>NC_084519.1:1851809-2175559 GCF_024500385.1 Phyllopteryx taeniolatus | reverse complement strand
ATAATATTTGCCCCCCAATCTGTTTTTCTCAGGCGGATCGTGATTCAACATGGCAATTAATGCGGAACAGGAGGCTCTGATTAGCCAGGTGTTGGAATCCTACATCACAGAGTATCATCAAGAGGACGTTATCAAGCTGAGTGCAGCCTCCGGTGACGACAGTCATCAGCCTGTTGTCATCAATGCTATGACATTGTTCGAAGCTAATATGGAGGTATATACATGGTCGAAAATATTGAATATAACACAAAATGTAGTACATATTGCACATTCGGATCCGGGCAGCACGGCTCAAATCCTATATATATATATATATATATATATATATATTCACTCATCAGTCGTACTGCCTTGCTCATTTCCCCACATCTTGTTCTGTCCCATCTCATCTTGACCTATCGGTTAGTTGTTGCATGTCCTCACTGGGTGTGTCCTCCAATTGCTATACATGTAATCTGCTCAGGCAAAATATGAAACCGCACAGACGTTCAGTGCGATTTATTTTCGGAATCATTGTAATAGGATGGATCTCGATAATAAAACACACGTGACACTCACGTGTTCCAATGGTTTTTTTTTCCCCAAAAGAATTGGTTCCACTGTACCAATACTTTTGGAAGGGAGTCTATCTGCCTCTCGTATAAGTATAATTTGTTATGCTAACTTATTCCGTAGGAACGGCCAGTCTTAAAGTGCTCAACAAGCTATTACAAACTATTATTTATTGCGCTCATGAGTAATCGCAAAATTATTATCGGGCAGGAATACACACACAGTTAAGGGTGCTTAGAAAAAAAAAAAAAAAAAAGCATCTTTCTACAATACAGAAGCCTTGCGAAAAACTCGCGTGCAAATTACTTCCCAATGAGGGTCCTGAATTGGGATTACCTTTACACCAATTGCATAATTGTGTACATTTCTTTATGTATTTCTGTGTTTGTTTTCCCACAGATTGGTGACTATTTCAATGCTTATCCCAATGATGTCCTGACAATATTTGACAATGTTTTGCACAAAACGGCCACTGAGTTGTCAAAGAAGGCCTCTGTTGCGCGTTTGGATGGACGACGCCCAAAAGAGCCAAGAATGAAAAACACCCTCCATGCACGCATCACAGGTGAGCTGTCTAAATCGGCGTGATGGTCCCGGTCGTCCGTCTTCCGTTTATCCAGCATCGGGTCATGGGGGGGCAGCAGCTTAGCAGGAAAGCCCAGACTTCCCTCTCTGCAGCCACTTTGTCCAGCTGTTTGAGGGGGGGGGGGGGGGGGGGGGATCGGATCGCAAAGTGCTGCCACTTTGTTTGGTCAAAATGATTGCTGCCCAAGGAGGGTCAACCAATTACGAATCAACTTTACACCGATCGGATCGGTGCGATCGGCATCGGCAGATAATTAGTATTTTATGCTGATCAGCCCATCGGCTTTCATTTTGCGGTGTCTCAGGCAAACAACGCGCAAGTTGTTTGCAGTCTGCGCCCAACTGAAGTACGTCGTGGGCAACGTCATCGAAATGCTTCAGCGCGAGCAAATTTGATCGGGCACCGGAAGAATGTACGCGAGGAGGAGCAAACGGACGCCAACTTTGGACAACGAGGCTGTGAGGCTGACGCTCTTATCGTTTTTGGAAATTTGCTGCAAGAATTGCCTCCCGTAGTTGCCGTTTGGAGGAACTTATGCCAATGTACATCAAACTAACTTCATCCATTAACCCTTCTGGTTGCGGAGCGTTACAGTTACCCCCTGTGCCAGTCTCAAATCTAAATCTGTCTAAAAATACGAGGAGGAGAAACTAATGCAATTTAAAAAAAACAAAAACAAACTCAAACGTTGATCTTAAATGCCGCATGCAAAAAATCATTTAGAACCCAGTCTAAGTGTATGGGCCTATGGAGGAATCCATGGATGAATTCCCTCTTTTAATCACAAGAGTAGACAAACAGCAAGAACCGTTATTATCATCTCTCTTGTGCGTACAGGTCTACCAGTTTGTCCGGAGCTCACCAGGGACACAATTCCCCGGTCCAGGGATGTTGGGCATTTCTTGTCCGTCACTGGGACTGTGATACGTACCAGTGTTGCCAAGGTAGGGCATAACACATTCTGCCATCGGTCCGATTTTCCGTTTTTCAAGTGCAGAGACTAAATTTGACTACTGTCCCATGCCTGCTTTAGACTGCGAATGTATGATTTGTGGGGTTTTGCGTTAATTACGTGGAACCAATTCCTTCAAAGCACATTTTCTGAATATGCAGTGCTACGAAAAGATAATGCATATTAGCTTGGCAACTGGGTGAGGAGTTGGGTTACCCGGGATGACACGGAAAGTTTGTCGCGTCTTCAGTGAACCCAACTGAGATCTTTTGGATTGGACCCGTAAGATCAGATTTCAAGCTACATGTGCAACCATAGGGGTTATTTGATGTCTATTGTTGCTTGCAGGTACGTCCATCTGTGCTTATTCCTCCCACTTCCATAGGTCCTGGAATATGAGCGCGATTACGTGTGCGCCAAATGTCGCCATGTTTTCGTGCTGCAAGCGGACTTTGAGCAGTTCTATTCCTTTGCCCCACCGGCGGCCTGTCCCAATCCTGACGGCTGCGACTCGTGCAAGTTCAGCTGTCTGTCTGGAGGCTCCGAGCCCGCCGCCTGCAGGGATTACCAGGAGATCAAAATACAAGAGCAAGTAAGGTCAATGATGGATTTCCATGCCATCTATTTGCGCACCTGCTAATTTCAGTCATCATCCAAATCACAGGTGCAGAGGTTGTCAGTGGGGAGTATTCCTCGTTCTATGGTTGTGGTTCTGGAGGATGACCTTGTGGACAGGTGTAAGTCAGGTAGGAAGCCAAACTTGAAGTGCCAAAGCAATTGAAAGCTTGTGGAATGAGTCTCAAATGTCAAAAGACGCAGCCAAGAAATACAGGAATTCCCGGTTACATTGCGGTTCACTTATTGCAGATTCAGAGCCTCTGAGATTTTTTTTTGGGGGGGGTGATCACTATAATGCAGTCACCCTCCTTTGGTTCAGTGAGTACTGGTGGCTGTTTGACTACGTGGCAGCAATGACTCACCTAAGGACAAAAAGGCTATTTTACTTTGAAGAAAAAAAGAGGACCTTGCTGAGGAA
The DNA here is from genome assembly GCF_024500385.1 of Phyllopteryx taeniolatus. NCBI lineage: Eukaryota > Metazoa > Chordata > Actinopteri > Syngnathiformes > Syngnathidae > Phyllopteryx > Phyllopteryx taeniolatus. The sequence continues at coordinate 2,172,433 of NC_084519.1, read as the reverse complement.
TTTCAACTAACACATTTGGGACGTTATCAACTTGCTTAGAATCTAAAGAACATGACCGGAATGCCACTGGTTAGCACACAAGCTACAGTGAGCCTTTTATGAAATAAAGTCACAAATACCAACCGAGCCCGCATAATATAGCTAATGCGCACACTAATAACAATATGGGACTGGTTGGGCCAACAATATGGAGCAAATCAGAATCCGAATCATCTTTATTTGCCAAGTGTGTCCCAAAAAACACCACACAAGGAATTTGTCTCCGGTAGTTGGAGCCGCTCGAGTGCGACAACAGACGGTCGATTGACAGAGAACACTTTGGAGAGATAAAGACAAAAAATAAAGGGTTGGCACGATGGTCGACTGGTTAGAGCGTCAGCCTCACAGTTCGGAGGACCCGGGTTCAATCCCCGGCCCCGCCTGTGTGGAGTTTGCATGTTCTCCCCGTGCCTGCGTGGGTTTTCTCCGGGCACTCGGGTTTCCTCCCACATCCCAAAAACATGCATGTTCGATTAATTGACAACTCTAAATTGCCCGTAGGTGTGACTGTGAGTGCGAATGGTTGTTTGTTTGTATGTGCCCTGCGATTGGCTGGCAACCAGTTCAGGGTGTACCCCGCCTCCTGCCCGATGATAGCTGGGATGGGCTCCAGCACGCCCGCGACCTTAGTGAGGAGAAGCGGCTCAGAAAATGGATGGATAGTTATCTGGTAATGCCGGTACTTTTTTTTTTTTTTTTGGGGACAATTGTGCCAAAAGATGCAGAGTCCTCGAGCAGTTCGAAAGACTAATATCGCAATAGTCCGGTGCAATGACCATTGTGCAAAGGGGCGCTGAGACTTCAAGGAGTGTATGCGGTTTAAAGTGACGAGGAGTGCGATAATCTGGGACAATGTTGATTGTGCAAATGTTGCAGATACTCCTGAGTCAGTGTGCAAATGGAGCAGATGCTACTCTGGCATGAGTGGCCACTATATGCAAATAGTGCAGCATGGCGAGACTACTTCAGTGAGTGCACGAGCAATGCATAATTGGCCCCACAGAAATGTGACAACGAACTCAAGACAAAAAAATTGCCAGCATGTTGTAATGGAATTGTAGGTTAGCTGTTTAAGAAGTTGATCGCAAGAGGGAAGAAGCTGTTGGAATGTCTGCTAGTTCTAGTTTGCATTGATCGGTAGCGCCTACCTGAAGGAAGGAGCCGGAAGAGCTGGTGACCGGGATGTGGTTAGGGTCCGAGAAGATTTTGCACGCTCTTGTCTTAGTTCTGGCAGCGTGCGAGTCCTCAAGGGTGGGTAGGGGGGTACCGACAATCCTTTCAGCAGTTTCGATTGTCCGTTGCAGTCGGAGTTTGTCTTTTTTTGTAGCAGCACCAAAGCAGACTGCGATGGAAGAACACAGGACTGATTCGATGACCGCTGTGTAGAACTGCCTCAGCAGCTCCGGTGGCAGGCCATGCTTTCTCAGAAGCCGCAGGAAGTACATCCTCTGCTGGGCCTTTTTGAGGACGGAGTTGATGTTGGTCGCCCACTTCAGGTCCTGGGAGATTGTAATTCCCAGGAACTTGAAGGTCTCGACGGTTGACACAAGGCAGCTGGACAGCGTGAGGGGCAGCTGTGGCGAAGGATGCCTCCTGAAGTCCACGATCATCTCTACAGTCTTGCGCGTGTTCGGCTCCAGGTCGTGTCGGCCGCACCGCAGCTCCAGCCGCTTCGCTTCCTGTCGATATGCAGACTCGTCACCGTCCTTGATGAGGCCGATGACAGTGGTGTCATCTGCAAACTTCAGGGGTTTGACAGTCGGGTTCGCTGGGGTGCAGTCGTCCGTGTAGAGAGAGAAGAGCAGCGGAGAGAGGACACGACCTTGGGGCGCCCCAGTGCTGATGCTGCGTGTGGATGAGGTGGCCTCCCCCAGCCTCACCTGCCGTGTCCTGCCCGTCAGCAAATGGCAAATGCAAGTAAAGAGCAACGTTTAGCTCGATTTTAAACAACCTGTTGTTAAAAAGAGGACCACAAGGAATTCTGGGAAGTAGCAGAAAGCACAATGATGCTTTGCGCTTCCCACAACGCTGACACCGTCACCGTGAGGCACATTGCCTAATGGTTTATTCAACAAATTGCCCATTCTTTGTATATCCACATGGCTTGACTTTCATGCAAATGGACCAGAGCACATTTGCCTTTTAATGGCATAATGCTGAGTCTGGATGGTGAACTCAAATGGACAAATGCATACAGTAACTGCACCTCTGTAAGGTATCACATATTAACGTTGAACTGCACACAGCACATAAAACTTTAAAATTCATATATGCAGTAAATAATTGGCTGCTACAGTACTTCGGGGATTTTGTCTCTTGTGCGGGTTTTCTGGAATGTACCCCGCGACAAACAAGGGACTACTGTATATTACCATTTCAGTTTAGAGTTGCCTGATCCAGTGTTTCTATTGAATTGGCTTCCCAGGAGATGATATGACTGTTTATGGAGTGATGTGCCAGCGCTGGAAACCTTTTTCTGAGGGTTCTCGCTGTGATGTGGAGCTGGTTCTCAAAGCCAACAACGTAGAAGTCAACAACCAGCAGGGGGCTGCTTCTTTACTCATAGAGGATGTTCAAAGGGAATTTGACGAATTCTGGGAGCACTACAAATGTGATCCAATAGCTGGTAAGAATTCTTCTCACTTCCTGTGTTAAATTGTTTTGGAATCTTTTTATTCTGTCTCCACCACAATCTGTAGGCAGGAACCAGATCTTGTTGAGTCTGTGCCCTCAAGTGTTTGGCATGTATGTGATTAAACTGGCCGTTGCCATGGTGTTAGCTGGAGGAGTGCAGAGAATAGATTCGTCTGGAACCAAGACCAGGGGTATTTATCCAGTTTTATGTTTTTCCATCAAAAGCATATGTCAAGCTAAAACATAGCAAATGGCAGCTGAAAATTGCCATTGCCATTAAACTGCTGCAAGACAGGCTTTACGTCCCCCTGAGTGAAATGATCATGTTGCTGCTTATCACTTTGGCGTCTCACTGCGAAGTCTATTTTTCTGTTAAGGTGAATGTCACATGTTGCTCGTTGGTGACCCCGGTACAGGCAAGTCTCAGTTCTTAAAATATGCAGCTAAGATGATGCCTCGCTCCGTGCTCACCGCTGGAATTGGTTCAACAAGTGCAGGTATGTGCTCTTTATCAGGCTTTGGACTTCCTCGCAGGGACGTCACGATACATGCCGATACCCTGTAAATTGCTGCAGGACTGACTGTTGCAGCGGTGAAGGATGGAGGCGACTGGCATCTGGAGGCAGGAGCCCTGGTACTCTCAGATGGTGGTTTATGCTGCATTGATGAATTCAACAGCATCAAGGAACATGACCGCATCAGCATCCATGAAGCTATGGAGCAACAATCCATTAGTGTGGCCAAAGCTGGGTAGGAAATTAAGTTCGAGATGATTCGGTAGAAACACCAGTAATGAACCGTTGTGTTGTTAAAAAAAAAAGGCTGTGATAGTGCAAATAAATGATTGTGTGCTCCTCCACATTGTTCCTCCTCCTCCACAGTATGGTCTGTAAGCTGAACACTCGTACTAGCATTCTGGCAGCGACCAACCCGAAAAGCCAGTATGACCCAAACCAATCACTGTCTGTTAATATAGCATTGGCTAGCCCTTTGCTAAGTCGCTTTGACGTGGTTATGGTTCTGCTGGACAACAGAAACGCAGACTGGGACCGCATCATCTCTTCTTTCATACTGGAGGACAGCGGTAGGAAGAAGAATATGAAATTCAAATTCTTAAAAAAACAGGAAACTAATACTCACTGTATTGACAATCCTGTATTTGTTCGTCTGCCGATGGCTAATAGTTTGAAATACAAGGTTGGAAGTGCGATACACTTAGTGAATGACATCGAGAAATAAAAAGAAATAGATTCTGCAGACAGTTATGATGAGCGCTATTTGTTGTTTTGTCCAACTTGATGATACCATCGCTATCCATTAGCTAGAGATCTAACAAAATACCTACTTTTCCATAATTGCAAGTCAATTGTATTCTCAATTACTGTATCTAGTAACGGCCGCTCGGTGGCCGGGTTCAAATCGGGCCTCACCTGTGTGGAATCTGCATGTTCTGCCCGTGCCTGTGTGGGGTTTTTCCTGGTACTCCGGTTTCCTCCCGCATCCCAAAAACTTGCATGCTCGGTTAATTGAAGACTCAAATGTGTCCGTAGCTTTGAATGTGAGCGTGAATGGCTATTTGTCTTGATGCCACGATGAAATGTTGAATTCCAAATTTCAGCACGATGAAACTGTTACAAATGCAACCCCGATCCTTGGTTCTTAGGACCGGCCTCTGAGAGCTCCACACTCTGGTCCATGGAGAAAATGAAGGCGTATTTCTGTCTAATAAAGCGTTTGCAGCCCCAGGTGTCGGCAGAGGCCAACTCCATCTTATCAAGGTACTACCAGCTGCAAAGGCAAAGCGAAGGCCGCAGTGCTGCACGCACAACCATCCGCATGCTGGAGAGTCTCAGCAGACTGGCTGAAGGTGCGCATGTCACAAATACTGTTCCATTTGTAATGTAAAGTAAGGAGGCACATTAGCAACTGTCTTCAACAAGACTCACATTGAACTGTTGATTTCAGCTCACGCTAGACTGATGTACAGAGAGACGGTGACAATAGAGGATGCTGTCATGGCCGTCTCTGTAATGGAGTGCTCCATGCAGGTATTTAGGAAAGTCTGATATTTTCTCTTTTTCTATTCCCAAAACATCTGCAAAATGTTCTTTCAGTCCGAATGTATTCATGAGACACTTTGGGTTCACCGACACAATGCCGTTCAATGCAGGATTACTTTAAGGCAATACCTTTGCACACATAACACTGGTTAGTTTTAACTCACCCAGTTAGTCTTGTTGTGGCAAGGTAGTAACTAAAGTGCTGACACTACAATCTGTGTTTGTCGTTGAATCTCTTAGGGTGGTGGTTTGCTCGGAAGTGTAAATGCAGTGCTGACCTCGTTCCCTGATGACCCTGGTCAGCAGTATCAGACACAGTGTCAGGTACTGTTAGAAGGACTGAGCCTGCCCCACTTACTTCAGAAGGAGAGGGACAGATTGCGCAGGTGGGTCAAGTGCTAATTTTACAAACAAGTGGACTTTGGCCGTCTCAATTAGCTTTGTCGCGTCATGTCAGACCATTCGGGAAGGCTTTTGCCTTGCCATCATATCAAGCTTTACTCTTACTTCCTGTTGACATTCTAGTTTGGAGAAGTGAGAAGCTGATCCACACATGCTAAACAATCCAAAATGGGCACCCAATTTGCACACCTTCCAAAATACCATGCCCAAATTTGTATCCATTATCAGACGTGCGCACTCGAGTCATGAATTCAACACCATCAAGGAACAGGACCTTACTTCAACTCACGGACTTTAGACTCAACTTGACAATCTTTTAAAAGACTTGCAACTCGACTCGGACTTGACACCAATGACTTGTGACTTCACTTGGACTTGAAAAGACTTGCGACTTTGACCAAAGCACTGACGAATCAGCACTTTGCAGCTTTCTCTTTTTCCATATAGCTGTGTGTGCAAATTTTTTTTTTTTTAAATTCACTTTATTTACCAATCGATCAGCACACAGCTAGAATCTATTAGACATGAAACTGCATTCATCTTCGTGTCCTTTTCTTCGCCACTTTTTGATGTAATATCCTTACATAGTGCCCCCTAGTGGTCCGACTGTGATACCGCCGTTGGATAAAATTGTACCTTTTATAAATAGATGAAAAACTTGGTCCTCTTTTTTTTTTTTTTCAATTAATGCCAAGTTTAAACTGAAATCTATTTATATTTGTTTGAAATTGCCTCACGAGAAATGATTGTCGACAAGAAAATGCGGTTTCCCGCTGTATGCGCAATGTGAATTTAAGAAAAATATGATATCTAAAGCAGGAAACCAATTGCTCGTTCATTATGAAGTGAAATGTCTCATTTTCACTTGTGTATTCATAATTACTCTTTAATCAAGCAAAAACAGATTGTCTCCTTATGCTTTATTATTCTAATGGAATTGTCAGTAGAATACTCGATTGCTAATCGCTCAATCGCTTTTGAAGGGGCAATAAACTAAGCGCTCCCCTTGACGATTGGCTTTGAAGGCGTTTTCTTATAAAGGTTCAATGCACTTGTTTATCAAATCTGTTTTGATAAAGAATATATAATATATATAACTAAATAATGTAATATATACATGTTAATGAAATATCAAAATGACATGTGAACATATTTTTACTTTGTTAGGTAAAATGACTCGCAAGGACACAACACTCAAAGTGTAGGACTTGCGACTTAATTATGTCATGTTTTATTATTCTATTTCTATATTCACTGATAAATTAAGTGAGATGTAAAATGCCCAATGGCACAATATTAACAGAAATTTAAAATAAAACGCAGAATCCACACGTTTACCTTTTTAATGGGTCATTTAATGAATCCTTCCTAATCCTTCATCCTCATCAGTTTGTTTTTGCGCTAACCTAGATAATTGTAATTTAAAATGTGTTTTCAATTCTTGGCATAGGAAGTAACAGTCCAGTAATGGTTGGGATTTAAAAATATTATTTCTTTGGTAATTTCCCTCTAATTCTGGTCTGTGTAGGATGAGCCATACAAGCTACAGATTGTATAAAAAGGGGGCCTTGTTATCACTCATCATTCCTTCGTCTGCTTTTTTGTCCCCTTTTTTTTTTTTTGAAGTACTGAGTTTGTTATTTTGGGCTATAAGCTATGCCTATTTTGGCAGCCAAAAATGTAGACCCACTTTCTCCACAGTTCCCATTATCAACCCCAAATTGACTGCCAGAAAGTACAATAGTACCAAACAGCATACATGATGAAATTACAAAAATGAAAGAGAGTGTTTCTTCTCAAGGCTTGGGAGCAGCAGCATGGAGGCTTCCGGCTCTGAGCTGCCAACTGATCACCAGCAGGATCATTTTAGAGAAACAGGCTCCTTCGGCAAAACACAATCTGACGTACCGAGGAACTGCAAGAGTGGCGCTGACCAGGAGAGTGGTTTGAATTGGTTTTACTCCATCATGGCTTCTCGATCAGCAGATGAAATCACCTCTCCGGTATCCTCATCAACTCAACTGGACAGCAGTCAGAAACCACAGTCCAATTCGTCAACTAACATCGGCTCTCCAGTAAACCAACGTCTTAATTCAAATACCGGTGGGACAGTCACTGTTACCGCTGAGGAAAGTGGAATAATCGGAGAAAATTGCCCCGAAGCGCAAGAGAACCGAAAGGGATCTGACAAACATCATGCACAGCCATCAGGGAGTGGGATTCAGAAAGTCTCCCAAAATCTACGAGAGCGAAGAGTCAAGGAGCTGCAGCGTAAAGTCCAGCAAGCTGACAAAGGACGGCTTGCAATTGGAGAAAGTGTGGTCTCTGGGAATGATGCAATTAAAGATGTTACCGTGTTCGATTCAACTAACAATACACACATGCCTAACAAAATTCCGGGTAACCAAGGGTGTCACACAGCAAATAAAACCATGAGCACTGTGCCACAAGACAAGAGGGCAGCTTCAGTTGAAACAGATGAAAATATTTTCAAGTTTTCGGACTTGACATTTAAGCCGAGGAAGGTGAGACCATTAGTCCACAATGGCGGCAACAATTGGCCTGCGAGCACGCCCCGATGTGACCTAGACATCGGGAATCATACAAACGCAGCAGACATAATACAGGTTGGCATTCGTGCACTGACAGAAAACAAAGATGGAAAAAAGTGTCTTGAAGATGGACGCATGAGAAAACAGCTGAGCTGTGTCGGCAATAAAGCCACTTGGTGTTTTCCATCAGCAAAGCTGGATAAGGAGAAGCCGACACAAGCGCGAACCGGTTCTCGAATAAACCAGGGAGATGACAGAGAGAGCCTGTGCATGAAAGATGTGTTTCCACCTTTGAAACCTTCTACTTCAAGCCCCACCAAATCAACAGTCACCCCCTCAACTCTTGCTAATCTCTCAAGATTCTCTTTCAGCGGCACAAGTGAACCCACCACCAGACGACGGGCAGACCTAGAAAAAAATCGGCAAACTCTAGCGTGCAGCGAGGTAAAGGGCGCGTCATCTTCGCTGAACTCGGAGCATCTGCGTATTTTGCAACGTGGCCCGGCAACAACTGCTAAAGCAATGTCCAATTATAGTATCAAACTAACAGAACCTACTAATGCTGGACTATATGGCTTAACGATTGTTGAAGATAAGACCACAATATTTCAAAACCCTGGCCAAATGAAGAGGAAGTGTTTTGAACTCAACCCTCCAAGAAGTGCTCCCCGTGGTTCGAAAGGTGCGTTTGTCGACACGCCTCTGTTTGGCTCTGGTGAGCTAAATGATGACATTCTTGACACTGACTGGGACAAAGAGGTAGCAAAGAAAGCCCGAGTGGGATATTATGGCGAGCAGCAACCTGTCTGAAAGAAAGACAAAAAGAGACGATAGGATTTATTTTGCGAGTTATGCAGTAGTCGGTCACTAGGTGGAAACGTTGCTCCACTGTAAATCCTGAATGTTCCAGTCTTGCTGTGTCGCCAGGACTATTCGACTTGTCTTCTGGTCTATTTTTTTTTTGTACTTGCCTGTCTTCGTTTCAATGATTGTACCTGTCTGTCCTCTACCACTGGATGTATTTACTTTATTGCTAATTCACTGATATTGTACTCTAGCATTTATATATATTTTCCAAATAACTGCACAAAGGCTGGCTAGTTGTCCCGATAAACCGAAGTAGGCCGAAAGTATTTTATACCCTCAGTGACCTACATCTGTGTTTGTGTTAATCTGGGTCAAACGATTAGTTATTTTAAGTATCTTGAGGTAGAGCTTTAATTGATCCTATAAATGCCCCAACGCGAAGCTCGGCCTGTCGTTTTCAAAGAAAGAATTGACTTCTGCGTTTCCCCTTTCTATCGAAGCCATGGTGAATTTAAAAGGAATGTCTGGGCCGTCACTGTGGAGCAATGTTGACAGTGGTGGTCTAATGGGATTTGGATTGTTGTGTTACATCAAAAGATGTCACCAACTCCTTTTAAAATGGCAGTAATTAGGGCTTTCTTTAAGATTATGGAGTGGGATGAAGGGTACGGCACTGTATATTGAAACCACTAATGTGAAATCCATGTCAAACTGTGCCTGAAAATGTATCCTCGAACTGTGTATAATAATTCATCTTTTTGTATAAAGGGTTACTTTCTCTTCCACTGCTGTGACTCCTATCAAACTTTCGTATTTGAAACATTTCACAGGATAGTTTGTAGGTCACAAGCTACTGCATATTTATTGACAGTGATTGCTTAATTGAATTGCCAGCAGCGTGGGTTTACATTACATAGTTAATGTTTTCTCAGTCGCTTAGGTAAAAACTGTTTTTGGAATCATCCATCCATCCATTTTCCGTAGCGCTTATCCTCACGAGGGTCGCAGGCGTGCTGGAGCCTATCCCTGCTGTCTTCGGGCGAGAGGCGGGGCACAGCCTGATCTTTGCAACTTGTTCAAAGAAATGAGGAACGGCTTTTTATCGACGTGCGCAACTGATACAATGTGAAGCATGAACAAGTAGTTTTCAGAATTTCAATTCTGATCTGGGAAATGTACCAACGCGAAAAACTGTAAAATCCCCCAAAATAAAATGTTTTACTTTTTTTTTCCTAAATACATGAAATATATATATATATATAGTATATAATACTGAATCGTTATGGCTTGAAGGTGCCATGTTCCCAAGCCAACTATTTCTAGTATTTGGGATGTAATATTGGCTCTATGGTGCCTCAGTAAATGTGAAATATGAATTAACATCGTCCACGGACCTGAGTTGCAGACGTTTTTCTGCCGAGAGGCCGGAAATCATTCGAATTTCTCGAGCTTATCTATGTCACGAGCGAAGATCTCAGCCTAACGCTCTCCCGACCCAGCGCTGTCTCCATAAGTACGCTCTCACAAATGGGTCTTTTTTACGCGGAGGCAACCAATCAGAGGAAAGAGGTCGGTCTTAGCCAAATATGGACAAAGTGGATGCAAAACTGGGTCAAACAGAAGTAGCCGTCAGAGAGGAATTTTCTGGACATGTACAACCCCGCTAGCCTCACAGCCTCCTTGCCGCCTCCTCTTCACCCTGCATGCCGCATCCATCCGGGGGGACAGCTGGCCGCTTATGGCGCACCATTCGGTGGTCACAGAAGTGCGTTGTCCGCTGAATTTCAAAGGAGGGAAAATTGTCCCGGCAGCGCGACTTATGATGTGAGGTTGCTTCTCTGGAGCCTGTGAAAGCGTGTGATATCTCCGTCGGTGGAAAGAAGCCATGAGAGAGGGGAGGTACGTGTATTTGATTGACAGCTGAGACGGGATTTTCAGATCTCTCAGTGACACGCCCACAGCGTCTGGAAGCTCAAAGAATGTCTCCGTTTTTTTACCCATTTTGACGTCTGACTTCGGCACTTAAAAAAAAAAAAATTAATCATAATAAACGTACCTAACCTTTAAAACTCACATTTGGAAAAAAAAATAAAATGGTGACCTTATTATCTGTCCATCAGTACACTTTCTGCAAACTTGTTGCAGTGTAACTGAGCTAACCTCAATATCAGCACACTATTATAATTACTATTCTTAATTTTTGGTGCATTATTTATCGCTCACTGTTTATGTTGTTAAGTAGGAGTTGATTTTATATAGCTGTAGGCCTATTTAGCAGAGGTGGGTAGCAACACACTACATTTATTCAGTTACATTTACTCAACATTTTCAATAAACTGTACTTGCCAGAGTACGTTAAATTCACCGTGCTTTTTACTTGAGAATACTTTTTACTCCGTTACAATGATAGACATCCTGTTCGCTACTTTTATTGATTCCTGCGTGTGCGCGTCGATTTTTAGACGTCATCTGCATAGGGTGCCGTTCGTCTCTAACGGATCGCGTATGATAAATTCATTGAGTGAATCACTCTTCAGTTCCTCAGTACACCAGTTCACTGAACGAATCACTCAGTTCACTTAAGTCCCTCCCCGTGAACGAATCACTCTTCAGTTCTTCACTACACCAGTTCACTCAAGTCCCTCCCCCGCCTGCACGCCGCTGCCTGACCTTTGCTGCTCATTGGTCATTCGCCGAAGTGAGTGACAACGCTGGCGAATCGCAAACACATGGCAGTACGTTGAATGAAGTCCCACCCCGGATTGAAGATTCAGAAGTGAGTGACAGAATTCTTTGGCAGTTATGTCCGCTCCCAGCCGCCTCGGGGCCAAGCTAAAAGAACGAATCATTTCATAAACTGATTCAGTTCGTTCACTCAAAAGGTAACCAATTACAAGCGACCAACCCCCCCCCCCCCCAGGCTGAGAACAATAAAAGACTAGCCAACAACTTGAACACCTTCTACTGTAGATTTGAAAAGAAGACTTTGACAACCCCACTCCCACCCAGCCGCACCACTGACCACCATCACAGCTCTGACTTCTGCGTTGCCCATCGATGAACAGGATGTAAGACGCATCTTCAAACAACAAAAGATCAACAAAGCTGCAGCGCCAGACCCCCATCCTGCCTCAAAGTCTGCGTGGACCAGCTCGTGCCAGTCTTCACACAGATCTTCACTAGATCTCTGGATACGTGTGAAGTACCATCCTGTTTCAAATACTCCACCAACATCCCCAAGAAACCTGCAATCTCAGGTCTGAATGACTACAGGCCTGTCGCCTTGACATCTCTGGTCTTGAAGTCCTTTGAACGGCTCGTGCTGGACCACCTCAAGAGCGTCACAGGTCCCTTGCTGGACCCCCTGCAGTTTGCCTACTGAGCAAACAGGTCTGCGGATGATGCAGTCAACATGGGACTGCACTTCATCCTAGAACACCTCGACGGTGCGGGAACCTACGCGAGGATCCTGTTCGTGGACCTTGGCTCTGTGTTCAACACCATCATCCCCGAACTCCTCTCCTCTAAGCTTCTCCAGGTCAGCGTCTCACCTACCATCTGCCGGTGGATTTACAGCTTCCTGACGGGCAGGACACAGCAGGTGAGGCTGGGGTCACCACCTCATCTACACCACCAGCACTGGGGCGGCCCCAAGGTTGTGTCCTCGCTCCGCTGCTCTTCTCTCTTCACACGAATGACTTCACCTCAACGCACCCGGCTGTCAAACTCCTGAAGGTTGCAGACGACATCGCAGTCATCGGCCTCATCAAAGACTGTGACGAGTCTGCGTATCGGCAGGAAGTGGAGCGGCTGGAGCTGTGGTGCGGCCGACACAACCTGGAGCTGAACAGGCTCAAGACTGTAGAGATTTTAATTGTTTTTTTTTTGTCCTGTTCAGCTGTTAGGTCAAGCAGAATGGAAAATCTGTATCCCTTTTATGTCAGAACAGTTTTACTGTGTCACAGTGGAGTTTTTAAGCTTCCGCTATGGTTTCTAAATATTATAATTGAGGTTTATTGAAAATCAGACTTGATCACTCGAACAGAACAAAGTTTCTAGAACGGAGAGCGAAACAAGGACAAAAGACGAAACACTAATTGTAAATAGGATGGGAAAAGTAAATCATTACATTATCTACAACAATGAAACATTGGATATGAGTGTTGCATGGTGCTGTAGTGCTACACCCTGTGAGGGAAGGTCAGGACAAGATAGAACGTCTGGTACAGTGCCAGACACTTCAGTTGCTCGGTGTGCGGCAGCATGCAATCACCACGCCTGGAGAGGCTCATTCTGTCTCATATCAAGGAAGCTCTTCCCGATGACCTCAATCCCCCCCAGTGTGCATACAGGACAAACAAGTGATCGGAAGACACAATCAACGCAGCGCTCCACACAGCTGTCACACACCTGGATACTGCTAACACCTTGTAGTGCTACACCCTGTGAGGGAAGGTCAGGACAAGATAGAACAGGACAAGGACAGGAGAAGAAGCATGCAGGACAAGGGTCATGAACCCGGCTGTACAACCGCAATGTGGTGCCATTAATTATGTGAATTATAAAAGTCTACAGGACGAGAGTATATATGAGGTGATACACAAGCGATTTGCATATTCATGAGTTATTTGTCGCAGTAAGTGCGTGACCCCACACCAAGTGAAAGAGTCCTAGGGGTCTGTGTCTGCGGATACATGCAAGTGAATTGACACCGTTTTACACGCACAAAGACTGACAGAAGTGTCCTGTAATTGCTGTGGCCGCACCGCAGAGGCTGAGGACCCCACCCAATCAATCGAGGGGCGGGATCAGGCCGAGGAGTCCACCCGATAGCAACCCGGCAGAGGGGACACATCCCACACCGAGGGACCCAGGGCGGTCCGCCGGCCCCACCGAGGCGCCCCGTCAACTGGCCACCCAGTGGAGACTGTAAGACTGTAGACATGATCGTGGACTTCAGGAGGCATCCTTCGCCACAGCTGCCCCTCACTCTGTCTAAATGCCCTCTGTCAACTATCGAAACCTTCAAGTTCCCGGGAATTACAGTCTCTCTGGACCTGAAGTGGGAGATCAACATCAACTCCATCCACAAAAAGGCCCAGCAGAGGATGTACTTCCTGCGGCTTCTGAGGAAGCGTGGCCTGCCACAGGAGCTGTTGAGGCAGTTCTACGCGGCAGTAATCAAATCAGTCCTGTGTTCTTCCATCACAGTCTGCTATGGTGGAAAAAATGACAAACTCCGACTGCAACGGACGATCAAAATTGCTGAAAAGATCGTCGGTACCCCCCTACCCATGAAGTCTCTGCACCCTTTGCACAATGGTGATTACACTGGACTTCTTCGTCTTCTTTTCCTTTCGGCTTGTCCCTTTAGGGGTCGCCACAGCGCGTCATCCTTTTCCATGTAAGCCCATCTCCTGCATCCTCCTCTCCAACACCAACTGCCCTCATGTCTTCCCTCACGATATCCATCAAAGAGAGGTCTTTGGTCTCCCTATAGCTCTCTTGCCTGGCAGCTCCATCCTCATCATCCTTCTACCAATATACTCACTATTTCTCCTCTGGACGTGTCCAAACCATCGAAGTTTGCTCTCTCTAACTTTGTTTCCAAAACATCGAACCTCGGCTGTCCCTCTGATGAGCTAATTTCAAATTTTATCCAACCTGGTCACTCCGAGAGCAAACCTCAACATCTTCATTTCCGCCACCTCCAGCTCTGCTTCCTGTTGTCTCTTCAGTGCCACTGTCTCTAATCCGTACACCATGTCTGGCCTCACCACTGTTTTATAAACTTTGCCCTTCATCCTAGCAGAGAATCTTCTGTCACATAACACACCTGACACCTTCCTCCACCCGTTCCAACCTGCTTGGTTACTTCATGACCACACTCACCATTGCTCTGGACGGTTGACCCCAAGTATTTAAAGTCCTCCACCCTTGTTATCTCTTCTCCCTGTCGCCTCACTCTTCCCCCACCACCCCTCGCATTCATGCACATGTATTCTGTCTTACTTCGGCTAATCTTCATTCCTCTGCTTTCCAGTGCATGCCTCCATCTTTCTAACTGTTCCTCCACCTGCTTCCTGCTTTCACTGCAGATCACAATGTCATCTGCAAACATCACGGTCCACGGGGATTCCAGTCTAACCTCACCTGTCAGCCTATCCATCACCACTGCAAACAGGAAGGGGGTCAGGGCTGATCCCTGATGCAGTCCCACCTCCACCTTAAATTCTTCTGTCACACCTACAGCACACCTCACCGCTGTTCTGCTGCCCTCGTACATGTCCTGTATTATTCTAACATACTTCTCTGCCACTCCAGACTTCCGCATGCAGTACCACAGTTCCTCTCTGGGTCCTCTGTCATAGGCTTTCTCTAGATCTACAAAGACGCAATGGAGCTCCTTCTGACCTTCTCTGTACTTTTCCATCAACATCCTCAAGGCAAATAATGCATCTGTGGTACTCTTTCTAGGCATGAAACCATACTGTTGCTCGCAAATACTCACTTCTGTCCGGAGTCTAGCCTCCACGACTCTTTCCCATAACTTCATTGTGTGGCTCATCAACTTTATTCCTCTATAGTTCCCACAGCTCTGCACATCACCCTTGTTCTTAAAAATGGGCACCAGCACACTCAAAATCACGTCTGGTACAGTGCCCGACAGTTCAGTTGCTCGGTGTGCGGCAGCCTGCAATCACCACGCCTGGAGAGGCTCATTCTGTGTCATATCAAGGACGCTCTTCCCGATGACCTCAATCCCCCCCAGTGTGCATACAGGACAAACAAGTGATCGGAAGACACAATCAACGCAGCGCTCCACACAGCTGTCACACACCTGGATACTGCTAACACCTTACGTAACAATCCCGTTTGTGGTTTTTAGCTCTGCGTTTAATACAGTTGTACTCCACAAATTGGTTACAAAGCTGAGCAACCTGGGTATCGGCAGCTCACTGTGCACCTGGATACTGAATTTCCTCAACAACAGACCCCAGAATGTCAGGATGGGAAACACCTCCTCCATACTCATCTTGAACACAGGGGCAACTCAGGGGTGTGTCCTGAGGCCCCTCCTCTACTCACTATTGGCATATGACTGCTCTCCCATTCACCCCAACAACACCATCGTCAAATTTGCTGATGACACAAGCCTTGTGGGACTGATCAGGAACAAGAATGAGTCAGCCTTCAGGCAGGAGGTCCGGCATCTCAGGCAGTGATGTGAAATCAACAATCTGGACCTGAATACAATGTGAGCACACACAAATTACTTGATCGACCCTGATTTTCGGGAATGAGAGGAGCTGCTTTTGATTGGACATGATCAAAATGGCTGTGTTCACTCCCACAGCGACGCAGACCTCCCTCTTTTAAAGACACTGGCTTGCGCTCATTGGCTGGCGACCTGTTCAGGGCGTACCCCGCCTCTCGCCCGAAGATAGCTGGGATAGGCTTCAGCACGCCCGTGACCCTCGTGAGGATAAGCGGTACAGAAAATGGATGGATGGTTGCCAGCCAATCGCAGGGCACATATAAACAAACAAGCATTCACACCTCTGCGAGTCTTCAATAAACATGTTTTTGGGATGTGGAAGGAAACCGGAGTACCCCAAGAAAACCCACGCAGAGGAGAACATGCAAATTCCACACTGGTGCGGCCAGATTTTAACCCGGGTCCTCAGAACTGTGAGGCAGATGTGCTAACCAGTTGGTCACCGTGCCACCTTGTCTCTTCCCATCATTCTAAGAGGTTGACCTTGGTTTAGCGTGTTACCAGTGTTGTGCAGCTTGTGCAAACCGCTGGCAACATTGTTTTTCTTGTCCCACTCCTAACATATGGAAACATAATAAAAATGTGACAATCTGTTCTCATTAAATAGAAATGACGATCAAAGAGGTATTCGAACTTTCAGGAAATGTGCACGCTGCCTGAAGAAGTACCTTAGTCATTTTGAATTCGCTGGGCTCAAATCGTGTGCACCAGCATGCTTCTGCAGTGTATGTGCTTTCATAGCAGGTATGAGGCTGCATACTGGACTGTGTTGTGAAGCACCAAATGCTTGGAAAGAACATGCATTTTCCACTGGATTGAGACGTTTGGGCATTGGTTTTATAGTTGTTGTTCTCCCCATTACTTGATTCATATTGAAGTCTAGCAGGACAAAAAAAGACGCCATTACTGCTGACACTAGCAGATTTATTTTTCAGCCTAATGATTAAATACGTTCGCAGTCTGCCAAGCGGTATTAAAACACTGACAAGTGCCAATGCATAAAATGTACTGCCCCTTCAAACAATGTCTGATTAAGTGTAATTCAATAGGTATGCCTTTTTGTTTCGGTTTCAATGCCCCCTGCAAACACAGACTCGTGATGTGATCTCACCAAAAAGTAGTTACTGTAAGTCCCAGACACACAGGAAGTTATTTTTCAGAGAATTCGGTAACAAAATGGATTCATTTGAAGAGTTGGAAAATATATGGAAGTTCGTGCCAGACAGAATCTAGCTAACAAATGTGTTTAAGCTTTGTACTTCAGACAGGTTGAAACAATCATCTACCAGAGCGAGGTCTTACATGGCAATGAGGACTAGCAGGAGAACAAAATTGGCTCTATATCATATGTGCATGTGTGTCAGTTTCTGTTTTATCTATTATAAAATGGTGCTCTGACCAGACTTAAAAAAAGTAACATTCCAAGAAAAAAAGTTGGGGAAAAGTGAATAAAATAACATTGCAAGAACCCATTTTTAATATTATGAGAATGAGGTGAGTTCCCCCTCCCTTCCCCAGAGAGACAAGATGTTTGTTTGTTTGTTTGTTTGTTTTGTCAGGCAAAATGTCAAAATTCACATAGCAACTCAAATACAACAGCACGTGTACTGTAGTTCTCTCTCTGGAACAGTCCCAAGCCGTTGCATAATTACATTAAACTGCTTGTGCTGATCATGGTGTTCACGTGTGTGCCGATTCTCCCAACACGTGCCAAATAATTTCATGGTGAAACGTCTACTAGTGTTAGCTCCTCAACATTAGTGAAGGTCTTTGAGGTTTTTCTCACCAAATTACATTTTTATTTAAAAATATTACATTGTTCTCTAAAGTGAGAGAGAAAATCTAATAATAATTCTCCAAATATTACAACTTTGTTCCTGTGGAATTAGACTTTTCTCCCATCACAATTCCCATTTTTATTTGTATTTTTTTTCCCCCCTGCAATATTACAACTTCTTTCTCACAATATTACAACAACATACGGAATTTAAGTCCAGTATTGTTGCTACTTGCTAGTTAGCATTAACTGAAGTCACTGCTTTGCGATCAACATGCAGAACGCGGAAGCGAGGTCAGTCTAATAAGCAGATGTTGGATGGATGAAAATATTAGCTGGGCCCCAGGGGTGCAGGCCATGCCACCAGGGGCTCACCTTTGATCCCCATCTCCAGGCCTGGCTCCAGAGAGGGGCCTCGATGACCCACGTCCGGGCAAGGGAAACCTCAATCCATTAATATTTTTCATCGTAGGGGTAGTTCAACAGTAATTAAATATTCATTCATTCATTCATCTTCCGTTGCGCTTATCCTCACTAGGGTCGCGGGCATCTTCTATCTTCAGGTGAGAGGTGGGGTACACCCTGAACTGGTCGCCAGCCAATCGCAGAGTAATTAAATAACTAAATAATAACTAGAGTTTGGCCATCAAGATTAATTGCTTCAATTCAATTTATTCTGCTGCTCCTTCTGGTGAGCCCACCTTGGCCACTAGGGGGCAGTATAATACAATCAATCAGACAAAAGAAGGGAGTGGCTATTTTTCATTTGTCTGTATTCACATTGTCACAATTCTCAGTCACTCAATAAGCTTCAATGATATTAGTCTTTTTTTAGGGTAAATATATGCCTGTGAATATTGGCATATATCTTGAAGAGTTTTAAAACCGCAACTATCGATGCGAATCATTAGCATGTCAATGGCTAGCATTAAGCTAGTGGGGCCTTTCTTTCGGCAGTTGTTTGGTTGTTTTCAGTCAAAGCAACAAATCAGCCGAATGACTGCTCGTATCTCAAATAACTCTGGTCAAAAAGTCTGCTCACTTGTATCTTAAGGCACCATTGTACGCTTGATGTGCAAGAAGACTGTTTTAGTTGTCCCTCTTTGGTATTTTCAAGTATACTAGTTGTTGTTTTCTCAATGCACTGTATTATATCTTTTAGTACGGCATAGTTACCAGAATGGCTTTACAGTATTACCATTATTGTCAGTGAAATAACAAAATCATATTACCAAGTACTCTGTGATTTGCACAATTGTTTGTACGACTTGTTTTACACGATACTGCTACCTGACTGAAATAATGTAAACCACTCTAGATGAATGAAATTACTATTCCACTTGTCACCATGTGACCGAAGTAAGGAATTCAGTTAAGTGGTAACAGCTGGGTGTATATGCAGGAGGTGTCAGATGGTCCTGTTTTTCTTGACCTTTCTCCCGCCGCATGCTGACTCTCCATCAATGACCTCTGGCCTCCTCTCAGTGGTTTTGCTCTGGGATTCACAGAGGGATCATGCAATATGCTTGCTGAACACTTCATTAGGTACACCTGCACCATCAACCCCCCCCGGCCCCTCCCCAAAAAGAACAAAGACATACGCATTTTAAAAATGGTGCCCTTACAAAGATGATGATAATGCTCACTCTCGGTGAGGTATTCATTTAACAATATTGTCGCTGTGGTTTACAGTGGTGTAGAACTGTACTATATCATACTGGTAGGACTTGTTTACACGTGTACACCAAATTATTGGTACCTTTCGATGTGGAGAGATTTATCTCAAAATTATTTCCACAAATATATCCACGATTTACATGTTTTTCAGATCCACAAATATATCTGTGATTGCCACGTGTTTTTTAGATCCACAAATATTTCTGCGATTGACACGTTTTTTTTCAATGTTGTGTGTGCATTTATTATGACTTATCATTTGTAAATATTCAATTCTGCTTGTGAATTGTTGATTGTGCGTTTGAGGATCATTGGGCACGCGCATTTATTTTTAGACAAATGTAACGCAGTTTGTAAGATATTTACACACACAAGTTATATTATATTATATTATAGATATAATATTCACACGTGTGGGAAGGCCCGCTAGGTGGCAGTGTTGCTGTTTCCGTTGATGACTTGACTTTTTTTGTGGATTCCAACAGTCTATAGTCCGCCCCTGCTGAAATCGATGGTAAACAGACCATTGGCTGAACAACCTAGATAACCGACAGCTCCGTCATTAGTAAGTAAAATAAAAATAAATTACCTTCCTCATCTTGTCAGCAAGATACAAAAAACAGCTTATTATTATGTTAAAATAATTGTTCATGTTCACGTGGCAACCCGGTGGGAAGACAGTTGCTCGCTCTCAATCATCTAGTTTATGGTCTCTGCTCTCAACGGAGACAGCAACACTGCCGCCTAGTGGATGGAGGGATTGGCCTTCCCACACGTGTGAATATACTCAAATTGTGTGTGTGCGAATATCTTGAAAACTGGTCTGTCTCAAAAATACTGTAAATGCGGGTGCCCGCTGATCCACAAACACACCTTGAACACTTCACAAGTAGAATTTCACAGGTGAGTCTTGGTACAACAACAGACATTTAGTTTGGGTAGGAGATGCACGATGTCAGTGGAGATATCGTTGTGTGTGGCACCAGTTAACACATTTCCATCTTCATACTTAATCATCCTAACCTGCTGCACATCATTCCCATCTCTATCTGGCTGGTCAATCTAGAAGCATTTGACCTCTCTCAAAATATTAAGAGTCCAACCCACACTCAAGGTCACATCTTAGACCTGGTCATCTCTAAGGATGTTGAAATTCTATCAGTTGACATAAAGGATATGGCTATTTCTAACCTTTTTTGTGTATTCTTTCAATGACAGATTCTCCCAAAGGTTCAGACAACCGCAATGTCTATAATTATCTCATTCACTGCCAGCCCTCCCAGTTAACAAGGATATTTGACTTCTAAAGCCGTCAATGGCAGTGAATGTGGAAGAAAAGGTACATAAATGAGAGTACCGCCACTCAGTTTATGGAGACCGTAGCTGTGTCACAAATTGTGAATGCTGAGACAGTTGATGAACTTAATGAACTTGGATAATTTCACCTGGAAAAATCTAAAATTACATGAATGCTGTCGCTCCTATTAAAGTTAAGGCAATCTTGAGGCGATCGAGAACACAGTGGAGGAGCACAATGATGGTAAAGACCTCTACATCAAAGTGTAGGAAAGCAGAACGTAAGTGGAGAAAAATTTAACTCCAAATTGACTATGAGCTCTACAGACAGTCTGGAATTTTAACCGAGAGTTAGTTTGGGCTAGACAGCAACACTTTCCGGAACTCATAAGTAAGAACTTCAACAATACTCGCACTCCGTTTGCTGTGGTTGACAAGCTCGCAACCCCCCGAATCAGATAGCTCCAGAACTCCGAACAGCAGATAAATGCAATGAATTTGCTTGTTATCAATCCATCAGGTTAAATATCAGCACAAATCAGCAACATGATAAAATGATATGACATCTGAAGCCACTCAGGGAAAACTCTATTACCATGTCAGAATTTGATACAGTTAACCAAAAAACTGGAGAGAAAACGGTTCAGCAGCTGAAACCATCAACGAGCTGTCTTGACTCAATACCATCTGATTTTGAAGTCTGTGCTAGCCGATTTGCAGCAAATAATCAATTGCTCACTTCAGTCAGGCGAGTTTCCTAAAGCTGTAAAAGTAGCTGCCATTAAGCCTCTTCTAAAAAATAGAACGCTGGACGCTTCCATGTTAGCAAGCTGTAGACCCATCGCAAATCTCCCTTTCATAGCCAAGATTGTTGAGAAAGTTGTTTTTAATCAACTCAGCAATTTCTTGAACTCAAATGGACTTTTTGACAAATTTCAATCAGGATTCCGAACTCATCACAGTAAAGAATCTGCCCTTATCAAAGTGCTAAATTATATAAGGTTGAATACTGACTCGGGAAAGGTGTCAATTCTGGTCTTGTTGGATCTCAGTGCGGCTTTTGATATGGTAGATCATAGTGTTCTGCTGAACAGGTTGGAAACGTGGGTAGGACTAAATGGAACAGTCCTGAAATGGTTCAGGTCCTACCTGGGGGAAAGGAGTTATTTTATAACCATTGGAAGTGTTCAATCTCATCAAACGGCAATGACCTATGGTGTCCCTCAAGGGTCAGTTCTTGGACCCCTCCTGTTCAGCCTTTATTTGCTACCCTTGGGTCGAATCCTTCAGAACTTTCATTTTGACTATCATAGCTATGCAGATGAGACACAGTTATATCTAGCAGTATGCAGATGAGACAGTTATATCTAGCAGTATCTCCAGATGACTATAGTCCAATTGAGGCTTCTGTCACTGTCTAAATCAGATAAATAACTGGATGAGACAAAATATTCTTCAATTAAACCACAACAAAACTGAG
This sequence comes from Phyllopteryx taeniolatus, assembly GCF_024500385.1. NCBI lineage: Eukaryota > Metazoa > Chordata > Actinopteri > Syngnathiformes > Syngnathidae > Phyllopteryx > Phyllopteryx taeniolatus. The sequence continues at coordinate 2,150,430 of NC_084519.1, read as the reverse complement.
ATAATTGTTTTTCGCAATAAAGAAAAGACGATGGCTGTTAGTAAATACCTGGAGTCACTCTCTTTATAAACCAAAGACCAAGTCCGAAACCTTGGTGTACTGATAGATTCCGACCAGACTTTCAAAAGTCATATCAAATCAATTACTAAAACTGCCTTCTACCATCTGAAGAATATATCCAGAATGAAGGCTTGCATGTGCCAAACAGACCAGGAGAAGCTCATCCATACTTTCATCTTTCAAGTACACTTGACTATTGTAATTGTCTTCTGACTTGACTCCCCCAAAAGAGCATTACACAGCTGCAGCTCATTCAGAATGCTGCAGCTCGGGTTCTGACCAGAACAAAGAAGCCATAGCATATTACTTAAATTCTAAAGTATTTACACTGGCTTCCAGTCAGCTTGAGAATAGATTTTAAAGTTCTGCTACTGGTCTATAAATCACTAAACGGTTTAGGTCCTGAATACATGAATGAAATGCTAATGGAATATAAATCCAGTAGGGCTCTGAGATCGACAGACTCAGGTCAAATAGTGGAGCACAGAGTCCAAAGCAAATATGATGAAGCAGCATTTAGCTATGCTGCTGCACACAAATGGACTAAGTTGCCAACAGAAGTGACGTCAGCCCCAAGTGTAAATGTTTTGAAGTCCATGTTAAAAACTTTTTTCTCATGCTTTTTAGAGCATTTCCACTTTTAAATATTTCTTGCATTGTACGCTGTTTTAATTGTACTCTTTTTTTTTTTTTTTTTTTTCTTTGATTTAAATGTTTCAGCATTGTGTTACCCAATCAGCTCCCTCCAGCCACTCCTGTCTTGTCCGGGTGTGCCTCGTTGTCGCGTCAGTTTGCGTGCATTTAGTTTCCTTATTTGATCACGTTCCTGTAAGTCACGTTTCTCTCGTCGTGTTACGTTTTCTGTCGTGGTGAGTTCATCGCTAGTGTTACTTTGAGAGTTGTTTTTTGGGACTTTGTGAATTTAGTGTTTAAAATTTTCTGCGTGCCTTGTTTGCACTTTTGTGTTTTTGAAAATAATTATTTTTTAAGATTTATCCTTGCTTGCTTCCCTGCGCTGGGGTCCCCCACTTTTTCCATCATCACCATAAATCATAAAATTAGTTGTTACTAAATTACTATTTGTTCAGACACCCCACATTATTTTTTACTAGGTTTCATTGTCTCATATTGTTTCAGATTTAAAAGTGAATTCATCGTTGAAAGGATTTTTCTGTGTGTTTCTTGAACATAATTGAAGTGAGCCGTTGTAAGCCAGTATAGAAATGTTTTGGCTTTAAAAATACAGCTGACGTCATTTGTGCACAACCTTTAGCTGCAACAGCATAGTCCCCCCCTCACCCCTCCTCCCACAAGATACAACTTTAAAACACTATTTGAATCTTATGTTCGATAATGGCGGACGTGGGTGTTGACTGGTGCATATATTTTTGTTTAGTTCGCCAAGATGCAATTTACGTGATGGTAAAATGCTGAAATACGCTCTCTAAAACGTCATGTAGCCAATATATATGTATATATGTGATAGTACAGTAGTATAAAATATGTATAACAAATTAAAACAAAAAGACTATTTGTGTAACAGTTTGATTAAGTGTGAGTCGTCGCCACTTGTGCTAGTAGTTTTACGTTTTACCGTGTGCATGAGCGGCACTTTTAAGTCAGACACAAAGATTTGAATGTGTACCACTTGGAATGAGGAATCAAAGGTTGTTTATCATGTGATTACTGGAACTAAGCATTCACAAAAACAAATTGGCAACAATGTGCATGCACCTGATAGCCTTAATACTGAGCCCCAAACAAGATCTCAATGTGACATTCTGAGAGGTATTTGCTGCTCGAATTTGAACACTTCAACACATATGGTGACAATTCAAATGAAAGTTAAATTAAGCGGGTGATTAAATGAGCTTATAAATAGAAACGTTGATTGTGTGAAACAGCACTGTGATTCATTTAAATAGTCCCAGTTAAATTCTTTCCCCATTTATTGATGGAGGTTTAGCCACATTACACGTGTGCAGCAAGCTTGAGAGTTTAGTGCCAAACCTGTAAATTTCCCATTTATTTGCATCAGAGAATGGCGCATTTGTATGCCAAACAGTGAAAAACTGTTTTCACAGAAAATAAGAATTTCAAGACTGATTGTTACTGTCAGCAGTAAGGTATTGCTTTGTAGTATTTCATTTTTTTGTTTTAATATGGGGTTTGGGAGTGGGGGTGGTGGGTCTAGCTTAAAGGTGACTTATCGGTTATTTGCTAGGGAGCCCTACTTGCACGGTAGGAATTGCCTAGTATGAGTTCACCTTCAAATGATTTCTATATTAATTCTCGATGACAGTAAATATTTCGGAAAATATGTTTTTATGTTTTTATACCGTATCTTAATATGAAGAATAATCAATTTTAATAGAATAGTTGTTTTATTACTTAAAACCAAATGACCCTGGACCCATGTCAGAAGTAGACCTAATGTACCTACAGCTTACTGGTTCTTGTTGAAAAATATGACATCAACATCAATGCCGTTTAGGCCTATTGTGTTCATCTTGTCTTCTTTTTAATAAATCTCTTACCTTGCTGTCAGCAGTGGAAACTAGTGGAAACCTTGGTTATATTTGCGCATTAAGTGCTTTTGTGTTATCAACTTCCCTTTTTTGTTCTGGCTCATCCCAGACATTAAGTTGGAGAAGGCGTTTTTTTTTTGTGGCCATACTGCAGCCATATTATGGTTCAGTACGAAATTATGGTTTTGCACTTTTTTAGTAGCCTAAAACGGCCACATCAGTACAATGTTTTTGTAAATAAAATGTTTGAAAAGTCTGAAGTTACCACGCTGGTGTGCTTGTTGCCATAGTGACTAGTGGCAAGTCGAGGCAGGTGGCTTTCATGAGCTGAGAGGAATTAGTGTGCTTCCTATTTCTAAATCCTTTGCCATAGACAAATGGCTTGACAAAAAAAAACTGTTAAATAGTGCCAAAAATAGCATGTTCCAGACTCCTGAGCCTTGTGTGTCGTAGTACTCTTTAAGTTAACACTGCAGCCATATGCACTCTCTCTGCGCAGAGCACTATGTGACAATAGATAGAACCCCTGCCACACTAAACATGGCCGCCACATAGGCATGGGCATGTCTGTTGGCTGAATATAGTCATATTGTATATCTGTGACCTGGAAATACGTGTCCCCCAGTCTCTGCATATATTGCGCCACAGTTCCACTATTAGACTTTTGTCAATGCTGGTTTAAGTGACAACTGGAAACTATTTTTGGACACATTTACCATCCAGCTATTCTGTTACTTCCAATATCTGTTAAATTGGGGTCTGCTAAATAGAGGTTCCATTGTACATTAAATATGTTTGAAGGTACTGTAAGTGCCGGAAACGTGCAAAAGCTGAGAAAGATTTAGTACTGAATTGTACTGGATTGTTAGAACCTCTGCCTCACAGCTGTGTGGAGTTTGCATGTTCTCCCCGTGCCTGTGTGGGTTTTCTCCAGGTACTCAGTTTTCTCCCACATTCCAAAAGCATGCATTGTAGGTTCATTGAAGACTAAATTGTCCATAGGTGTGAATGTGTATGCGAATGGCTGTTTGTCTATATGTGTTCCAGTGATACAGTTCAGGGTGTAGCCCGCGTCTCACGCGAAGTCAGCTGAGATAGGCACCAGTGCACCCGTGACCCTAGTGAGGGTAAGCGGTTAGGAAAATGGATGGATGGATTCCTACAGTGATTAAGAGGTTTAGATGCTCACTGTTGAAATAAATCTCTCAGCCATCACACATTCGAGGAGCTCGCCTGTCTTTCTGCCTGCGCACGTACATCGATCAGATTCACCCAAATCACGCCTAAACTGAGATGTGGTATGATCAGGCCTAGGTTTAGCTGGACTTTCTGACACCATAATGTCACTCCGCTAGGCACATCTCCAAAGACACACCCTCGCTGCACTGACAGCGCAGAAAGGTCTGCCAGTGCGCAGCAAGTCTTGCACAAAACAGATGATGCATCACTGAAAATAGTCAGTCCTCAGTCACCAAAATGGCATATGCTCCGGGCAGAAACCAAAGGACAATCCCCGCTGCATCGACTCTACCCAGCTTAGCGGTGACCGGTTTGCCAAATAGGCAAACATCCGCAGCGAGCCTTGCGCTGGCACGAACATCAAGATGTGCACCATTTGCGCTCCGGTGCACGTTGTGCAGTCTACGAATATAGAGTCCAGTCTTTTTCCTTCCTTTGATGATTTTTCACGATTAGCTGATATCATAGAGGAGAGCCACTTAAAGGCTTTTTAAAGAACTTACTCTTTTAAACAAATAATCTTTTCCATGGGGATTGCGTTCCCTTTAAGAAAGGATTTGTTCCCTCTGTGACAGTAATGACTAACTCCCACAGAAAAGCACTGTGTTGAATAATTGTCTGTAAACACTCAGGGAATGTTAATTAAGCCTCTCACACAACTGAGCAGATTCAGCGTGTAATGTTTTGTTCTGGGGATGTGGGAAAGCTCATGCAGCTCAGGGTGTGTTTTTGAATGCAACATTTTTAATGGTAAGTGAATGGAGGGCACAGTGGTTTTCTCAATGCAGCGTGACATTAAAGAAGGACAGTAAAAGTTAAAGAATACTCTGAACACTCATTCTATGTGGCAATGACGACGGTCCGGAAATACAACACAGGAACTTGGCTTTGATGGAATCATTTGCTGCTCAGACGAGTTACGGTGGGTTAGCTCATGTACCACTTACTGCACAGGTGTCAAAACCAGGGCTTGGGGGCCTGACCTGGCTCGCCACATAATTTTTCTGTGGCCTACTCAAGCAAGTTCATGTGTCTTTGCTAAAAATCCGCATCAGATTTACCATTTTTTTTCACTTTCAGTCATTTTTTTATCCTGTTCGGCTGTTAGGTCAAGCAGAAAGGAGGATCCTTTAATGCTGGAATAGTTTTACTGCGTCACAGTGGACTTTTTAAGCTGACGCTATGGTTTCTCAGTATTTTAATGGATATTTTTTTTTTTTTTTAGATGAGTCGATCAGTCGAAGAGAACAAGGTTTCTCGAGGAGACTGAGAAAAGAAGACAACAAAAGACAAAGCACTAGCTGTAAACAAGATGAGGAATGTAAATCATGATATAGCTAGAACAATGACACATTCGATATCAGTGTTGTATAGGGCAGTGGTGCTACACCCTGTGAGGGAAGGACAGGACAGGACAGGACAGGACAAGGACAGGAGGAGAAGCGTGCAGGCCAAGGGTCGTGAACCCGGCTGAAGTGTGGTGGGAGTGGCTATTCGCATATTCATAATTTATTTGTCGCGGTGTGAGTGGCCCCACACCCGCCGAGTAATTCCCAGGGGTGTGTGTCTGCGGGCACATGCAAGTGAATTGAAACCATTTCACGTGCACAATGACTGACAGAAGTGTCCTCTAATTGCTGTGCCTGCACCGCAGAGACTGAGGACCCCACCCGCTCAATTGAGAGGTGGGGTTGGGCCCAGGAGTCCATCCGAGAGCAGCCCGGTGGATGGGACACATCCCACACAGAGAGACCCAGGGCGGGCCACCGGCCCCACTGAGTCTCCCCAAAAACCAGCCACCCGGAGGAGGCTGCAGGGACCCACATCCAACACCCACCACCCCCCCACGCCCAGCCACCACCGCCCCCTCCCCTCCTAGGAGAGCAAGCCGAGAGACTTAGTCTCGCCAGGGTATCCTGGGTCGTCCCCGGGGTCTCCTCCCGGTGAGACGTAGCCGGAACACCTTACCAGGGAAGCGTCCAGGAGGCATCCTAAACAGATGCCTGAGCCACCTCATCTGGCTCCTCTCAATGCGGAGGAGCAGGGGCTCTACTCTGAGCCCCTCCCGGATGACCGAGCTTCTCACCCTATCTCTACGGGAGAGCCCGGACATCCTGCGGAGGAAACTCATTTGTATCCAGGATCTTGTTCTTTCGGTCACGACCCACAGCTCATGACCACAGGTGAGGAGTAGGAACATAGATCGACCGGTAAATCGAGAGCTTCGCCTTTCGCCTTAGGTCCTTCTTCACCAGAACGGACCAATACAAAGTCCGCATCACTGCAGACACTGCACCGATCCGCCTGTCGATCTCCCGTTCCATTCTTCCCTTACTCGTGAACAAGACCCCAAGATATTTGAACTCCTCCACTTGGGGCAGGATCTCATCCCCCACCCGGAGAGGGCATGCCACCCTTTTCCGACTGAGGACCATAGTGTCAGATTTGGAGGTGCTGATTCCCATCCCAGCCGCTTCACACTCAGCTGTGAACCGCTCCAGTGAGAGTTGGAGATCACGGCTTGATGAAGCCAACAGAACCACCTCATCTGCAAGAAGCAGAGATGCAATACTGAGGCCACCAAACCAGACCCCTTCTACTCCTCCACTGTGCCTAGAAATTCTGTCCATAAAAGAACAGAATCGGTGACAAAGGGCAGCCTTGGTGGAGTCCAACCCTCACCGGAAACGAGTCCGACTTACTGCCGGTAATGCAGCCTAAACTCTGACACTGGTCGTACAGGGACTGAACAGCCCGTATCAGAGGGTTCGGCACCCCATACTCCCGAAGGACACGGTCGAACGCCTTCTCCAAGTCCATAAAACACATGTACACTGGTTGGGCGCACACCCATGCACCCTCTGAGATTCAACTTCCCGACTGACCCTCCTCTCCAGCACCCCTGAATAGACCTTACCAGGGAAAAATTAGGGCGGAGGGGGCCGGACCACCCTTCCTCAATGTGCCGGCTCAGCAACTGCGTACACCAGTTGTCTAACATGCATGTAATAAGGTGTTCATTCACGCTTAAGTTCCATAGACAAGCTATAGGCTTTAATTGCTTGTGCTGGGACCACTCATAATAACACAGGTTATATTAAGTTATCAACTCACAGTTTTTTTTACAGGTGTTTGGACACTATAAAAAGCATCTCACTGCACCACTCATCAGTAACACTGCCTTGCTCATTTCCCACATCCTGTGCTGTCCTGCCCTTTTCTGTACTCTCTCATCTTGTTCTATTGGTTAGTTGTTGCATGTCCTCACCGGGTGTCCCCCCCCCCACCATCCACAAATAAGAACACGATTTGAGTGTTGTGATGTTACTTGTGGTCAAATGTCTCGTCCGTTTAACTTTTGTTCTGCTGTGGTTTGCACCCCTATTACCCTTGTCTGTTCTGTCCCTCTGTTTGTCCTCTAAAACCCCTTTTCTGTCTGGCTGCATTTTCAATAAATGTCAGAATAATTAAAAAATAAGCAGAGGGAGTATTTCAAACTCCCCTGGTGCACGACAAAACTGTTCCAGCAGAAAAGGCATACAGATCCACCATTTTGCATGGCCATGCAGCTGAACAGGACAGGTAAAAAAATAAAAAAAAAAGCGTGGTGGTGGAAATGTGAAGGTCTCGGGCTGCTTTTCTACTTCTGGACCTGGACGACTCCATCATATCTTAAGAGTCATGCATTTCCAGATGTAATTAGAAATTCTTGACCAGAATCTCGTGCCATCATTCAGGGAGTTGAAGCTGGGATAGAAATGGATTCAATAACAAAACAATGAACCAAAGAATTCTAGCAAAAGTACAAAGGAATAGCATCAGAGAAAGAGGATTCGTTTGGTGAATTGGCACAGTCAAAGTCTGGACCTTAGTCTAATTGAAATATTGTGGCGAGACCTGAATAAGTTGATGTATATCAGATGTTAAAATCCCCATAAACAGATGTGAGAGACTGGTTAGTGGCGACAGTTAATGTTTGTTTGAGGTCACGGTTACAAAAGGAGGCGCCACAAGCCACTAATAGAAGGGTTCATATACTTTTGCATGTGTACAATTATCAGTTGTGGTAAAAACATGTTTGTTGATGAAATAATGAGGTGTGTGTCTACTATTTGGAAGGTATGCTTTACAAATTGGCATTTGAATGTATGATTAACAAGGTTGGTTTTTAACAAAAATAGTGACCACGTTCGGAGGCTTCACAAACTTTCAAGCGGCACTGTACTTCAAGTGAATCATTTTTCGGATTGTTTGATTTGAAGTCGAAATCAGGAGGAGGTAAGATCTGTAAAAAGAAAAATGTTGTACTGTCATTCAAAATGATTGTGAATCATCAAAAGATTTTAGATATTTCACTCATATATTGAAACATGTTTGGATCACCTTATTCAGCTGCAGCACGTGAGAGTGATAAGACACCAGTGCCATTTTAAGTAAAAATGTTAAGTGTTGTTTTGTTTGTTTGTTTGTTTTGTCAACTTATTACAGTGAGCGGAAACGTATGTGAACCCTTTTGGAATTTCTTACATTTCTGCATAAATCGGTCATAAAATGTGGCCTGATCTTCAACTAAATTCGCATGAATAATCAAACTGCTGAAACTAATACCGCACCTTTTGTAGCTCAGAGGAAATGAACGAACGTTGCGTCTGTGCTCTGGTCAGTTCCTGTTTTGAATCACGCTGCACGGGTTAGGGAGAGATTTGAGGTTGTCGTGGAAAAGCTTATTCTTTACTCCTAGCTAATCCTCTCGCTGAATGTGTGAGTGCGGTCGGTCGTGTATTTGTGTGTCTGGTCACACAACCAGTGTTTGAGTCCAACAGTGGGCCTTCGTTAATCATATTTAACACAGCATGCCAGAGAGCAGAGGTCGAGCAAGGCACTGCAAAACAAAGATCCTCAGACTACACGCACACAGTGAGATAAGGTGGGCCTGGGTCAGATTTATTGTAATTAACGAGATCAAAACATGTACAGAGAATATTTGCAAAGGCTCTCAACATTATATTGATTGTGTTTTTTTTTTTTTTTTAAATATATACGGTATATGATATTTGTGATTTTGGGATGTTATTAGACGTTGCTTTTTTGTTAACGGTAACATTAGATATAACTCATTAAGTCTGTGGGTTTCACCTACATCATTATGTTTACATGAGTTGCTTAAACGTGAATTATTACGGAAGATGTACTTTTTATTGTTTAAATACAGCGGTGCCTTGGATACAAGTTACCCGATTTAGAGTTTTTCCTGACATACGAGTTATCGTTAGGATGCTGATTATTTTTTTTTGCTGTCTTTTTTTGAGATACGAGTGCTGCAGGGTGGCAGTGAATTGAACGCAGCTCACTCCAAATCAAGCAGCAGATAGTTTACTCCAATCAAACTTTATTTATACAGCACTTTTCATACAATATGGATCTCAAAGTGCATTACATCGTTCAAATGAATCCGCTCCGACCACTAATCCACACAGATACATACATGTGCACACTCACGCACAGATAAAAATGGAAAATAATAATGCAAAAACAGTCATTGAGCAATAAAGGGTTGCTAGTTATCTGGCAATGGCGGTACACTTTTTTGACGATTGTGCAAAAAGATGCAGAGTCCTCTAGCGCTTAGAGCAGTTTGAATGACCAATATAGCAATAGTCCGGTGCAATGACCATTGTGCAAAAAGGATTTTGCACGCTCTTGTCTTAGTTCTGGCAGCGTGCAAGTCCTCAAGGACACAATTGAGCCACTTTGCATCTATCAACAACCCAGGAAAGCTGACAGAAGATTACATTGTCGTTCTTATCTGTCACTTGTCTGCATGCTCTTCAGCTAAACACCGGTTTGGCAGAGGCGGCGTAACTAGGGGGGGGGCTAGTTCAGCTGTTGACCACTCGACCATCTGTCGATCAAACTTCAGATGGGGTAGGCTATAGAAAATGTGGTATAGAAAATGGATGGATGAAAATGTCAAAGACATCATAGAAACACTCAACTATACGTGAAATAACATGGGACATTTTTACCCATGTGGTAGTGATTACAAAAAGCGGTGTGATTCAAACAGTATGAAAGGGCGGGAAATTGAGGATGTCACTTTTGACCCACAAAGTAATAGAAGTTTTTTGTTTTTTTTTCTAAATGTAATCGACGTGAATTTAACTTTAAGCGTATACCAGAGGAAAAGTACTGTTGGCCAGCTCGATAGCTTTAAGCCGAACAAAACAACATATAGCTGCTTAGAGTTTGCAGGATGAAAATCTAATAACTCTGTTGAACACACTTGACTTCAATTTGATCGCTTCCATGGTTTCAGAGGTTTGTTTCGACGCTGGGAGCAATTCTCCCCTCAGATTCCAAGCAAAGCGGCTCAGGAGTGGCCTTCGCAAATATTGCCTTTATAACAGCACTTTCATTTCCTGGGGCCGTCATGCAACAAAAGGGCCCAGACCGCTTCAATCCAACCAACAAAACCCCATGTCGATCTGAGTTGGTGTTCTACCCCCACCGAGAGAGGGCACGTACACGCAGCAACAAAGCGGAATGCAGAATTTCATGACTTGCACCTGAGAGACAAAGACGCAGTTATAAGCTTGAAAGTGACCCAAAACAAAGATGCTAATTGACTCATCCCACATTGATGATGATGATGATGATGATTGATACATTGTGCCTTACCTTACGCTGTAAAATCGGATCGACTGCTATTTCATGATCTTAACATAAATATTGTGCGCAAAATTCAAGATGTACAACCCCCCCCCCTGCCACCTTCGCACACACGCAAACTAACAACAAAACACCATATGACTCTCCTTAAAAAAATACAAACTGAAACAAAATAATGGTTTACATTTACTGTGTACACCTGAAACAAGGCGTATGAGTATATGCTGGAAACTATTGCCATTTAACTAGATGCTCCTAAATGACAAGTATATTTTAAAATACAGTTGAATTTGACCCCGAGAGCAGCACGAGCACATTTACAGTACTTACAGTACACGTTCTTGGTTGCTTCACAAATCGATACGATAGGTCTGTCTCCACTTTGTCTGTTACTTTTATGCAAATTTTCACCATTTTAAAGTTGTGAAAATCGCTTGGGAACAAATCTATAAACACTCGAAGACTATAAATGTCTGAGAAGTGTCGTAAAACTCCACCTATTTCTTCGGTATGTGGAATCAAGCCGTGCGGCAAATTGTCGCTTATATTGAAAATCTGGACGTTTTGTTTCAGACGAGTGGAAAATAGTGAGGTTGGATAGATTTGAGTTGGCTTGTTTTGTTAAAAAACGATTCCTCTAAGGAAGGGAAGCCGCATGAGGTCAATGTGTGCGCATTCATTTCAATAATAAACCTGCAGTATATGTCGTGGCCCTGTGTTTCAAGTTGTCTTTCTTTGTGTCGCAGTGTCTGGGTATATAAAAACATTTCAAGATATCAAAACGGACATTTTATCTTCCCTTAACAAACATCAAAGGGACGTCCACAAGTTCTGGCGCTTGCAGTTCCTCTCAACGCCAATTGATGGCGCCTCACGTGCAGGTGGGACTATTAACCGCCCAACCATTTGGTCCAGCAAGGCGTCTTTTGAAGGCAGGAATCAATATTTGACGGGAAGCCGCTAAGTAGGTTAAGGTCCACTTGACGTACACCAGGCACTGTCCTTGTCGCCGTCTCACAGCAGGGCAGCGTGGAGGGGGAGGGTTCTCAAGTGGGCGCGAGTCTCTGCGGCGCCTCGATTTGTGGAAGCGCATGTCCGCTACAAGACGTTTCAGCCGTTTATCCATATTATATTTGCCTCGAAACAACTGTTTTGATTTTGGCGAGGCTTTTCCACAGGCTATTGTCTCTTCCGGGTAGACTAGTTGTAGCGTACACATACCATTTTAATGACGGGCTTATGAAATGACTGAGAATATTTACTTATCATCTTGGAAATAAATTGTTAAAGGTTTCCACGCAGGGTTGGGAGAGTTACCGGTACTTTGAAAATGTATTCTGATACCGTTACTAGTTACCCGTTTCAAAATGTAGCCTAGTAATGTGATCCAAGTACCATAATATTACGGTATTGTAACTTGATTACTTTTAATTACTTTTGGATCACTCCAATAGAAAATGTGCTAAAAATCTGACAAAAGAAATGAAATATCAATACTATCAATCTATTTATCTGGTCTTTTCAGTCTTAGGGGTGTTCAATGTGCATGGTTTTGGAGCACAGGAGGAAGCCGGATCACCCCAAATCCGCAGAACTGTACATGAGGCAGACGTGCTGCAGATACCGTATGTACGCGTGCATGGATGGATGTCTGGATCAATTTAAGGACAGTTGAAACAATTGCATAGTTACATGAAGAAAGCTGTTTTCGAACTATCCCAGAAGACAACACCTTACTCGGATAGATAGATAGACAGATAGGAAGGCAGACAGTCAGACTGATTGATAGGTAGGTAGATAGATGGACAGATAGATAAAACCTTATTCAGCATCTTTTTTTTTTTCCATTCCCGGTGACAGCTTTAGCAGTGGTAATACAGTGTTTAAAAAGTAAAGCAATGTTCAATGTTTACTTACAACTTAGCAGCGGGCTCCTGGGCTAGCTCGCGAGCTCGCTGGCTACCCCATAGCCGAAGTCACCAGCAGTCCCAATGACTCTGACGGCTCATAGTGTGTCTATTTCTATTTGACCTGTTCATTTACAATAAATCGTGTGTCTTTGTTCCTCTATTTATGCCAGTGAGGCATAGTGACAGACAGAACCAATGATAAATGGTCTTCTATTAGATGGCAGGAAGTAAATGCAATAATTAATGTATCCACTTTTTGTGACAGTTTTGTTTGTTGGTGTGCCGTGAGATTTTTCAGTTGTAAAATATGTGCACACGTTTTCCCCTATTTTGGCCTTACAATACAGTCGGCTTGCGCCACGCTTGTGGTCGTCGCCACGGTAACGAGTGTATCCGGTCGCATTTGAGTTGACAAGATAAAGCCCAATGATCGTAGAAAACGGGATGCGGTGGTATCGGAATACAAGATTTGATTGCAGTAGTCTTGACAGTGCAATCGTGAAAGAGAGAGAATTTGTCTTGTAGTCTGCATTCCGTGTTGCTTGTCTCCGACGTGTTGTCTGTCCCACACCGCCGACGTTTTTTGAATTTTACATTTTTTAAAGAACTTCACTGGCCGTCAGATATTTACAGTACTACGTCAAAAGACACGCGACGAGGCTAAACATAAACGAGCTTTTGTATTCAAATATACTGTGCACGCGGCGACGTAGAGTAAATGTCTTTTGCGGATCGGCGAATTATGACATTAAAGCCGATCAGCATAAAATGATAAATGTCGGCCAATACCGATCAGCCTGATAAAATCGGTGTAGTCTAGTTGTAACCGTTGACCCACTTGTTGCTCTGCCAAACTCCTGACAAGGTTGCTCGGCCCGAGTGATCAAATTAACAACCGGGCTTTCTCTCGTCCCACGTTAAAAATGTAATCGTGCGAATCAAAAATCGAAATTTGTAATAATGTACCTGTAATTGAAATTTGTAATGCTTGTATTGCGTGACACCTGTCCAAGCCTGTTTCCACATACCCTTCTGCAATGTGCTGTACCCCTAGGTTGGGAAACACATTAGACATGATATTGTCTGTCCTATCGTAAAGGCTACGTGACATTTATGACAGGCCTATCACAAAGAGTGACGGAGACGGTGCGCATCCACGACACACTTCTGCAACCTGGCGGACGCTACAGGAGAGTTGCAGCCAGCACAATAATACAAAAACAAAAAACCTTCTATCCACAGAACTGCGAATCACACTGTATAATATTTCTGCAATTTATACTTGATTTAGTGCAATACCTCTGCAATCTGTTCTGCATAAACATTTTAATATTTGTACGATTCTTTTTTTTTCATCTTGAATTTTGAAGACTACAGCTTGTGTGTATTCCTGCGTATTTATTTGTACTTGTGTGCGTTTGAGCTGTTTGAGTTTAGGTAGACAAAGCTGTTGCTAAGCTGGATCTTTTGCTGCTGAAGAAATGCAGTGTTTGTTCTTATTTGTTTGGGTGCCACCTCCTGGCTGATACTTTGAACACTGGCACCCTGGCCATTCTTGGCTGGATGTTGCTTGAACTTGCGGGTCTTGCTGAACTCAAGTGCGATTTTACTCGGTTTTAAACTCGCGTCTTGATTGGGTACTGCCCGAACTGAAGTTTTCTTCCACCTGGGCTCCGTTTTACTTGAATTGTATTTTTTTTTTTTTTTTATTGCGCAAAAATGTATTTTTCGACCTGTCTTGTTAAGCATTACCTTATAAATGAGTGTGAGCGTGTACGTGTGTATGCGCGCGTCTGTGTGTGTGTGTGTGTGTGTGTGTGTGCGGACCACCACAGCATAAAGCTAGTGAGGCTACAAATGAGGTTGAGAGGCCCTCTTAACAGACACTTGGCACGCATGGGACACATCATTTGGACAAAGGGGTATTCATTGGCACATATCCCCATAGTCCCTCTCTCTCTCTCTCTCTCTCTCTCTCTCTCTCGCACACAAATCTAAACACACACATACATATGTAACATACACTTTTGAGGCAACACATTGCGTTGTCTTAATGAATAAACTCACGAGGAAGGCTGTCAAACGAGTGTACCACTACACTATCAGTGACCCCCTTAAAATATCTGTTGCCCTGGGTTAACCCGAATCCCGCAAAAAAACAAAGATGTCTTCTTCTTGCCACTTCAACGAACCCCTTTCCTTTTTTGGTGTGATATTATTATTATTATTTTTTTAAGTATTGTTGACCTTTCTGTTTGTTTCTTCTAATTCCTAGGTCGCGTGCTCGCTGTCCTTCTGCGGGTGTTTTAATCTCTCCTGAAATCAGTTGACTTAAGCAGGTTACGCACACATACCAATTTGTAAGATCTTAATAGATTTTCATAATGCGAGAGACTCCACACACGACAAGGAGAAAGATCCACGTTGTTCGCTTCCTGCTTTTATGGTGCGTGGCATACTCAAGATAAGCAGCGGAGCACACCACACAGAGACGTTACCAACAGCTCCACTCAGAATCACGGGTCTCGTCCCCAACCAGATGTCCGTTGTAGTACCAAGACGGACCTGTCAGACCCAGAATGGAGCCGTAGGGCATCCAGATTGCCAAAGAAGAAGAAAGAGTAGTTGTAAAAGAAGTCGGCTTATTTGGTAACTACATTGTGGTTACAAAGTCTTCTCGTTATTTTTATTGAAGAGAAAGAAAATGGTTCGCTGACTCGATGCAAACAGTCGCTGCTCTATTTATGTTTCGGCAACAATGTGGCCTTCAGGTCGGTTACGAATTGGCTATCCTTCCTTATCACCTCAATCATGGAGTTCGGTGTTGACTGCACACATATACGATTGGAAATATTGAACAAGCGCTGACGGAGAAAAAATTGTCAGACAGCTCTCGTCCCATAAAGAAATTGCTTGGTGCAGTACAGCTATCCAATACATATGGAGCACAACACAATGTTACAATGTCTGACAATTTAAAACAAAATAAATAAATCCATGTCTGACAATGGAAGGACAAGGAACTCGACGACAAAGAAGAGAAGTGAGGCTGTGTGGAGAGGTTGTTGGCAAAACGGAGGGAGAAACTCGACTGTTTAATATTACCCATACACAATGGCACGAGGACTTGTCCTTCTGATGGCACTGGCATGTTCATTGAAACAGATATTTACTTTTGAAAGGTGAAATAAGAATTTAGAGCAAGAGATTGACTTTTGCAGGAAATCCATGGTCTTCTACTATATTTATTTGCAAATTTCGAGAATGATTCGAGGAATGTATCAAAGCCACTGAGAAAACCTAATTAGTCATTTCCTCATTCAAATTCCCTGGATCATCTTATTATTTGTATGTAGTATGTGCCCTGCAGTTGACTGCTTTTGAGTCCTGTACAAGTTTAAAAACAGCGAACTGTACATTTGACCCATTAGTACCACACCTCTGCTTTATTTGGAAACCACAGCAGGTTACTGTCAACCATCTTCTTCTTTTCGTTGCGGCTTGTCCCGTTAGGGGCCGCCACGGCGCGTCATCCTTTTCCATGAGAGCCTATCTCCTGCATCCTCCTCTCGAACGCCAACTGCCCTCATGTCTTCCCTCACGACATCCATCAACCTTCTCTTTGGTCTTCCTCGAGCTCTCTTGCCTGGCAGCTCCATCCTCATCATCCTTCTACCAATATACTCACTATTTCTCCTCTGGACGTGACTAAACCATCGAAGTCTGCTCTCTCCAACTTTGTCTCCAAAACAGCTAACCTTGGCTGTCTCCCTGATGAGCTCATTTCTAATCCCATCCAACATGGTTACTCCAAGAGAGAACCTCAACGTCTTCATTTCCGCCACCTCCAGCTCTGCGTCCTGTTGTCTCTTCAATGTCACTGTCTCTAATCCGTGTTGGCCTCACTACTGTCTTATAAACTTTGCCCTTCATCCTAGCAGAGACTCTTCTGTCACATACCACACCTGACACCTTCCTCCACCTGTTCCGACCTGCTTGGACTCGTTTCTTGACTTTCTTACTACACTCACCATTTGCTGTTGACCCCAAGTATTTCAAGTCCTCCACCCTCGCTATCTCTTCTCCCTGTAGCCTCACTCATCCCCCTCCACCCCTCTCATTCATGCACATATATTCTGTCTTACTTTGGCTAATCTTCATTCCTCTGCATGCCTCCATAGTTCTAACTGTTCCTCCAGCTGCTCCCGGCTTTCACTGCAGATCACAATGTCATCTGCGAGCATCATGGTCCACGGGGGCTCCAGCCTAACCTCATCTGTCAGCCTATCCATCACCACTGCAAACAGGAAGGGGCTCAGGCCTGATCCCTGATGCAGTCCCACCTCCACCTTAAATTCTTCTGTCACACCTACAGCACACCTCACCGCTGTTCTGCTGCCCTCGTACATGTCCTGTACTATTCTAACATACTTCTCTGCCAATCCAGACTTTGGCACGCAGTACCACAGTTCCTCTCTGGGTACTCTCTCATAGGCGTTCTCTAGATCTACAAAGACACAATGCAGCTCCTTCTGACCTTCTCTGTACTTCTCCATTAACTCAAGGCAAATAATGCATCTGTGGTACTCTTTCTAGGGATGAAACCATACTGTTGCTCGCAAATACTCAATTCTGTCCTGAGTCTAACCTCCACTGCTCTTTCCCATAACTTTATTGTGTGGCTCATCAACTGTATTCCTCCAAAGTTCTCACAGCTTGGCACACCACCCTTGTTCTTAAAAATGGGCACCAGCACACTTTTCCTCCATTCCTCAAGCATCTTCCCACCCACTAGAATTCTGTTTAACAGGCTGGTCAAAAACTCCACAACCACCTCTTCTAGATGCTTCCATACCTCCACAGGAATGTCATCAGGACCAACTGCCTTTCCATTTTTCATCCTCTTTAGTGCCTTTCTAACTTGCCCCTTACTAATTATTGCTACTTCCTGGACCACCACACTTGCCTCTTCTACTATTCTTTCTCTCTGATTTTCCTCATTCATCAACTCCTCAAAGTATTCTTTCCATCTATCCAGCACACTGCTGGCACCAGTCAACACATTTCCATCTCTATCCTTAATCGCCCTCATCTGCTGCACACGCTTCCCATCTCTGTCCCTCTGTCTGGCCAACCTGTATAGATATTTTTCTCCTTCTTTTGTGTCCAACCTGGCATACATGTCCTCATATGCCTCTTGTTTGGCCTTTGCCACCTCTACCTTCGCCCTACGTCACGCCTCCATGTATTCCTTTCTCCTCGCCTCAGTCCTCTCAGTGTCCCACTTCTTAGCTATCCTCTTTCTTTGTATGATTTCCTGTACTTTGAGGTTCCACCAGCAAGTCTCCTTCTCCCCTTTTCTAACAGAGGACACACCAAGTACTCTCCTGCCTGTCTCTCTGATCACCTTGGCTGGAGTGGTCCAGTCTTGTGGAAGCTCCTCCTGCCCACCCAGAGCCTGTCTCACCTCTACCTGAAAAGCCGCACAACACTCTTCCTTTCCCCGCTTCCACCACATGGTTCTCTGGTCTGCCTTTGCCTTCTCAATCTTCCTCCCCACCGCCAGAGTCATTTTAAACACCACCATCTAGCCACACTCTCCCCTACCACTACCTTACAGTCGGTAACCTCCTTCAGATTACATCGTCTGCACAAGATGTAATCCACAGCCGTGCTTCTACCTCTGATGTTGTAGGTCACCCAATGTTCCTGCCCCTGTTCCTGTTCACTACAGCCATTTCCATTCTTTTTGGAAAGTCTACCACCATCCGTCCCTCGAGGTTCCTTTCTTGGATGCCGAACTTACCCATCACTTCTTCATCACCCCTGTTTCCTTCACAAACATCTGCACCAATCACGACTCTTTCTCTGTCTGGGATGCTCAGAACTACTTTCTCCAGCTCCTTCCAGAATTTCTCTTTCACCTCTAGGTCACATCCTACCTCTGGAGCATCGCCACTTTAATCACATTATACATAGCACCTTCAATTTCAAGTTTCAACCTCATCACTCGATCTGATACTCTTTTCACCTCCTAGACATTCTTAGCCAACTCTTCCTTTAAAATAACCCCGACTCCATTTCTCTTCCCATCTACACCATAGTAAAATAATTTGAACCCTGCCCCTAAACCTCTAGCCTTACTGCCTTTCCATCTGCTCTCCTGGACACACAATATATCAACCTTTCTCCTAATCATCATGTCAACCAACTCTCGAGCCTTTCCTGTCAGAGTCCCAACATTCCATGTCCCCACATTCAGTTCTAGGCTCTGTGCTTTCCTCTTTTCTTTCTGCCAAAGAACCTGCTTTCCACCTCTCCTTTGTCTTCGACCCACAGTAGCTGAATCTCCACCGGTGCCCTGCATGTTAACGGCGTTGGTGGCGGACGTTGTTAACCCGGGCCACGTCCGAACCGGTATGGAATTCTTTGGATGAATGCTCATATTTGTTTGACAACGTTTTAAGCCAGATGCCCTTCCTGATGCAACCCTCTGCATTTATCTGGGCTTGGGACCGACCTACAGTTTGCACTGGCTTGTGCCCCCCATAGGGCTGCATTAGGTTACCTGTCAACCATACGTACGCAAAAAAAACAATAACAAGGCTTCTTTGTCCCAGACATATATATATACAAACAAAAAAACAACAACAGCATAAAAAAAGTGTAAAACAACAATCACAACATTATATAGGGGATGGATTTTATCTGTACTGCATGTGGACTGGAACGGCAGTGCTACAACCTGTAAGGATAACATGACGAGGAGCAAATAGGACAGGACAGGACAGGACAAAATGACAGGAGCCATAAGCGAGTAGTGCCACATGGGGGTGGCGGGGGTGGTGGGGGTGGTTATGCCGTGCAAGTCAACCCTGTAAAGCATTAGCATTACAGTACAAGAAGATAAAGTGATTACAAGGTCTATTTATAACAATTTGAGAATGGCCCTACTGTTTTCATGTGGTTCAACCAACATCACAGAAGAGATTGACCTCATTCCTCCTATATTTTATGGACCATTTTTTTCTCAGTCGACTCACTATTTTAGCATTTTCTTTCAAGTTTAGGCCCTCTTCACCTGAAATGTATGTTGTACTCAGTGACTGTGTCTTCAGCTGTTCCTTTGCTAAAAAGGGTATGGTTTCCCATGGATTGCAATCGGATTAAGGTTAAAAGGTCAGTCCAATCGAAAGCCTGCTGTGTGCAGGGCAGGCAGGGCACATGAAACTCAGTCACGCTGAGCGTCCCAGAGAGAGAGATTGGGTGATTTTCGGTGGGCTGGTTTGTTCGGCTTGTACAAAGTTCAACACCAGGCTGTACCAGGTCCTATCCAACCCTAATTCCCAGCTGCAAATAGAGATATTATGCTCCCTTCCCACGACAAGTGCAAGTCTGCACTACAGTCTTGTCTGCCTTCTGATGTGGGGGGAAACCTAGAAAGAGGTCTAATGTCTCTGGCTTTGGACTGGTGAAATCATCCAAAAATGGGGGGTACTAACATCCTGGCCTTAGCAGGATCATCTTCAGACTACAAAAATGATTAGTAGTAAGTAGGCTTGGGCATCGTTTGAATCCGAACGATTCTGGTTCCTCATTTTGATTCCGGTTCCAAATTATTCTTGATTCCGATTCTTTTAGGGGACTGGGTCAAAACATTTTGCATGGTTTAAATAAAGGGTGTCCAAATTATGAACATGTATTTTCTTAGCTGCCTGCACCACAAAATAAAATGAACATTTGACTCTTTATAACCAGGATCAATGTCAAACCTATGAACTAAAAGGCAATGTATATGGAACTAACCCAATTGACTTAATGATCATTAGTTAATGTTTCAGCTAAAAGTGAAATATAGCATTGTAAAAATAGTTATTGGTGACTGATTTGTCACGTCAAATGATCTTTCAACAACTTCTAAAACCATGCGAGTACTGTCATTTTATTTTGTCCCGACTGAGAAGGGCACACTCAACAGTAGGACTCAGTAGCTTTGCCTGCTATAACCATTATATAAGTAATTAACGTCTTCTATTTTTACATCTACCTTTCTATATTGATATCATTTTCTATACTGCTTCTCCTCTTTCGGGTCGTGGGTGAGCTGGAGCCTATCCCAGCTAACTTTCTACACTGGACAGTTTGCCAGTCAATCGCAGGGCACATTTAAATGAATAATTCACACCCACGGACACTTGAGAGTCTTCACTTAACCTAACATGCATTCCCGCGCGAGCATTTTCTCATCAAATTAATTGAAAACCATGTAGCCAAAAGAAGTACACCAGTCAGTCTTCAACATTATCATTTATTTAAGTTCAACCACACCGCAGCATGAAGGATTGGGCTAATTGTTTGTTTTATGACATACATTTTTGCTTTTTCACAATACAGCACTGTATTTGTTCCCCCCCCCCCAACTCCCCCTCCCCCTATTTTGATTATTATTATTTATTTATTTTTATCCAGGATGACAAATGAATATACTGTAACCAGGAAGTTACAAATAAATCAACAAATGTGTTGAAGGACTGCAAGTGGTTAGCAACCAGTCCAGTGTGAACCCCAAAGTCAGCTGGAATAGGCTCCAGCGCACCCTTGATCCTAATGAGGTTTAAGCAGTAGGCCTATAGAGAATGGATGGATATGGTGAAGGCTAACATCCTGTTAATGTATCTCCTTTATTTCTGCATGCCTAATCTGGGCCAATCATTGTTGATATCGAGGGCAAACGCAACGAGTTTTGACATTTCTCATCTGGAAAGGCCGACTTTGCTTCAGCTAATGCTATTGCTTTCCCATCTGTCATGTTCTGCATGTATTATGGCAAAGATGTGAGAAACAGCAAAGCCCCTATATTTTTCTGTGGCCGTCTTTTTCCAATTCTACAATTTATTGATCACTTCCCAAACAGGACCAGATCTGATTCCATCTTGGAAAGATCACTACTACTCCGGTTGGGATTGGAAGTACTGTCTTAGACTGAAGTACAGTATATCTTCTACTGTGTTGGAATAATTGCGGATGGTTATGATGCAGGTACATTTTAGTCGGCTGTGAAAATAAAATGGTTTGTCTGAGGTTGAATGCACTATCATCTGACTTTTGATTTGTATTGTGGACCTGCTGCATCATATACTGTACGTACAGTACATATGACAATGTTCAAATTAGTTTGAACTTCTCCGGAAATATAGTGTGTGCCTACATTTGGAGCAGCGGGTGTGTTTTGGCACATATATAGCATTGTTATAAACTCACCCGATAGTTTTGATGTTGTTGTTGTAAATATTTCCTCACTGAGATTCGCCATAAATGCAGTCAAGATGGGGAGTTTTGTGAGACAGGAAAATAACACCAGATTTATTCCGTTAGTATATTGAGATGAAACACAAATGTATCATTTGGTTCTCGAGCTGAAAAAAAGATTGACTTTGGGTTTAGCTCTTGTTTGGATGTTCGACTGAGTGCACCTCGACACCCTAAAATAAAAATCACCAGTTCAGTGTCCTCATGGCAAACTCTTTCAGCTCCCCAATTCCGTACATCTGTAAATGGTTCTTTGGCTTGTATTTTGTCCAAAGAGGAAAAAATACCTGTTTCTGATTTTCAGGCAATGTGAGAGTGCGCACTGCAGTGAATGGTCCAATAAAAAAGAAAAAGGCATTTTCAGCCCAATCTGCTCTGTAATTAATCCCTGAATCAATTTTATTACACCTGGCAGTTTTATGACGCAGTCCTGCAGTATTTGGAGAGAAAGCACAGTAAAGTAACTCTTGTATGACGTTGTGTTTGAAAATGACTAAAGCTGAAGTTGAAGGACAATTCACACCAATCAGGCCAGATGGAAATGGTTTCAGACATTTGGTAAAAAAAATACTGAATCCCTCTGGATAGCAGATGCGTCTATGTTAATACTGACGGGTCACCAAGAACTGGGCTTGATCTATTCACTTTGTCTGCACTGCAAAGAGAGAAGCATTTGGATATTTCGGTTGTTATTATTATTGTTTTTTTTTTTGGGTCCAAAATATTAGAACACTCCATATGATACAGTACAATTATTCAACACAAAGTGCAATAGCAACAATAATAAGAAACATTGTTAAAGTCCACATTTCAGTTGCCTTAGTCATTAGGTAGCAATGCTGAGAGGCACTGATGCTAGACTGATATGCCGTAGAAATAAACGGATTAAGGACTATAACGCTGCTGAATACAAAATGCAGCCCTAGCCAGTGTGCAAACTTTCGGCCGGTCCCAAGCCCGGATAAATGCAGAGGGTTGCGTCCGGCTTTAAAATTTGGTGACATTCCCGTGGAGGTTTGGAAGCATCCAGGAGAGGTGGCCGTGGAGTTTTTGACCAAGTTGTTCAGCAGAATTCTAGAGGGGGAGTATATGTCGCAGGAAGGGAGGAAAAGTGTGCTGGTGGCCATTTTTAAGAGCAAGGGTGATGTGCAGAGCTGTGCGAACTGTAGAGGAATAAAGTTGACGAGCCGCACAATGAAGTTATGGGCAAGAGTCGTGGAGGTGAGCAACAGTATGGTTTCATGAAGAGGGTGTTGATGGAGAAGTACAGAGAAGGTCAGAAGGGTGCTACATTGCGTCTTTGTAGATCTAGAGCACAGGTGTCAAACTGGTGGCCCAGGGGCCAGATTCGGCCCGCCACATCATTTTATGTGGCCCGTGAAACCAAATCACGTGCATCTACTTTGTGTTTCCGGCTAAAATACCAAAATTGCAAATTGCCTTCACTTTTAACAAATATTGAGATATTGCAATCATTTTGTTTGGTACCGATGCTCTTTTTAAAATAAAGGAAATAATACTGTAGTCGAACAAAGTTTTACTGCCTTCTGATTTTAATAGTAGCTGTCCATCAGTTTGTGTATATGTAATAAATAACGGCCATAACGGCCCTCCAAGAGAAACCATAACTACGATGTGGCCCGTGACAAAAATGAGTTTGACACCCCTGATCTAGAGGAAAGCCTATGACCGAGTACCCAGAGAGGAACTGTGGTACTGCATGCGGACGTCTGGGGTGGCAGAGAAGTATGTTAGAATAATACAGGACATGTACAGAGGGCAGCAGAACAGCGGTGAGGTGTGACAGAGGAGTTTAAGGTGGAGGTGGGACTGAGCAACCAGGCAAGAGAGCTGGAGAAAGACCAAAGGGAAGGTTGACAGATGTAGTGAGTGAAGACATGAGGGCAGTTGGTGTTAGAGAGGAGGATGACAAAAAAAAAAAAGGATGACGTGCTGTGGCGACAAGCCAAGAGGAAAAGAATAAGAAGACTCGTAATAATAGTGCTATTAATGCCGTGGCACATCACTGTATTATGTACAGTATTGTGTGTATTACATGTTGGTAGTTTGGTTTTTGTCTTTTGCTGGGAAAATACAAGCATTTTGTGTCGTGTTATTGAGTACTTGATGTTGAAGTATTTTGGTACCCTTCTGTAGAGGGAAGAAAAACTCACAGTGCTCACTGAAATAACTTGATACCAAGGAGAGTGAAATTTACTTAAAATGCATTTTGAGCAGCCATAAGATTCTTGGCGAATGTTATTTGGACAGATGAGACAAAGCTGGAGTTTTTTTTTTTTTTAGCAAGTCACACAAGTTGTATGTCTACAGATGCAAACATTAAACATATAGAAGAAAAGAACACTGTATCTAGTGTAGCGTTGCTAGTGTTTGCTCCCCGCAAACTGAGGTGACACAGTGACTCCCCACAGCGTGATAAACTGCATTCTTCCAAGCGGCCCTGCTGTGAGACTGCCCCCAAGGAGATTCCTCGTGGATCCTAAACTAATTAACATCTACCCTCGAAGTCTGAACTCCTAAGCATCAAAGGCCAAATGTTTCCACCGGACCACCTTTCTGGAAATAGGAACAATTGCTGGGACAAGGCGACACCCGCAGGCATCAAGAGGAACTGGAAAATCGAACCGGGGTGACTCTCATTCGATGTTTAACCGAGGATAAATGTCTGTTTTGATATTTCACGAACTCAGCAGAAATTTTCCAAATGTATGCCTTGATTCTGTGCCAGTGTGTCAGCTTTACAAGTGCAAGTGTGAGGTTTTGACAATGGCTTGTTTTGATTTGACTCCAAGCAGCATGAAATGTGATTTGAACCATAAGCAGTTGATTTGCCAAAACTAAAGTATACGCTCAGATTTGGAGGTGGTGATTCTCAACCCAGCCGGTTCACACTCGGCTGCGAACCGCTCCAGTGGGAGTTGGAGATCGCGGCCTGATGAAGCCAACAGAACCACATAATCTGCACAGAGCAGAGCTGCAATACTGACACCACCAAACCGGACCCCTCTATGCCTCGGCTGTGCCTAGAAATTCTGTTATAATAAAAGTTCTGCACAGAATTGTGACAAAGGACAGCCTTGGCAGAGTCCAACCCTCACCGGAAATGAATCCGAGTTACTGCCGGCAATGCGGACCAAACTCTGACACTGGTCGTACAGGGCCAGCCCGTATAAGAGGGTTCGGTACCCCATACTGCCGAAGTACCCCCCACAGGACTCTCCGTGGGAGACGGTCGAATGCCTTCTCCAAGTCCACAAAACACATGTAGACTGGTTGGCGAACTCCCATACACCCTCGAGGACAATGCCAAGGCTGTAGAGCTGGTCCACTGTTCCACGGCCAGGACAAAAACCACACTGCTCCTCCTTAATCTGAAATATGACTTCCCTACGGACTCCCGTCTCCAGCACCTCTGAATAGATCTTACTAGGGAGGCTGAGGAGTGTGATCCCCCTGTCGTTGGAACACACCCTCCGGTCCCCCTTCTTAAAAAGCCCCTCTATCCCTCTGATACAGCGAAATGCCCACCAGAATGGTCTGGACTTCTGCTTGTCATGGATTGTCCATAAGAAACTTCATGCTCAAACATAAGTGTGTCTATAGGTTCACTCAGCGTCACTATACCCCCGTAATAGCACATCCAATTCCAACGGAGTAACTTGACCTTTTTCTCTCTGTTGCCATGATGAATGGACTTATCGGGGTGCCACTGAAGATGTCTTTTTGTTGTGATGATATTGAAGTTCCCCTTAAAGGACATTTTTTTTTTTTTTTTTACCTCCTGTAAGTTTTGTTATCGTCCTGGCAATTCTCTTTGGTCTACTCCTTCCTAATTGTAAGCCACATTATCCCCTCGTCCTTTTGTTGTGCTACTTTTTTTTTTTTGCTTTTGCCCTGGATCATAGTTTCCTGTTTGTTTGTTTTTTCCCGTATTTTTGCCAGACTTTTCCTACTTTTTGGTAGTGCTTGGTTTAAAGTCTTTTTTATTTTGCTGAATTATATATACAATGCTCTCCGTGGCTGCTCTGTGTCCGACAAAAGCAGACACAGACACATGTGTGCAGTACACAAATCGTCATTTGTGTGCAGTATCCCCCCACTCACGTCACATTTATTTTTTAAAGTGTTCAATTTGCTCCTTTCATGTCCTGTGTAATTTGACGCTGCAGTTGTCCAGTGGTGCAATGGTGGAAATTGGAAACAAGCTGCCTTCAATGCAAAAAGCAATTGGCCTGTTTTTCATGTGACAGGATCACATGACATCTTTAAGTAGTGTCTGTGTGTGTGTGTTTGTGTGTGTGTACTTCAGCGTTCTAAGGCATTGTATGGTTAAATGCTATGGCCAACTTTAGTGGTTTGTTTTGGTTTAAAAAAACAACAAAACAACAACAAAAAAGAAGCTTGTGAACTAAAATGTGTGTGCAAAAGTCACACAATTCCATTCATAAGCTCAATCGCAAGCTACGGTTATTTTTAGTGGTTTGCTGATTGTCAGAATTATAAATGATGTTATCGTAGTGATTGTAAAGCAGGTGCACAGGTTCTAGGCAAATGGCTTTATTATACTAAATGAATGTAGAGTTGATCAATTAATGAATTTATTAGCCTGTTGAGACTATTTTTCTGAAACCGTCGAGCAACTTGAAATACTTTATACAGACTCTAACTTTCATGGAGCTCTCAAGGTTTCACTATTTTGAACCCAAATTAGGAATTTCAAACTGAATTCACCTTTTTTTATACCCAAATTTGAGCCTTCGGCTTGCGTTTTTACATTGAGTTTTGATTGAATTTTGTTTTGTTTCATGTTAGTTCTTGTTTCCCAGTCTACTTACACTTTTTCGTGAGTTGGACTCAAAGATTTAAAACTTTTTCTACATCAGAATCCGAATCATCAGATTCACATCCAGCATGTTCACCTCCAAGATCGTCTGAGACCAGCCAGCTGCTGCAACAATCGGTTTGCATAAGCAAAGAATTTCGGCACCAACTGTCAGAACAGTTTCTCAGGAAAGCTCACCCGCATGCTCGTCATCCTCATCGGGGTCTCGACCTGACTGTAGTTCGTCGTCGTAACCGACTTGAGTGGGCGAACGCTCACATACGTTGGAGAGGTGTGCTTTTCACGGATGAATCGTGGTTTTCACTGTTCAGGGCAGATGGCAGACAGCGTGTGTGGCGTCATGTGGGTGAGCGGTTTGATGATGTCAACATTGTGAATCGAGTGGCCCATGGTGGCGGTGGGGTTATCGTATGGGCAGGTCAACGAACACAGGTGCATTTTACCGGCATTACCAGATAACTAGCGACCCTTTACTGCTCAGTGACTGTTTTTTTTTTTTTGTCTATGTCTATGTCTCAAAAGTCTATGTCTCTTTCAATTGACCGTCTGTTGTCGCACTAGAGCGGCTCCAACTACCGGAGACAAATTCCTTGTGTGTTCTTTGGACATACTTGGCAAATAAAGATGATTCTGATAGCATATTGTTACTTTAGGAAGAACCCGGGCAGGGTCTTCCTTCATGAAATTCAGAGTCACCTCTCCCATGCCCTTGCTACCGGCACCGGCAACCTAGACGTGACAGTTGCTCACGGAATGACCCAACTTCCCGCAGTACACGCACCGCCCTTCCCTCGGCCGGCGTTGACGTTCCTCAGGGGAGAGACGGAACCTGCCCAGTTGCATGGGTTCATCCGTGTTGACGCTAGCCAGTGGGTTGAGACCGGAAACAGAGGATCTGCTTTGGTTTGGCTGGTCACCGAGGCTCGTCCTCCAAGTGCGGGGTGACGCAGCCCTCCGCCGAACGCCGTCAAGCTCGCGAACAAAAAGCCTCTCGTCGATTTTTACGGCAAGAGTGTCCAAGTCGGTCGGCAGGTCTGGCGGGACCAAATGATCCTTGACGGCAGGGGATACTCCTTGAAAAAAATGCATCGAGAAGTGCCCTATTATTCCACTGACTCTCAGCTGCTAGAATGCGAAACTCAATCGCGTAATCTGAAGCCCTGCGCTTGCCTTGTTGTAAGGTGACAAGGGAGCGAGCTGCCTCACGATCTGGTGTGGAAAACTGAAAGATTTGCTCCATAGTCTTTACGAACAAAGACCACAAATGACACGCAGCGGAATTGCTCTCCATTCAGCAGTAGCCCACGCATCCGCACGACCAGTCAGGTGGGAAATGACGAAAGCGATTTTTGCCCGCTCGGTGGGGAAGTGGAGTTTGCACTGAGTGATGAACGGCTTAATAGTCCCGGAATCTCCAGAGAACCTCTCCGGTCGTGAGAGCTGTGGGCAGACAGCAGCGGAGGTGGCAGGTGGCTGCACGGTGACTGCTTCAGCTGATTTGTTTTTTTTTTTTTTGCTCCGACTTGCAAGCACAAACTTGAGATGCGATTGCTGTAGGTGGCGATGTCTGATAGATTTAGTAAATCTTGTTTAAAAAGGAAGCTTCAGATGTTTGTTGCCACTCTCAGTTTAAGTTTACTGTCAAACTAAACATCAAACAAAGGGAATCACACATTGTTTTAAAGCAATCTCAGGCTAATGCTAGCACAGGCAATGAATGATTAGTATTATGTGGCTGTGTTATATAAACCCTTTAATAAGCAACACAAGCAATGCAGCAACACATGCAGACAAACAATATAAAAGTACTCACAGTCATACAGTATACTGTATTTCTGTATTCGTAATCCTCTGTGAAGAACGACTATATGAATACCACTGAGTTCTAGGCTGGACATGGCCTGCTGCTATGTGCCATTATGAATCCCACTTGAGTTCTAGGCAGGACACACCCCACTGAAATATGGTTGGCTGCCGCATCCAGGCAGGAAAGTAATTTAGAAGTATGGATTGGCCTTTATACTGCTCTCAGGTTTTATACTTTTTAATTCTATTTAATCATGCCATTATTGTAGGTTTTATAAAGTGTAATATCATGCAGTGTTATTTTTGTCAATAAAAAAACTCATTTAAAAATGTGTTTTTTTTTTGTTTGTTTTTTTGTTACGCTAGAATGGATTAACAACCTTTTTTTTATTGATTTCATTGGGGAAACATGACTTGAGATACGAGTGTTTTTTCTATGAGCGTGCTCAACAGCGAATTAAACTCATATCTCCAGGCGCCACTGTACTAAAAATGACAAGTTTATGGTGAATCGTACTACATTCTGTAATGTGTTAATTATACATGACGCATGATGCACTTGGGGAGTGAAATGGGAAATTGCTGTAATAGAGGAAATTTGTGATGAAACGTTCACTCATTTACCACATGATATGTTTTCCAGGTGTTTAGGCGCTGTCAACAAACCATTTTGTTAAGCAGAATTCGAAGCATTTGTGACCAGTGTCACACAACATCTGTTTTCTGTTTATTCATATTATGGAAGCACTGTTCCCCATTTTTTTTTTTTTTTCTTCCAGACCAGAGTACAAGTACAGAAAGTCCAATGGAAAGTTGGCAGGGCAGACATTCGAATGACAAGTCGCTGCAATGGAGGGCTAGCGAAGTTATCTCGGGTCGCCAACGGGGCCGAGGGTGAATTCACCTCCAAACCCTCGAGGTGTGAGGGCCTGCATGGGTTTTGGGTCTGACAAACACACGAGTCCCTAGCACTCATTTGCATGTATTAACTCTAGAATTGCCACAGTTGTACAAGTGACGAACCATAACCGATTTAATGAGCTACATTATTTTCAGTTTTACTGTACAGGTCCGTATGTACTAAGACTTGCATGGCTTAATCTTTGAGACAAGCATTTTCTACAACCAGATAGCCTCCGCAGTGGCAGCAGTCGTACTGCAGTGCGTTACCTGCAGGCCCCGGGCTCTTTGACCGCAGTTTAGTGCCGGGATCCCAGCAATGAACGTAGCCTCATTATTTCATCTACAGCTACATTAGAAATTGTAAATATTGTTCAGTACGTTTGTACAACACAACATATGGATACTGTGAAGACTGCATTTGTATGGTTTGGCGGTGGCTGAGATTCACTTGCTTGAAACCCGGAAATGTAGTGCTGGCGTTCAGTTGAGTTAAGTAGGGTGGTGGGTACCAACCACGATTGAATAATTAGTAACTATCCACGTCCCAGACACGGAAATCTGACCCGGTCGTTTGCAAGCGGTTTGCTGTTCAATCGACAAACCGCATAGATGTCAAACTTAAACCACGTCCCAGACTAACTGCATGTTTGGAGGCAAACAGACTAATGGATTCTCATCAATTTTTGCGTATTGGTTGGATAGATGAGGGCAGAGTGAATGATGTGTATTGGCTTTTCTGCTTCCATGTTTTCATATGTTATGGAAAAGCAAAGTCATCCACACTCAATTGTACTGTAGCTTCATATCAAACATGAACATATTGTACATGACATCCATGTGGAGCAACAGGAGCTTAGCCAGAAGATAACCATTAGCAGCTCTGAACATTGAGGCATTCTGGAATAGTTATGTTTCGCCTGCCGAGGTCAACCAGAAGAATTGGCCGTGACAAGCAGTCAGGCTCGTGTCAAGGCTGGCAGAGAGATATTGAACGAGAGAGAGCGAGAGCGAGTGAGGAAGCAGTTGGCACGGAAACATAGGATCTGAGCCGACGCGAGAACCAGCAGCAGAGAGGGGCTCAGTCGTCCGGACCATTAAAACAGCAAAGCGCTGTTTTCTGTGGTGTGAGTTTGAGTGTGTCCATGAGTTTGTGTGTGTCTTTTATTTTTTTATTTTTTTTACATCTCATTCAATAAATGTTCCTGGCTTGTCAGCATGCACAAAGGAACTCAGCAAAACACTATAGCAGTTCTTTCCCACTGCAACTTTATGGTTCTGCATACAGATATGGTCGCGTTACATGATACTACAATTCACTAGTAAAAGAGTTAGACATATTTCTCATGCATCATCATGCACATTTGCATATTGCAAATGGTCATATTGCAAAAGGTCAGACATGCACCTCGTTCCTTCCTTCATTTGAGGCGAGAGATATTGTCGTGGTGGGCACCACGGCGAAGCTCCTGGTTACCACATCTACTTCACAGTCAAATGTTTCGGGTTGGAATCTTGCCTTTTTTCTGGAGTTTGCATGTTCTCCCTGTGTTTGTGTGGGGTTTCTCCTCCTGCTTCTCACAGGGTTTCTCCCACTTGAATTTATTGAAAAATATAAATTGGCTATAGGTGTAAATGTGAGCGTTTATATGTACTCTGCGATCGACTGGGCGTATCCCTCCTCTCGCAGGAAGGTCAGCTGGGATAGGCTACCTCACCCTGAGGAGAAGTGGTAGAAATTGAATGAATGGTATTGTTGATCAGTTTTACTTAGTTAGCAGGGTTACTCAAAAAACGCATATATTTTCTATGAAACTGTGGTTTTCAGATTTCACTTTGGTGCAAATGTGGACGTAAATCTGGCTAGATGATTATCTTTTTTTTAAGATAGATAGATAGATAGATCAGGAGCATTTCAGGTCACTTTGATACAGCTTGTGGGTTGAACCTTTAATACTGTATTTACAGAGAGATACCCTGGGCCAGATACTAGATACTGTATGCCTCATTGTGTATGACGGTCTGGACTACAAACTAACCGCATACTGTACTTCCTGACAGTTTTCTTGTGTCACCTTTTTATCACACTCACTCATGTATGCTTACACACACAAATCTCTAGTCTTGAAACACTCGTGGCAAAGCAATTTTTTGGGGAAAACAACTGCTCAGTTTGTTTCTGCGGTTATGTCGCGAATATGTAAATGTTTGCATGACACTGATGGTAAAACGTGTGCAGATGTTCAGATCAAACTACAGCGGGATCATTTGTCACATCGTTCTTTTTGATGGCCGACATGACCCGAAAGCGACCAGCGCCGGCTTCAGTTGGTCAATATAAATATTTTGCATTCTGCGTGGCGAACTGACATATGCCACAGATGTGTCAAGCAAAAGAGTAGGAAAAATAGTAGTCATTCTTTGTAATGACATTGAGACCAGGTGGTCAGCAGTTGTTGCATGAGAAGACTCAAATCAGGCTTCCACATGCTCACGTCTCTCATCACTTTTATTCAGAGATGAGTGTCTGTTTTGTTGTTTTCACCAGCAAAGCCTATGATTCAAAACAGAGCAGTCAAACAGCAATCCTGAAGTCATAAACGATCTTGCCGTAATGGGGCCACTTGGGAAAGTCTCAAGAATCGTAATTGCTATTGATTCAAGCGCTGCATTACAATGTACAATAATGTAAGTCTCCACTGGGATTAGGGACAGATGCCAACTGGCCAACCAGGAAACATCCAGAGTCTATCCAGCGTGTCCTGGGCCTTCCCCAGGACCTCGGTTGTGTCCGGAACACCTAACCAGGGAGGCGTGCAGGAGGCATCCTAAGTAGATGCCCGAGCCACCCTATCACAATGCGGAGAAGCAGCAGCAGCTCTACATTGACCCCCTGCCAAATGACTGAGCTTCTCAACCATCTCTAAGAGACAGCATGGACACCCTGCGGAAGAAAACTCATGTTGGCTGTTTGTACCTGTGATACTGCTCTTGGTGTCATGATCCACAGCTCATGATCATAGGTCCAGCTGCATCTTCACCATGACAGAACAATGTAGCGTCCACGTCACCGCAGACCCTACGCCAATCCGCCTGTCAACCTCCAACTGCATTCTTTTCTCACATGTACCGTCGAACTCAAAATAATAGTAATGGCTTCTCACTCGGCTGATAAAGTTAATTATGTATAAAGATGGTCCTCAGTTTGTTATGGTCCTGCAATTTGTGGTTTTAAGGTTACAAACAGCCCGCAACGAACTAGTTTGCATAGTGGAGCAATACGTTGTCACATGGCAAGGCAACCTCACTTACCCCTGTACTTATTGTTGTTGTTTTTTTCATTGTTTACTCGACTTTTACGTTAGTGTATGTTAGCGATAGACCATGGTGTGTTCTGATTTATATACAAATAACAAAGTGTTTGTCTTCGGTTAGTGGCTTTGCAACATTTGACATTTGTTTATGATCCAGTTAACTGCCTGCTACAGTGTTTATTAACCGCGAGCATTTGGGTTTACCATTACATATGTGCAGTTCCCGGCTGCAGTCAATCAAAGGATTAAACCTAGCACTCTGTCGGTAGCGCGTAGATGACGTGTGCCAGCATAATGCATGGTGAAGTTAATTCCAATTTCATGTAGTTCTTAGCATGGCATTACTTTCACCAACAACCATATATATACATTTGCTCATTGACTAACTAAGCAGCTTACTAAGAAACACATTTACAAACCCATCATCATATTTGAAGAAACTGTAGGTACGTATGAACGCACCCTGTGTAGAAATTTGTCCATTTCGGATTGAACTGCGATTCTGGTCATCTCCTCAGAGCGCGCCTATTGTTTACAAGCGTGCATTTCAACTTTTGGGAAATCTGAACCATGACTATAGCTCCCTAAAACAGCGGACACCAAACTTTTCCACTGAGGGCCGCATACAGAAAAATCTAAGCCTGCATGGCCACTAATCATGTAGCGTAGTTGAAGATTTTCAAACCAATTCTATATTATTTCTTAATTTATACGTTGTGTAGTATGTATTCTTGATTAAAAACTGCCAACATCAGACCGTTCTGTTATAGGTGACAAGGTGGGGTTTTTGATGGTTTTTGGATGGCCAGTGGCTGTTGATCCCAAAGAATAGATCATTATTTTATCATGACAAATCTTTGCCACACTTTCTTAAATACTATCAAATTTGATTACATTTGACTATGTTCTCTTTCCATGGGCTCACCACTTGTGGAAGGGCCGAGGGGGCCGGGTGCAGTCTGATCTGGGCGGCGGACAAAGGCGAGGGCATTGGCGGTCCGATCCCTGACTACAAAAGCTCTAGCTCTAGGGACGTGGAACGTCACTTCTCTGTCAGCGAAAGAGCCTGTGCTGGTGTGCTAGGTCGAGAAATTCCAACTCGACAGTCATACACAGTTTAGGGCCTGATACCAGTCTACTCGAGAGGGGTTGGCGTGGACTCTCTTCCAGTTTGGAGTTCCCCATGGTGAGAGGCGCCAAGTAGGTGTGGTCATACCGATTGCCACATATCTTGGTGTTTGTACGTTGGGGTTGACTCCAGTAGACAAGACGGTAGCCTCCCTCTGCCTTCGGGTGGAGTTGCTTGTTCCTGTGCACCAAACAGCAGCTCAAACCACCAACCCTTCTTGCAGTCTTTCGAGAGGGTGGTGGAGCGTGCCCCTGCTGTGGACTCCCTTGTTCTTTTGTGGGACTTCATTGCTTAAGTTGGAAAGGCATGTTTAGCATTGTCTTACATCACCTTTCCATTTAACAACACTCAGTAAGAGTTTGGGAACTGAGGAATTCTTTCCCATTGTTGCTTGATGAACATCTTCAGTTGCTTAACAGTCCATGGTCTCTGTTTTAGTATTTTGCGCTTCATAATGCACCACACATTTTCAATGGGAGACTGGCAGGCAGTCTAGTACGCACACTCTTTTATTACGAAGCCACGCTGTTGCAACGTGTGCAGAAGGTGGCTTGGCATTGTTTTACTGAAATAAGATGGGACGTCCCTCAAAAAGACATTGCCTGGATGGCAGCATATCCGAGTCAGAATCAGAATCATCTGTATTTGCCAAGCATGTCCAAAAAACACACAAGGGATTTGTCTCCGGTAGTTGGAGCCGCTCTAGTACGACAACAGACAGTCAATTGACAGAGAACACGTTGGAGACATAAAGACACTGACAAAAAAACAGTCACTGAGCAGTAAAGGGTTGCTAGTTATCTGGTAATGCCGGTACGTTTTTATTTTTATTTTTTGGACAATTGTGCAAAAAGTCCTCTAGCACTTAGAGCAGTTTGAATATGATGTTCCAAAACCTGTTTTACCTTTCAGCATTAATTAATTCAGCATTAATGGTGCCTTCATAGATGTGCAAGTTACCCATGCCATGACACACCCCCATGCCATGACACACCCCCATACCATCACAGATGATGGCTTTTGAACTTTGCACTGATAATAATCCAGATGATTCTTTTTTCTGTCTGGTCCGGAGGACACAACGTTCATCTTTTCCAAAAACAGTTTGAAATGTGGACTTGTCACGACACACTTTTCGATTTCGCATCAGTCCATCTCAAATGAGCTTGTGCCCAGAGAAGCTGGCGGTGTTTCAGGGTGTTGTCGATACATGGCTTCTGATTTGCATGGTAGAGTTTTAACTTGCATTTGCAGGGACGAAATGTGTTAATTGACAATGGTTTTCTGAAACATTCCTGAGCCCAGATGGCAATACCCTTTAAACAATGATGCCAGTTTTGAATGCAGTGCCACCTGAGGGATGAAAGGTCATGGACATTCAATGTGGGTTTTTTAACCTCGCCACTTACGTGCAGTGATTTTTTTCCTAGAATCTTTTGATGATATTATGGGCCTTGATGAAGACATCCCAAATTCCTTGCAATTTAATGTTGAGAACCATTGTTCTTATACTGTTGGACTATTTGCTCGTACAGTTGTTGTTGTTCAGTGGTGAACCTCGCCCCATCCTTGCTTGTGAACACCTGAGCCTTTCGGGGATGGTCCTTTTATACCATAGGAAGGGCACATATAGACACGGACAACCATTCACACTCACATTCACACCGTCACTGAGTGGGAACTGAACCCATTCTGCCCGCACCAAAGTCAGGCGAGTGTACCACTACACCATCAGTGACTCCTTTTATACCCAATCTTGAAATTCACCTGTTTCCAATTAACCTGTGGAATGTTCCAAACAGGTGTTTTGTTTTTCTCAACTTTCCCAATTTTTTGTTGGCCTGGCCCACCTTTTTTGGAACGTGTAGCAGGCATAAACTTCAAAATGAGAGAATATTTGCTTAAAAAAAAAAAAAAAAACAATACCGTTTTGCTCAGTCTGAGCATTAAAATATCCTGTCTTTGTAATGTATTCAATAGAATATAGGTTGAAAAAGATTTGCAAATCATTGTATTCTGTTTTTATTTAGGTTTTACACAACGTCCCAACTTCATTGGAATTGGGGTTTGTACAAAGATTTGTCGTTTTCTTTTTCAATCAGCAGAATGAGTTTATGAGTTTAGTTTGAGGAAGAATGCCAATTTTGGTTTCAGTGACATGTTCGCCGCATTAAACAACCAGATCACACGTGCACAAAGGTTCAGGACACAGCCTACTCAAAATGTTTGCGCACACACACACGCATGCACTCACACACACACTCACAAAAACTGAGTTGTCAGAAGAAAAATGACAGGAAACACAGTACATGGCTGATTTCGGTAAAGTTTTGTTGCAGCTGAATGTTCCAAAATGTCTTGAATTTAATGTGTGAATGTAAGTGCGAATGGTTGTTTGTTTGTATGTGCCCTGCAATTGGCTGGCAACCACTTCAGGGTGTACCCCGCCTCCTGCCCGATGATAGCTGGGATAGGGTCCAGCACGCCCGCAACCCTAGTTGCCCTTCCTGGTCCACCACACTTGCCTCTATGACTCTTCCTTCTCTCTTATTTTCCTCATTCATCAACTCCTCAAATGATTCTTTCCATCTGTCCAGCACACGACTGGCACCAGTCGACCCATTTCTAGCTCTATCCTTAATCACCCTAACCTGCTGGACAGCCTTCCCTCTGTCTGGCCAACCTGTATAAATCCTTTTCTCCTTCTTTAGTGTCCAACCTGGCATACATGCCTCTCGGCTGGGATAGGCTCCAGCACACCTGCGAACCTAGTTATCATAAGCGGTGCGGAAAATGTATGGCTGTATGGATATGGATGTGGTTGTTCAATGTGTTACATTCACTCATGTTAAATGGGAGTCAGCATAAACCTGTCACCATATAAAGTGCCTCTGATTAACCCCAAATAAAGTTCAGATGTTCTAGTAGGCTTTTCCTGATTTGTATATTTTTCTTTTATTTATTTTTTCTTGCTTTCCTGCATAAGTGTGAAGGTTCAACCTTTGGTTTCGACATTCTGCAGAAACACAATTGAAATCTCCTCAATTCATGTGAGAACATTTGTATGGTCTGATGAAACTAAGGTTGAACCTTTTTGGGCATAATTCCAGAAGGTATGTTTGGCACAAGCACGACACTGCTCACACTTATACCTACAGTGAAGCATGGTGGTGGCAGCATGAGTGGTTCCAGAGCCAAAGAAGTACTGTACTTTGTACTTTAAGGCAGTGGCCAAAGCCCTATTGTGTCACAGCCAAAAAGAAAGCAGAGCTCCAGTGTTAGCACAGATAAGCATTACCTAACAGTGTTAGCAGCATTAGCTTCCTGATAATAATGTTCTTCTTTCAATTAAGTCACATTTGTAACTAAGGCTCTGGTGGTTCATACGTAGGACTGATTAATTATGGGACAAATAATCATTAAAAATGCATTTAATCGCACTCTTCTATATAAGGTTACACCGAACTTTTCTCAATGCCCCAGTTCCTGGCACAACACCAATAAACATTGAACACCGATTCACAATGTGCATTGAGTTGTGTCAACACACTTGCTGCTTTTAATGTGAGTCGGCTTCTTCTCTTAACACACCTTGATGATGCAAATACATGAGAAAAGAATAACCTCACTTTTACACACTGTTTGGCTACTTCTGTGTTCTAAATCCCATTCAAGGCGAGATGAAGACATACAATCAAGAAACATACAACCTCAATTCCAATGAAGTTGGGACGTTTTGTTAAACATAAATAAAAACAGAATACATGATTTGCAAATCATGTTCAGCCTATATTTAATTGAATCCACTACAAAGACAAGATATTTGATGTTCAAACTGATAATCATGAACTTAGAATTGTATGGCTGCAACACGTTCCAAAAAAGCTGGCAGAGGGTCATGTTTACCACTGTGTTACATCACCTTTTCTTTGAACAACATTCAATAAACGTTTGGGAACTGATGACACTACTTGTTGAAGCTTTGTAGGTGGAATTCTTTCCCATTTTTGCTTGATGTACAGCTTCAGGTGTTCAACAGTCAGTCCGGGGTCTCCGTTGTCGTATTTTACGCTTCATAATGCGCCACACATTTTCAATGGGAGACAGGTCTGGACAGCTGTCAGGCCAGTCTAGTACCCGCACTCTTTTACTACGAAGCCACGCTGTTGTAACACGTGCAGAATGTGGTTTGGCATTGTCTTGCTGAAATAAGCAGGGGCGTCCATGAAAAAGCCGTTGCTTGGATGGCAGCATATGTTTCTCCAAAACCTGTAGGTATCTTTCAGCATTAATGGTGCCTTCACAGATGTGTTAGTTACCCATGCCATTGGCACTAACACAGCCCCATACCATCACAGCTGCTGGCTTTTGAACTATGTGTCCGTAACAGTCCTGATGGTTCTTTTCCTCTTTGGCCCGGAGGACACGACTGCCACAGTTTCCAAAAACAATTTGAAATGTGGACTCGTTGCACCACAGAACACTTTGTATCAGTCCATCTTAGATGAGCTCGGGCCCAGAGAAGCCGGCGGCGTTTCTGGGTGTTGTTGCTAAATGGCTTTTGCTTTGCATAGTAGAGTTTCAAGTTGCACTTACGGATGTAGCGCCGAACTGTATTTACTGACAATTGTTTTCTGAAGTGTTCCTGAGCCCATGTGCTGATATCCTTTACACATTGATGTCGGTTTTTGATGCAATGCCGCCTGAGGGATCGAAGGTCACGGCCATTCAATGTTGGTTATCGGCCTTGCCGCTTACATGCAGTGATTTCTCCACATTCTCCGAACCTTTTGATGATATTATGGATTGTAGATGATGAAATCCTCAAATTCCTTGCAATTGTACATTGAGGAACATTGTCCTTAAACTGTTCGACTATTTTCTCACGCACTTGTTCACAAAGAGGTGAACCTCGCCCCATCTTTGCTTGTGAATGACTGAGCAATTCAGGGACGCTCCTTTTATACCCATTCATGGCACCCACTTGTTCCCAATTAGCCTGCTCACATGTGGGATGTTCCAAACAGGTGTTTGATGAGCATTCCTCAACTTTTTTTGCCACCTGTCCCAGCTTCTTTGGAACGTGTTGCAGCCATCAAATTCTAAGTTCATGTTGTTTTGCTAAAAACAATCACGTTTATCAGTTTGAACATTAAATATCTTGTCTTTGTGGTGTATTCAATTAAATATAGGTTGAAGATGATTTGCAAATCATTGTATTCTGTTTTTATTTATGTTTAACACAACATCCCAGCTTCATTGGAATTGGGGTTGTAAATGCTTATTGTCTTCAAAATACATGCTGTGTAACCCTCATTATCTTGATGATGGGGCTTTACGTTATTATTAAATATGGCTGGAGGGGCTCAGCCTTCTAACAGTCAAAACAGTGAATAATCTAAAATGTTCTTTCTGTGCACACACTAATGACAATAAAATGTATTGCAAGCATTTGAAACTGAGAGAAACCATGAATGGGGATTAGGCCAACAGAAGCCTCGGTGGTCCATTGGTTGCTAATGTCAGCCTAAAAACAAGGAATCAAAAGTCTAGACTGCATTGATTGTATCCTGTGGTTGAATAGAATTTTCTAAAACCACATGGGTGGCGATTGTAGCCAACTGTTACCTGTCACGAAGTAAAAGGTTTGATTTGAGACTGTCTACGAGCTTCTTTTATTGGGACAAAAAGTTATTGTTTTCAGTTTTGGTTATCATTATACTTCCATTTCAAAAAAGGAGTGAAAAATGTACCCCTTCAATAGTGTAACATTCACTTAATGTAGATCATTGAGAACTGCTGTTGTGCACGTATAGCTGTTTGCACCGTACAAGATTTTCTGGCATGATTCTAAAATTACGGTGAAAGGTTTCGCAATACTGTTTTTGTTTTTCCTGGATGAATTGAAATAGTCAGTTGACTGCAGGCTGCGGTATTGAGTCAGGAATGTTGAAACACTTCTGTCACTGATGGTCTGCTGTGGCATTTAACATACTGCTGCCCACACAAACAATTTAACACCAAAAAAAATCAGTGCGGGTGGAGAAGAGCGCGGTGGAATTGTTTGGCCCGAACACCAAATACTACAAGTATAACGATACAAATTAGCGCTTCGCTGCTGTCAGTTGCGCTTCTGCAAACGACCACATTATGGAAATCAGTCATGTTTGGTTTCACAGCAGTACGGCCTTCAGGCGTAGTCCACAACCACTGGAACCACATATTGAAATCAGCAGCTGACACACAATGAAAATGTTAGGGATATCTTCATAAAGTGAATACTCTTGAGCTCATAAAATATGAAAGGGGAACTCAACTATAACTTGCTGTTATATCTTAAATGTGCGTACAGTAGCTTCTTTATCTGATGCCGCTCACTTATATTGGAAGTTCTTATATTTATGGTTCCGTTCCCCTTTAACTAAATTTAAGGAAACAAATATCTCTTAAAATCGTCAAAACTCGAGTGTTTTAACTGCCATCATGGATTTTGGCACACAAGACAGAGTTGTTAGGACTGTTGTTCCACAGCACAAAAGGTCGAGGTCAGAGTGCGTCTCAGCGAACGTTTGTGTCTTGAGTGTCCATTCTCGCTCCCATTTGTGAGGGCTCTTTCTATGAACTCCTTGACTCCTAAAAATCTGTACGTGTGAGAATGTGTCTCTAAGTCAGTTGATTAGCGGAGTGTCTACCTCGCCACTCATGGAAATGCAACTTTTTTGACGCTGGCAAAGAACAGGCACAAACCAAAAGTTCCAAATGTGCCGATTATACTACCGCCGATCGGCCATTGGTCGAACAAACTCGCCACGCCCGCCCGTCTTGTGTAAAATGTTCGGACACGCGCATAGAAATGACAAAAACGAACACACGTGCTAACCCTTAAGCTAATGTTAGCCTGTGTGTTTGTTTTCTGCGTCATTATTCCCAATTTGCCTGAACCCTGCAAATTGACAAATACAAATCTCACACTGCTTTACTTATGTCGTCCGACAGAATCATTATTCAAAATTATCATAATGAAACTGGCCTGCAAACAAAGAACGTTGCCCTTAACTTTATATATCGTTTCACAACTCAATGAGACTTCTGCGTGTGTATTTTGGCACAATCCTTGTGACCAAATGTATGACGTGTGCCTTGCTTCGTGAACTTTTTCTTTTTATGACTGTCATTGATTGAATTTAATTTACTGTACTGACTATAGTCCAAGGGAAAATTTACACACTGCTGTATATTTTGTTACACACCACACAGAGAATCAGATCACACATGCAGGCATGCAAGGAGAGAGTGAAGGGGGCATGCAAACCTTGCTGCACCTCTTGAGCTAAGAGGTGTGGGGACGGACAGTGCCTTGCTCAAGGGCACCTTGACTCTGCAATTTAGAGTCTTCAATGAACCTACCATGCGTGTTTTCGGAATATGGGAGAAGACCGGACAACTTACGGCACAGCGAGAACATGCAAACTCCTCACAGGCGAGGCCGGATTGGAACCCTGGTCCTCACAACTGTGAGGCAGCTGTGCTAACCAGTCGACCACCGTGCTGCCCTACATGAAACATGTAGATAAAAAAAAGATGGATGAACCACAAATACATTTGTAATAGTTCAACCTTGGTGAAGGTCTGTGTACTTCTATTCTTGTTCAGCATCTTCCTTAGTATCCGTAATTGTACTTCCTTGGAAGCAACTGGAATGAATACAAAGGATTCGAATATTCGAATTTAGGTTGTAAATGTCGGTCAGTGCTTCCGATAGTGTGCAGAGAAGGCCTTGCTAGCCCCGATGGTTCATCACTGGTATTTTGATATCAAACTATTGCGGCTTTTCCACAAAGAACAGATGAATCCATATAATAAAGTAGATTGCCTTAAGTCCACACAGTGTTACCTTGTGATAAAAGTGAACGGAAAGAATGAGAGATTTAGAGGGGTTTCTAGGCTCTCTGCTGTTCTGAACAACAGGCAATTTGAGCTTTTCATCCCAACTTTGGCAGGGTCTCGGTCAGTAAGGGGCCGAAAGAGGCTGTTTGGACGCTGGGCTTCACTGTATTCTTTTCACGTTTTCCCAGGCGCATCCAAAATCAAAAGTTCCATGGTGCTTTTGTTGCTGATGGTTGCATAACATCAAATGGACGATTTGGTATTTGGTCATGGAGGTCTACAGAGCTAGTGGTAAACATTATATTGCATACCCAATCAATCCCAAGAACAAACTTCCTTTGACATCTGCCGGACATACGTAATATGGATGGGTCTTTTTCTTTTTTTTTTTTTTTTCCTGAATTGAACGTAGACACTTTTGTCTTCTGAGCAAATTCCAGGAGAATGCCAGAAATGTTTAATGTAGTGGTGCTAAACTAGGTTCCATTTACGGACTTGGGGTACTGTGAGTCAAGCCGGACAAAGATTATTGAGCAATATTGCCTATTTTTTCGGGAGTCAAATGCATGTAAGAGCACCACAATTGCACACACAATTGTTTTTTTTTAACTCTGTTGATGCTTATAGTATATGATGTGAAGGACACTACTTGTTGATGAGTAATGCAACTCTGTTGGATTTTGTGGTTTCGTATATGTTCACATTGCTGGAGAACTGCTGAAAGCACCAAGGCTACAGCTCTGACTTATTTTGGTAATGTACATGGCAAGACCGAACACAAGACAGGCAGACGGACAGACAGACAGACGTTTTTCAGAGTTTGAATTTGCAAAAACAAACATTGTTTTCAAACTTCAAATCAGAATCATCTTTAGTTGCAAAATATGTCAAAAACACACAAGAGATTTGTCTCCGGTAGTTGGAGCCGCTCTAGTACGAAAACAGACAGTCAATTGACAGAGAATACTTTTGGGATATGAAGACATAAAAACAGTCACTGAGCAATAAAAGGTTACCAGTAATGTGGTAATGCAATTACAATTTTTAAATGTTTTAAATGTTTTTCTTCTTGACTATTGTGCAAAAAGATGCAGAGTTCTCTAGCAATTAGAGCAGTTTGAAATGACTAATAGAACAATAGTACGGTGCAATGACCATTGTGCAAAGGGTGCAGAAACTTCAAGAAACTGATGCACTAGTGCTGCGATCATCTGGGACAATGTCGATAGTGCAAATGTTGCAGATGCTACTCAGGCACGGGTGGCCAGTATAGGTCAACAATTGATAAGCAAATAGTGCAGCGTGGCGAGACTACGACAGTGAGTGCACGAGTAAAGTATAATTGTCCCGACAGAGATGTGACAACAAACCCACGGCGTTAATGGCAAGAGGGAAGAAGCTGTTGGAATGTCTGCTTGTTTTAGTTTGCGTTGTTCGGTAGCGCCTACCTGAGTGAAGGAGCTGGGAGAGCTGGTGACCGGGATGTGGAGGGTCCAAGAGGATTTTGCATGCTCTTGTCTTAGTTCTGGCAGCATGCAAGTCCTCAAGGGTGGGTAAGCCAAACCAGACTGTGAGGGAAGAACACAGGACTAATTCGATGACTGCTGTGTAGAACTGCCTCAACAGCTCCTGTGTCAGTCCGTGCTTCCTCAGAAGCCGCAGGAACTACATGCTCTGTTGGAGTTGATGTTGATCTTCCACTTCAGGTCCTGAGAGATTGTAATTCCCAGGAACTTGAAGGTCTCGACAGTTGACACAGGGCACATGGACAGCGTGAGGGGCAGCTGTGGCAAAGGGTGCCTTCTGAAGTCCACAATCATCTCTACGGTCTTGAGCTTGTTCAACTCCAGGTTGTGTCAGCCACACCACAGCTCCAGCCGCTCCACTTCCTGTCGATACGCCGAGTCGTCACTGTCTTTGATGAGGCCGATGACTGTGGTGTCGTCTGCAAACTTCAGGAGTTTGACAGCCGGGTGTGTTGAGGTGCAGGCAGCACACACTGCAGCCCGGAGTTAGAGTCGCTGTTTTTGAACTCTAAGCCATTCTACTCCCCGCGTGAGTTCGCATCTTTCATTCTCGTCAGTGTTTACACCAGCAGCCCCAGGGTGCCCCAAGATTGCATCCTCTCTCCGCTGCGCTTCTCTCTCTACTTCAGTAGGCATCCTTTGCCACAGCTGCCCCTCACGCTGTCCAACTGCCCTGTGTCAACCATCGAGACCTTCAAATCCAGTGTTTTCCCTTCACAGTCTGGTTTGGTGCTGCTACAAAAAAGGACAAACTGTGACTGCAAAGGACAATCAAAACTGCTGAAGGTGGATCGACGGGAACGTCAAATCTGTATCCTCTCT
Source organism: Phyllopteryx taeniolatus (assembly GCF_024500385.1). Taxonomy (NCBI): domain Eukaryota; kingdom Metazoa; phylum Chordata; class Actinopteri; order Syngnathiformes; family Syngnathidae; genus Phyllopteryx; species Phyllopteryx taeniolatus. The sequence continues at coordinate 2,106,467 of NC_084519.1, read as the reverse complement.
CGCGGAGCTTCACATGGATGCCTTCTCCCTTCGTCACCTTCGCCTCCATGCATCACAGACTGCAGCCGCCCCTTCGGTGAGTAACTTGGAGAAAAAACTGAGCAGATTGCGAAAGCCGGTGAAAGAAAAGTTCTCGATTCCAGGACTCAAACACACACAGGAGGTGGAATTTTAGAGAACGTTTTATGAAAACTACCGGGGGAAAAAGACCACACCCATCGACTGGGGTTTCCATGTTAAATGTTGTTCCATCTGCGTAAGCTACGCACTAAGTATGGGTTGAGACTCAGCATATATTCAAATAAACGATTCCCAACTTTGAAACTGTCTCACGCATAGATCAAGCATATGAAATGATTGTTAAACTTTAGTCTTGGCAAATCACCCGCTAATCGTTCAATGCAACATCATTTCGTACTGTTTGGCTTCAAATCAAGAGAAACAGTTCTCCAAGTCTCCTGTAAAACTGACACATTAACGACACTTACATCAAGGTATACATTTAGAATGTTCATGAAGGTTTGTTACAAACGTGGGATTTCTTCAATGTCATGTTATTGTCCACAGGCAGTGTCTCTAATCACCACTAGGGGGTGGTAAAGTTCCATTGTTCAACAATTGTCCCAAACTGGCACATTTGAAAAGGGGGTTTCCCGTATTCTTGGTCATTAGGTCAGTTCTTGTTCAAAAAGGTCCATGTTGGAGAAACCAGTAAGAACGGTTGGGGGAAGACTCTTGAGCAGTTTATGGCTCAGGTGATATAAACCACATTTCCTGTGTCTTGTGAAAACAGACCGGCTCGTTGAGGGTCAGAAGGCAGGAATGCGAAGGTTATCAGCTCGTGGGGGGTGGCGTCAATGTGTGTTCCATAGGCTGTCTTCATTACAAAGGTAAACGCTTGGTTGCACTTTTACGCTGATGGTTTTGAGCATTTATTTTAGTCTTCAAAGTAACGTAAGAACCAATGAGAGAGAGAAAAAGCTTAACATTGAGCTAAAACTTCACAGTAGCAACTTGACATCACAATGAATTGGGACAAACTGCACATGAATGTCTCACAGTATCACAATCAATGTTTTATCGCATTTGGTTCCATCCATTAAAAAAAAAGATCACCAGTGCCGTGTGAAGTTACTTTTCTTGCCAAAATGCTGAATTCCGGTGCGTACCCTTCAAAATAAAAGGTCCAAAAAGTCCAAACTTGCACATATAAACCATTTGACGTGATAAAACAGTCCCAAATAACAAATTCTAACAATGCTATATTTAACTTTTAGCTGAAACATTAATTAATGAATATTAAGTCCATTGGGTGAGTTCCACACGCATTTTCTTTTAGTTCATAGGTTTGATCTTGATACTGGTTATAAAGAACCTCAGGTCAAATGTTCATTTTAGTTTGTGCTGCGGGCTGCTAAGAAAATGGATGTTCATAATTTGGACACCCTTTATTTAAACCATGCAAACTTTTTTTGACTCAGTCCCCCAAAAGATTCGGAATTGAGAATTGTTTGGAACCAGAAACAAAATAAGGAACCGGTATCGGGACCAGAATTGCTCAAATTGCTCAAACGATGCCCAGCCCGAGCCAAGGCCTCACCTAAATTGTTCATAACATTTATGGACAAAATATCTCGGCACATCAAGGATATTGAATGTGTCTGATTTAGTGGCCTCGATTGTATGGCTTGTTTGCAAATGATGTGGTTCTGTTAGCTTTATCAAGCATCTTTAACTCTCACTGTAGTGATTTGCAGCCGAGTGTGAAGTGGTTGGGGATGAGAATCAACACTTCCAAGTCTGAGACCATGGTCCTCCATCGGGAAGGAGTAGTGTACCCCCAACTTGTGGAGTGTGAGATCCTGCCTCAAGTAACCTGAGCTTGTTCATGAGTGAGGAAAAAAATGGAGCGGGAGATCGAGAGACGGATCGGTGCAGCAGCTGCAGTGATGCGGATTCTGTATCAGTCTGTGGTGTTGAATTCGAAGCTGAGCTGAAAAGTGAAGCTCCTGATTTACCATCTGAATTCAATTTCACCTGTAGTCACAAGCTGTGGGTATTGACTAAAAGACCAAGATCACGGAAACAACTATGCAGGAGGAACCAGATGAGGCGGCTCAGTGATCTGGTTAGGATGCCATCTGGACAACTAACTGTCTGAGGTAATCTGGGCACATCCCACCAGGAAATGAACCCGGGGAAGACCCAAGACACGCTGGAGAGACTATGGGTCTCGTCCGGAGTGGGAACACCTCGTGATCCCCCTGGAAAAGTGGCTGCGGAGAGGGAAGTCTGGGCTTCCCTGCTTTAGCCGCTTCCCCTGTGACCTGACCACAGATAAGAGGACGACTATGACTGGATGTACATTCTCATCTAAACAGCCGTCGGCGTCAAAGGGATTCATCCCGTAATAACGGTCAGGCCTTCTTGTTTCTCTCAAGTGTTAAGATTCATTCATGTATTTTCCATGCCGCTTGTCCTCACTAGGGTTAGGCCAGCCAATCGCAGAGCACATACAAACAAACAACCATTCGCACATACTTTCACACCTACGGGAAATGTATAGTCTTCAATTAACCTACCATGCATGTTTTTGGAATGTGGGACGAAACTGGAGTACCCGGAGAAAACCCAATCAGGCACGGCGGGGGGGGGGCATGAACACTCCACACAGGCAAGGCCGGATTCGAACCCGCGTCCGGGTCAAGTTTATTTCTCAAGCCCAATCTGAAACACTGTGTCATCAGTAAGAAGTTACTGGAATGACTGGATGCAATCCAAAAAGGGGCCACAGAGACGCACGAACCCACACATACAGTACATAGACGCATTGGGCATCAGCCTTCCATAGCATGTCAGCTTGACACTAACTAATCCCTGTCAGCAGCCTCTTTGTTTTGAACATCATTTAACTTCTTTACAGGTGACTGAGTGACCCCTGCCTGCAGATTAACTAATTTCTTTAACAACTCTGTGCACTGTGTCACATTTACGACTCACTCTACCTTCACCGGTGTGTGTGTGTGTGTGTGTGTGTGTGTGTGTACACTACTGTCTAACCAGTGTTGGGTATTAGCAGCCTTCCAAGTCGCGGTATTAGTTTTAGTAGTTTTCAATATCAAATAGCTTTTCAGTAGGGAAGCTACTTTCGTGATCACTTAATGCGGTAGGGTTCACACAAGCTACATTTCCCCAGCCGGTTGTAAACCTTAAATGCATCTCGTCCATTTGATGGAACATATCAGTTTTCTCTACAAAACTCATTTGTTTTGGTCTATTTAAATAACTCATTTGATACTTGATCACTTAAAAAGAGCAACATTTAAAAGATTAACTATTATACATGACTTACAGTATTGCACACTGTTCAGTTATTTTAATATTAAAAGGGCCATCACTGGATTAGTACAAGACATTGGATTGATCCATCCATCCATTTTCACATACAAACAACCAACCAGCGGCACTCACGTTCACACCTACGGGCAATTTGTAGTCTTCAATTAACCTACCATGCATGTTTTGGGGGTGTGGGAGGAAACCCACATTTCTACCCTCATGGTACGATTACATAATTTGAAAATGTAGTTTTTCTTGGAAAGAGGCTCCAGTGCTGTACCCATCTGAAGTAGCTTTGATTCAGTTTTGTTACCGTTCTTGTTTTATCGTAACCTAGCTTACTACATCTCTCTGGTAGGTAGCTTCAGTGTAGAGTTAGCTGCATGAATGAAAAAACAACTTTTAACCTAGCTCGCTAAATTTACCAAGTGGCTTGCTCAACACTATGTCTAACTTGGATCACTTTATGTAGGAGAGCACGTTTCCAGATTAAGATCGCTGTGTAGCTATTTAAGTACAACTCTAGGTTTTGGAAAGCTGTGCTTGCTGGACTATCATGTAGCTCTGCATGGACAATAAACATGAATCTCAAATGATAATGCCTTTCAAAGAATGGTTCGACGTGGGCAGAAGGGAGCTCAAAAACTGTGATGGATGTTTTTGACCTAGACAAGCCCATGATTTACATGACAAGCATATGGGTAGCAGCCAGCCAGTTGCCGTAGATCATAGTTTTTCAAGGATACCGAACCTTTGAGGCATGGGGTCAGATGTTGATTTTTCTTAAATCCAACTCTCTCCCAACATTCTTTACATTGTCAGGAATTCTGCTCCTGATGTTAAGTGATCCAAAGCAATATGCTTGCTGTGGCTTGGGTAAGTAAGCACTACCAGATGCGATTGTCAACTTCTTTCCATCCTTGCTAATCAGTGATGGCTTGGCAAAGAATCTACAGTACATTGTTGTTCAGGGGTTTTTTTTTGGAACTAGCAAAATTGACAGGAATTCAACGAGCATTCAGCAGTCCGTTGGAGCTAATCAACATTTGTACGAGAAAGCACATGATTCATTATTGTGATTGCATAATAGAAGGCAGATGACATAAAGCCACTGACTTCGCAAAGTATACAACACGTGTTGCAGGAGCATCTTCAGATGGATCATGGTCATTTTGACAAGCTATGAAAAATGCCAACTCCACACAGGCGAGGCCAGATTTGAACCCGGGTCCTCAGCACTGTGAGGCGGGTGTGCCAACCAGTGGTCCACTGTGCCGCCCGGGGGGGGGGGGACAATCGAACATCAATTCAAAGGCTATTTGCTCCGTGATGTGGGTCAAACTGATTTGTTTGAATTTCCGATTCAACAATTTTCGCCATCGAAAATAACTGTCATAGAATTAGCTCAGGATGACACTGTTGCCGTCATAAAACATTTATTACTTGAGAATGTTTATTATGTCAAGTCATATTTTAACATAATATAAGAATACTATTACTATTTTAAAATGTAAAATTCTTATTGCTTTGAATGTCCCTTACGAACCGTGTATATTTTTCCTCTTGACACCATTTCTTGAGACTTGTCCTTCTTTTGCAGTAAGTGTTGTAAAATGTCACAAAAAGCCAAAGAACAAAAAAAAAAAAAATGAAATAAAACAAACAAATATGCTGAGTTAATAATTTGCCGCTGCTCAATGAATTGAGGTTTCATGAGCTACGCTGAAGTTGCAGGTGGTACGCTGATGTCTCAATTTACATTATGTGGCATTTTTTGAAAAATGTTTTTGTGCAACTTTAGGGGAATATGTTCCAGAAAATTTCAATTCAGTGTTTGTCACTCCACTAGGTACAATCCGTTATGACTGTGGAACCATATAAATGTTCAATTGCCTCATCATATTATAACATATACACACCAAATGGATTGATAACTAGTTTTAAAATCAGAAGTCAAGGATAATAGTTTGTTCAGCTATTGTTCAATTTACTGTAAAAGGGTGTTTGTGTCACGATGGGTTTTTTTTTTTTTTTCGGAGGCAAGGAAATGGAGGACCCAAGTGCAGGGACCAAATGATCACACGAGACATGAACAACACGGGACACAGGAAAACATGAAAACATAACTACGTTCAATCTAAACTAGAACACAGACCATGACCGTTTGGTAACAAAATATGCTTGCAATATCTCAACATTATTATCTATTTTCATGAACAAGACAAGTCTAAATTGCCCATAGGTGTGGATGTGAGTCCGAATGGTTGTTTGTTATCAGAGGCTCTGGACGTTGTGGGGGCAATCTTGGCTGCATTGTTGATATTAAATGGGAGGAGTCTTAAGAAGCAACCAAAAGATGTACAATGATGCTGTGTGGGTGTGTTTGAGTGTCCTGGTTAGTTCGAAGCATTCCATGAGGGCCATGCCAGTGAGCCTGACAAGCCTTCTCGAGGCGGCTCTCTCTAATAGGTGCTAATTGCATTCCATTCCTTGCTGGTCAGTAGCCAAGAGGAATGTGACTGTTATTACGAGGGATCCCTGGAGCCTTGGTCCATCAGCACATTCTTATGCACTCAGTCAAAATACTCCTGCAACAGCAGAGGTGTGACAGACAGTGAATAAAGCTGGATATTAGCAGCGATAACTAATTATAATAAGCAATAGGCAGTGATAACAGAATATGAGATGTAAACTATAAACGATGATGACGATGAGGATTGCTCTGCTGTTTGCTTAATTGGGTCCATGATTGCAAAATTGCGCGGCACGGTGGACGACTGGTTTAGAGCGTCAGCCTCACAGTTCTGAGGACTGGGGTTCAATCCCCCCCCCCCTGTGTGGAGTTTGCATGTTCTCCCCCTGCCTGGGGCACTCCGGTTTCCTCCCACATCCCAAAAACATGCATTCATTGGAGACTCTAAATTGCCCGTAGGTGTGAACGTGAGTGCGAATGGTTGTTGGTTTGTGTGTGCCCTGCGATTGGCTGGCGACCAGTTCAGGGTGCACCCCGCCTCCTGCCCGATGATAGCTGGGATAGGCTCCAGCACGCCCGCGACCCTTGTGAGGAGAAGCGGCTCAGAAAATGGATGGATGGATGGATTGAAAAGTTGCAAAGATGTCCTCATTTCCTCAGTGCATGTAACTGTCCTGGGTGTGTGTTATGGTTGTTGTCTTCCCCCTGTCTCGTGCACACCTGCTCCTGAGAGCGCGAATTACCCCATGCGCTTAACCTCGTGTCTCATTCTTTCTGGTCGCCAGTTCGTTGTACCTTGTTGTCACATTCCAGCATTCCTTGTTTCCACGTCACCGACTCATAGTAAGCCTAGACCCTGTTCTGATAATTGACCATTCCTTTTTGCCTCACGTTTTTTTGGATACTATTGCCTTTTCGGATTGCCTGCCTGTGTACCGACTTCTGCCAGTTTATTAAACTTCTCTTTTTGAAACTGTCCATTTGAATTGGAGTCGTGCATGTTGGGTCCTGTACTTTGTTCCGTTCATGACAGAACAAACTGGCCATAACATGGACCCAGTAGACTCAGACCCGGTGCGCAAAGCCCTTCAAGCGCAGGGTCAACGCATCTCGAAACAGGATGAGCAGCTTGCTGCCCTCCACCTTCATCTAAAGGGACTGTCAGAGCATCAGGACACTATGAATATGGTTCAGAAGAAGGAACCAGCTGACACAGCACCCAATGCCACCACTGTACCACCGTTTCCATGTGAAGCAGTCACCATGCAGCCACCTGCCACATCCGCTGCTGTCTGCCCACAGCTCTCTCGACCGGAGAGGTTCTCTGGAGATTCTGGGAATATTAAGACGTTCATCACTCAGTGCAAACTCCACTTTGAGCTGCAGGCAGCTGCCTTCCCCACCAAGCAGGCAAATATCCCTTTTGTCATTTCCCACCTGACTGGTCGTGCAGAGGCGTGGGCAGCAATTCCGCCGCGTGTCATTCTTGGGCATCTTTTCTAAAGGAGCAAGTTTTTCAGTATTCCACACCAGATCGTGAGGCAGCTCCGCTCCCTTGTCACCTTACAACAAGGCAAGCGCAGGGTGTCAGATTACGCGGTTGAGTTTCGCATTCTAGCATCTGAGAGTCAGTGGAATAACAGGGCACTACTCGGTGCATTTTTCAAGGACTATCCCCCGCCGTCAAGGATCATTTGGTCCCACTAGACCTGCCGACCGACTTGGACACTCGAATCGCTCTCGCCATAAAGATCGACAAAAGGCTTTTGGATCGCGACCTGGACGGAGATCGGCGGAAGGATCCGCCACCGCGAACTTTGAGGACGAGCTTCGGTGACCAGCCAAACCAAGGCCACTGCAACGCTTATGCTGCAGATGGCAGTTTTATGGGCAAGATCACTCACCGCACCCAAACACTCACATTAACATTTCCTGATGTTAATGATGAGCTGCTGGGATGAGAATCAGCACCTCCAAATCTGAGACCATGGTCCTCAGTCAGAAATGCGAGGAGTGCCCTCTCCAGTTCAGAATCAGAATCAGAATCATCTTTATTTGCCAAGTATGTCCAAAACACACAAGGAATTTGTCTCCGGTAGTTGGAGCCGCTCTAGTACGACAACAGACAGTCAATTTACAGAACACTTTGGAGACATAAAGACATTGACAAAAAACAATTGTGCAAAAAGATGCAGAGTCCTCTAGCACTTAGAGCAGTTCGAATGACTAATATCGCAATAGTCCGGTGCAATGACCATTGTGGAAAGGGCGCTTAGACTTCAAGGAGTGTATGCGGTTTAAAGTGACGAGGAGTGCGATAATCTGGGACAGTGTTGGTTGTGCAAATGTTACGGATACTCCTCAATCAGTGTGCAAATGGAGCAGATGCTACTCTGGCATGAGTGGCCAGTATATGCAAATAGTGCAGCATGGCGAGACAACTACAGTGAGTGCACGAGTAATACATAATTGGTCCCACAGAAATGTGACAACGAACTCAAGTCAAAAAATTGCCAGCTTGTTGTAATGGAATCCTCCCCCAGCCTGACCTGCTGTGTCCTGCCCGTCAGGAAGCTGTAAATCCACTGGCAGATGGCAGGTGAGACGCTGAGCTGGAGAAGCTTGGATGAAAGGAGTTCAGGGACGATGGTGTTGAACGCTGAGCTGAAGTCCACGAACAGGATCCTCGCGTAGGTCCCTGCACTGTCGAGGTGTTCTAGGATGAAGTGCAGTCCCATGTTGACTGCATCATCCGCAGATCTGTTCGCTTGGTAGGCAAACTGCAGGGGGTCCAGCAGGGGACCTGTGACACTCTTGAGGTGGTCCAGCACGAGACGTTCAAAGCGGGGATAAGATCCTGCCCCAAGTGGAGGAGTTCAAGTATCTTGGGGTCTTGTTCATGAGTGAGGGAAGACTGGAACGGGAGATCGACAGGCGGATCGGTGCAGCGTCTGCGGTGATGCGGACTTTGTATAGGTCCGTTGTGGTAAAGAAGGAGCTAAGCCGAAGGGTGAAGCTCTCAATTTACCGGTCGATCTACATTCCTACCCTCACCTATGGTCACGAGTTGTGGGTCGTGACCGAAAGAAAAAGATCACGGTTACAAGCGGCCAAAATGCGTTTCATCCGCAGGGTGTCCGGGCACTCCGTTAGCGAGAGGGTGAGAAGCTTTGAGAGGAGCCAGATGAGGTGGCTTGGGCATCTGATTAGGATGCCTCCTAAGCTACTGCGCCCGCGACCCGACCTCGGATAAGCGGAACAAAATGGATGAATGGATGGACAACATCCCAACTTCATTTGCATTGGAGTTTGTAAAATGCTGTGTCATAAGGTACAAACTGGAATTTTTGAGACTCCCATTGCTCACTTTTGTCGCTTGTGGCACAACAGTAGTATGAATCAGATCCCTGACACTTGTTTACATTCAAGTTCAGAATGAGTGGATTGGACTGATTCTTAATTTGCGTTTTTATAGTCTCATTTTCTGACACACTTATTCTGCCAATGAAAACTATATACAGTATTTGGGAATGACTGAGCTAGTCTCATGTGTTGATGTTTTGGTGGACTTCAGAGGATTTTCAGATCAAATTGGTCCCAGTCACCCAAGATCAAGTTTTGGAATGACCGCATCCGCATGGGTGGTATGTGGTCTAAAACGTAATCAAAATGGGCAAAAATGTTGATAATTTTTCCTCAGTCCAAACTGATCTCCATGAATGCTTTTTTTCTTCCTAAAACACGGGAACAATTTTCCTGCTTTCATGGAGAACTAAGGAAATGTAAGAGGCTGTCATCGGAATATTTGTTTTTTTAAATATCTAAAGAAATAAAGAAAAGCTTCCAAACATTTTTCATCCTTTCCATTTTGTTTACAATAAGCTTTCTGGCAAAAACAAACGTTTTACTCACTTATTGTCTTCAGTGTTTCTGTTGCACATTTAATTATCTGGCTACTTATGCTTTACTGTAATTGTCTTTTATTTCAAACAGAATTGACAGTTTGGTTATAGTTTAGTTCGTAGGCCACGATTGGCAAGAGGCAGTTGAATACGAGAGAATGATCATTTGGCTTACTCATGAACAATTTGTCCACCTCAACTTCTGCAATGATGGCTGAGACAGTCAAAGTCCAGACCTTATTCCCATTTCGACTCCGTGGCAAGACTTGAAAATGAGTGTTCTCTCCACCCAATCTGACTGACATTCCTCTATTTTGCAAAGAATGAATGGCAAAAATGTCAGTCCGAAGATCTGCCAAGTACCCCAAAACACTATCACTTGCAATTGCTAATTTCTATGGACATTTGGTTTGGTGAATACTTTCTTATACCCAACTTTTCAGATTTTTATTTGGAAAAATATTTGAAACCTTGTGTCATTTCCCTTCCACTTCACAATGATGTGGCTCTTTGTATTGGTCTATCACATGAAATCTTAACAAAATACATCTGTGACTGTAACGTGGAAAATGTACAAAGGTTCAACTATGTTTGCACGTCACTGTATATCGTGTATTGCTTTCTTCTCCAGCCAGATCCGTTAAACCTAATATGTTTAGGGGCTGATAGTCACAGCGCAAAGTGAACAATATCGCAAAACAATGGAAAATGGGAGGACCTTTTGGAAAAACGGATTATTCTGGTTTGTCTAAATGTCATCGAGGTCATTGTGTGAAAGGTCACAATCCTGGAACTAAGACAGTGAAGGACTATCAAAGTAAAACAGTGTGACACAGGACAATACTCACATCGGTGAATCGTTAGGAGGCTTGATATTGGTGGGAATTACCACCTGTGAATAGTTTCGTAGTAAATGGTATAAGGTTGGCTTTTGTGTGAGTGTGTGATTTCGTGCACGTCCTGCTTGTACCCACCCCCCTGTACATGAGAAAGCTGGTGTGCCAGCCTCTCTCTCTCGCTCTCTATACCCACATGGACATGGAGCCCATGACGGTAGAGGAAGAAAATTAACTCCTATCCTTCCTGCCGCCTCTCAGCTCATGTATCTACTTCCCAGAATTGTTTGCCACAAAGTAGATGACACATCAGCCGAATGAGTGTAGCCACTTTTATTTTCAAGCAGTGGAGAATTGGCTATTGAGTGTCTTGCGGGATGAAGTAAAAGACAGCTGAGGTGAACTGACTCAAAAATGGTCACAAATGTGATTAGAAACAAAAAAATGAACCCCATCTTTTTCTTCATGCTGTGTACATTACGTAATTGTCAGCGTTCGTTCTGAATCATTTAGAAAGTATTATTACAGAAATATCCGCATTCACTACAAACAAAGCCAGAGAGTCGGCCAAACATTCCAGATTGTAAATTTAATTGAAATGTAATAATTCATTATAATCACTCAAGGGGAAATTCAACTCACACTCTGCTGTATATTTGTGTTGACACAAACCTTGCACGGTTCTGCCCAAGGTTTAAACCCATGTGACCACCGTCCCCCGGGTTGAGAGTCAAGTGCGCTAACCAGCAGGCTCAAAGCCCGAGCAGCTAACACACGAGCTACTCTTGGGACTTCTAAGAAGTTGTTTAAGAAGTTAATAGCGAGAGAGAATAACCTGTTGGAATGTCTGCTGGTTTTAGTTTGCGTTGTTCGATAGCGTCTACCTGATGGAAAGGAGTAGGTGGTGACCAGGATGTGGAAGGTCCAAGAGGATTTTGTGTGCTCTTGTTTTAGTCCTAGCAGCGTGCCTTAAGTCCTTAAGAGTGGGTAGATGGGCACCGATAAATTTTTCACCAGCCTTGACTGTTGTGGCAGCACCAAATCAGACTGTGATGGATGAACACAGAACTGATTCAATAACTGCTGTGTAGAATTGCCTCAACAGCGCCTGTGCCGTGCTTCCTCAGACGCCGCAGTAAGTATATCCTTTGCTGGGTCTTTTTATGGATGGAGTTGATGTTGGTCTCCCACTTCAAGTCCTGAGAAACTGTAATTCCCAGGAACCTGAAAGTCTTGACAGGTGACACGGTGCAGTTGGACAGCGTAAGGCGCAGCTGTGGCGAAGCATGTTTCCTGAAGTCCGCAATCTTCTCTACCGCTTTGAGCATGTTCAGCTCTGGGTTGTGTTGGCCACACCAAAGTCCCAGCCACTCCATTTCCTGTTGATACGCAGACTCGTCACTGTCTTGTCAAAGGCTTCCTGTACAGTCTGCAAACCTGATCCCTATCACTCACTGATGAGTTTCATGACGTCATCTCTCTTGGACTGTTTCGGTCAATTAACCATAGGCAATACAGTTGAAAGTCAACATATTTTATGACACTCAATTCCAAGCACAGCCAAAGATATATTAGCAGAGCGTTAACAAGAACTCATGGACACGGACACATTTGAGGACGTACAGTGGGTGACAAGTGACAGGAATGTGATGATGTTAATTAATACATGTGGGCTTGTGATTGGCTTCAATGGAAATGACCCTAGCTATTATTTTTGGGAAGTTTTACATCGGAGTTGTTTGGTTTTGCAGAGTTAGGAAATGCAACATTGAAGTTCAACTGCTGTGATCGGCAGTCTGATACACAGTAGCATTAGCAAACGCCGTTTGCGTCTGGTAAGCGGCACATACAGTACTTGATTGCTCGGCGAAGTTGTCGACATGGCGGCGGTGGGGAGGTATTTGTGTTGGACGAGGTGTCCACGGCAACACATCCACAGGCCTACACAGTAATCGACAAGTGTAATTCGGGAACTTTGTGATGAAGTGATGCCTCCATGTGAAAGTAGAATCCACGTTGTCTTGCCAAGGTTCGTACGTTCTCCGCAGCTCTGAGTCTCTTTTTGCGTGTGGTTCGCACCCCTATTCCTCTTGTCCACCCTGTCTGTCCTCTAAAACCCTTTTCTGTCCGGCTGCATTTTCAATAAAAATTCAAAATAAGCATACTATACAGTTTCATCTTAAAGTGCACGATTCACTTAAACCTGGCAGTAAAGAAAATAAATACGCATAAGCGTTATTTATTTTTTTAGCCTTACCCCGGCGGTGGAATTACTGCAGCCAGTCTGTCCCTTGTAGTGTTCTTTGATGTTGCATCGCGTGCAGCTGGTGGTTCACGTGGCGGCTGGGCGGGGGGGGGGGGTCGGGGTCAAGGGTCATCCCCTGCAATATCCCCATCAGGATCCACTACGTCCCCATTGTCAATGCACACTTGCTGGACTCGTCCATGAACAGTTCGATCGTGAGCTTGACATCGCTCCATAAATAGGCAATGGCTGGTGAGCTACTTTTTTTTTTTTTAGCATGGAGATATGTTCGATCATCAGAGGTGGGTAGCCAAATATTGTACTCAAGAAGGAGTACTGCTACTTTAGAATAACGTGACTCAAGTAAAAGTAAAAAAAAAAAAAAAAAAAAAAAAAAACAGTCCTCCAAATAAGTGCTTGAGCGAGAGTAAGAAAGTACTCAGTGAAAAAAAAACTACTCAAGGACTGAGTAAATGGTGAGTCACTTAAATCAGCATTAACGTCAAATAAAATAAAAAGAACAACATGAAATATGAATGTGAAAATTCAGATATTGCTAAACCATTTCACTTCATCTCAAACATAATAAATAAAATGTTTATAAAATAACGAACAATGAAGAAAATCTTCGTAAAATTACAAATGATGGCAAATTCAGCGGCAAGAAATGGTCTTATATTATTTTGTTTCCACGTGCCCGACAGGCAGAGATTGCGAAAACAGGAACAAGGCTGCAGAGGATACACGGTATAAAGCCGACTCACCTCTTTTCAAGGGCCAGGTTTTTGTGATGCAAAAGAATTTCGACCAAAAGAAATCATTTTAAAACTTTTTCCACCATTTAATGTGACAGAAGTTACGCAACAGATTTGTCTATTTTGTTCTGTCTCAACTGGTCTTTTACCAGGTTAAATAAAGTTTCAATAAAAGCATGCCTTACGGAAACATTTTTGGCTTTATTTACTCAAATGACTGAATGAAGAAACAGTTTGTTGACCAGACTTATTGATAGTGTGTGTGTGTGTGTGTGTGTGCGAATTGTGCCATCTGATTGGTGAACTGGATTCAAATGACACAAGTATTTGCGTTGGATTGGTGCAAACTGCAAACGTCGTCTTCTCACGTCGCAAAGAAATGAAGGAATAATTTATGCGGTTTAATGATTCTGCTGAGTTTGGCCGAGAGGCAGGCAAGTACACCCTGTACTTGCCCAGCCAATTGCCAGGCACATACAGTATAGGCAAACCAGTCACACTGAAATTCACACCAACATAATCTAGAGTCTTCTAGTGACCGAGCACCCATTGTTTTGGGCATGTGGGAGGAAGCCAGTATACCTCGAACTGGTCGCCAGCCAATCTCAGGGCACTTGGAAACAAACAGCCATCCGTACTCACGTTCACACCTACGGGCAATTTCGAGTCTTCAATCAACCTACCACGGAGGTTTTGGGGATGTGGGAGGAAAGCGGAGTGCCCGGAGACAACCCAACCAGGCACGGGGAGAACATGCAAACTCCACACAGGCGGGGGCGGGGATTTGAACAAATTGTCACACTGTTATTTCGGGAATATTTCTACATGGGATGCATTTTTAATGAATCGTCATTCCCGTTCCTTTTCTGCTCCAACCTCTTTTTAGTTTTCAATAAGAGGACATCACAGCACCTGGGTGCAGCACCATGGGGCACAAGCTCAACGGCAACTGCGCTGTTTTTCGAGTCAAAGTGAAGGGAGTCGCCTTACTGTTATTATTATCATATTAGAGGCCCCTCAAAGCTGCTGGGAGATAGATAAAGGACTGCACCAACAAACAACATGCTCTTTCGTGAAGATAGCTGTTTAACAGATGTGTTAAGTCAAATAAATAGAGTACATCAAATCCAGATCTGTGTGAGGGAGAGTGCAGCAACAGGTGTTGAATTACCAAATAGGAAACAGTTCAACTGAGCTCGGTTGTCCTGTACTTTCCCAGTGAAGAATTATACATTCAAGCAGTTGATCGTTGGCATTCCCCGAAACAAAACTGATCTCGCCGTGGTTGATCGCATCCACACACGTTTCTTGTCAGTTGGTTTGACGCTAAACCAATTTGTTTTGGTAACTAAACTGTCATGATTTGTGCCCTGCACTTCCTCTCTCTCCCCGCCAATCAGCATCACCTTGGCCGCGCACCTGTCTTCAATCAGCACTCATCATTGCCTGCATTATAAGCCTGCCAGATCCACGATTCCACCACCAGAGTATTATTAGTTAATTGTGGTACACAGGCCGACTCTCGCGCTCTTGTTGTAAGTTATTCGACTTCCCTCCTTGTGTTCTTCTTCATCTCCAGTCCTCCTTCCGTGCCCCCCCTCGTTGTCCGCTCCAGCCACGCCGCCGATCTCTCCCACCGGCTCACGCCCCCTGCTTCCTGCACATTCCTTGTTCCAACGGTCCACTATCACGCCTTGGAGATACTTACCCTGAACTGGATTATAACAAACCATTCTCCACTACTTCCTCCGTCTCTGTCTGCTTCTGGGTCCAGTCAACATTGATGCGATTGTGTCGTGACATAAACAACCCAATAACATTTGCAATTAACACCAGGTAGCTGAGGTCAGCTGGTAAGAAACATAGCATAGTAAAAAGCATATTCCAAAATATATTTTCCAGAGTTCTACCAGCCATGATAATCTAACAAAAACTGGGTTTTGTGTTAATATTCAATGGTTCATTTTAAACCAGTCTTCTTCAAACATTGTACTGTATATTTATTTTTATTTTTATAATGATGATGATTACGTCAAAGCAAGAAATAAACCATAATAATAATCTAATAATAATAATAAAACAATACTTTCATGACGAAAAGCTGGCTATAGGGAAGATTGAGTCAATGATCATTTCCATTCATCCATTTTCAATACTGGTTATCCTGTTCAGGATCACAGTGAGCTGGAGCCTAATCCAGTTGACTTCGGGCAAAAGACAAACTACACCCTGGACTGGTCGCTAGTCAATCATAGGGCAAATATGGAGACAGACACACTGACAAGTCTGCCTCACACACTGTGAACTGAACCCATAGTGCCTGCATGGAAATCAGGTGAGGGGAACACTACTTCATCATCAGTGACTTCAAAACAAGCATTTGCAATAAAATCAACAATAATGTCCAAAAAACAAAACCCTGAATCTGAATCCAGATTTGAGCAGATTTATTAGTTGAGCTGCCATCTACATTGATGACTATTTACTGTTATATGGTCTTCTTCTTTTCCTTTGGGCTTGTCGCCACAGCGCGTCATCCTTTCCATGAGAGCCCATCTCCTGCATCCTCCTCTCCAACACCAACTGCCCTCATGTCTTCCCTCACGACATCCATCAACCTTCTCTTTGGCCTTCCTCGAGCTCTCTTTCCTGGCATCTTTCTAACTGTTCCTCCACCTGCTCCCTGCTTTCACTGCAGATCACAATGTAATCTGCAAACATCACGGTCCACGGGGATTCCAGTCTAACCTCCTCTGTCAGCCTATCCATCACCACTGCAAACAGGAAGGGGCTCAGGGCTGATCCCTGATGCAGTCCCACCTCCACCTTAAAATTGTCTGTCACACCTACAGCACACCTCACCACTGTTCTGCTGCCCTTGTACATGTCCTACATTAGTCTAACATACTTATTTGCCACTCCAGACCTCTGCATGCAGTACCACAGTTCCTCTCTGGGTACTCTGTCATAGGCTTTCTCTAGATCTACAAAGACACAATGTAGCTCCTTCTGACCTTCTCTGTACTTTTCCATCAGCATCCTCAAGGCAAATAATGCATCTGTGGTACTCTTTCTAGGCATGAAATCATACAAATGCTCACTTCTGTCCTGAGTCTAGCCTCCACTACTCTTTCCCATAACTTCATTGTGTGGCTCATCCACTTTATTCCTCTATAGTTCCCACAGCTCTGCACATCACCTTTGTTCTTAAAAATGGGCACCAGTACACTTTTCCTCCATTCCTCAGGCATCTTCTCACGCACTAGAATTCTATTGAACAAGCTGGTCAAAAACTCCACAGCCACCTCTTCTAGATGCTTCCATACCGCCACAGGAATGTCATTAGGAACAACTCCCTTTCCATTTTTCATCCTCTTTAATGCCTTTCTAACTTCCCCCTTACTAATCATTGCCACTTCCTGGTGCCCCACACTTGCCTCTTCTACTCTCCCCTTCTCTCTCATTTTCCTCATTCATCAACTCCTCGAAGTATTCTTTCCATCTATCTAGCACACTGCTGGCACCAGTCAACATATTTCCATCTCTATCCTTCTGTCTGGCCAACCTGTATAGATCCTTTTCTCCTTCTTTCGTGTCCAACCTGGCATACATGTCATCATATGCCTCTTGTTTGGCCTTTGCTACCTCTACCTTTGTTATATGTTACTGTTATATGGTAAACATTACAAATAGCCCACATTGCCTCTGTGGCAAATGTGATTAAAAAAAAAATGTCTCACTGTTCTTTTTGGCAAAACCCCATCAGACGAGGTCAATCCAGAGTTAGCATGGCTTCATGTCCGTCTTGGTATTATTGCCAGTGTGAGTATTTGGTGGGAGTGGGGCTTGGGAACCAGTGACTAGCTTTGTTCACTGCCATTGTTCGTCTTCAGGATGTCCTTCAGGAATGTTACGCAGGAGGTCAGAGGAGCAGCTCTCTGTTACTGTCTGGAGGGAAGCCAAGAGGGCCATGACTCCTCTGATGTTGGTCAACTACTTACAGCCTGTTTGTTCCACACGACTAAACACTGTATGCGTGTGTCACGTTGATATAGAGGGCAATTCATTTTAAAAGTTCAACGTTTCAAGATTGGAAACCATTTTATGACTTTTAAGTATGACAATTAGCCAATGTTTTTCACTTTTGTAGTTTGATGGACTGACGATATAAAAAAAGAAATAAAAAGTACAAATATGGAAATGAGCAAAAGTAGGTACCTGAGTACAATGAAGTACAGTACTACACCACCGCAAGCTCCAACCACAGTAATGCACATACAAGCAAAATTGAGCATTACTATATTTGGAAAGGTGGAGTTTTTGAGACAGTTCTCACATTGGATCTCATTGGATTTTGCGTATATACTAGTTGGTGCATGTAAATCTATTATATAGGGGAAACTGGGATTTGTTTGAAGACATCCAAAAAGCGTCTTTAGATCTTCTGACTGGTGTTTAATGCCATTGGGGTGGTTTTAATACTTTAAGACTGACTGAGGTCACAAAGGCCAATCAGCATGTGAGTCCTTAGGGTCACATGAGACAAGATTTGGCAGTGCTAAGCTCTCCATTGAGAGAGGACAATTATGCTTGAATGGCGGTGTCAGAGATCACCGCCTATATTGAGGTGAAAGTCGTTTCATTTTGACGCACATGACCTGTGTTATTTCACCCTCCAACAACCTCAAGGAGGTAAGTTTTGCGTCATCTGTCAATATGAACATATCGTATTCCAAGTGTGTTTACAATTGTGACTATTGTCCTTGCTACAGCATTTCCAATTGCAGTGTACAAAGCTAACATAGCTAGGGTATGTTAAATTCGCAATGCATGTGTTTCCATAACCTTCACACAACTTCTGGTATATATTCTTATTCTCTTTTCACATTTGTATTGTCCGACACACCTTGTTTGCAGTTTACGCTATGAAGCGAACATAGCTGAAATATGTTAAATAGACAATGAATGTGGTTACTTCACACAACGCTGAATATATATACTGTATATAGATAGAGAGAGAGTCACTGACAGTGTAGCGGTTTGCCCCTGACTTCGGTGTGGGCATCGGGGGTTCAGTTCCCACTCAGTGACATTGTGAATGTAAGTTTGTATGGTTGTCCGTCTGTATGTGTGGCCTGCAACTGTCTGGTGACCAGTTCATGGTGCAGTCCGCCTTTTGCCCTAAGTCAGCTGGGATAGGCTCCATCCTTGATTTTGAGTCCCCTTATTTTTCTTTTTTTTACGTGCTCCAATTGAATTCCACTAAAGATTAGTTTCATCTGTCACTCAGAAAATAAAAAAAAAATACAAATAATGAAGATGTAAAATGATTTGTCGCAATGTCTTCTATTACAGTAGCAAATGTGGGATTGTGTATGTTTCGGGATTTCCTGAGCGGGTAGGCTACAATAGCCTTCCCATGTACTTTCAAGCCCAAATGTCTGCTTGGAAACATCTGTCCTCAGTGTGGTTTCCTCTGCTCTCTGTTCCCAGTTAATGAAGCCTGTCTGCACAAAACCCTGCAACAACACAGAACAGAGGGCACCATTTGATCATGTGACTGCATGCGTGTGTTTCTGCCTGTGCACATGTGTGTTTGTGTGCGTAAAGGTAGTTAAGACGGCAATTACACCGGTTAGCTATCCATGACCACATTTATTTTTCTCATAGGCAAGGCAAAGCGCGATACAGGCAACTTAAAGAATGCTAACACACGCACACACATTTTTGTTAGCAAACACCCCACACCCATATACTGTACGACAGTCATTAACCAGTCTAACTGAATGATCTGACTTGGTGGTCTCCTTTACTCGGGATTATATCTTACTTCTCATGTTGCAGTCAGACCATTCATCTTGATCACAATAATTATCACAGTCCATGCTTACAGCATAAACATCAAACCCTTTATTTAGTGTCAAACCAGCTACTTAGATGTTCAAGTAAATACTTCAGATTTGATGTCCTCACTCATGTCTGGGCCAAACCTCTACTCTTCAGTCCTAAAATGGCCATTTCTGCCCTCTCCTGCAGTATCTTTTTCAGTCCTGACCATTCACCTGGGGGGTGGGCATCCAAGCCACCCCCCAGGTCAACGATTGCTTGTTGGAGTAAAAGACCAACTTCCATTGTGAGAATAAAATCAAGCTTGTTTCTGGTCACTACTAAACAGAAAGTGACAGCCTTGTCTCAACTTTCATCTCACCAAGCACCAATGTATCATCAAAATGAGTTTATTTATTCATACATTATGGTGCTATTTTATTAAAGATGAACTCACACTACCCCTCCCTTATCGTGGTGGAGGGGTTTGCGTGTCCCGATGATAGGAGCTTAGTTGTCTGTGGTCACCCATGGCAAACATGTCCTACTGTCGGTGAGAGACCAGACAAAGTACAGCTCATAGACCCCTTAGGATGATGAATATACTGTAATGAACCGAGGTTTCCCTTGCCGGGAAACAGGTCACTGGGGCCACCATCTAGAGCCAGGACTCGAAGGCAAGCATCTAGTGGCCAGCCCTGCAGTTATGGAGCCTGGCCGGGCACTGATCCCCCTTCCCATGGGCTCAGCATCTGTGGGTGGGCCAAAGGGGTCAGGTGCATTGTGAGCTGAGTAGTCGCCGAAGGCAGGGACCTTGGCGGTCCGATCCACGGCTACACAAGCTGGCTATAGGAACCTGCAATATCATCTTTTTAGCAGGAAAGGAGCCCAAGCTGTTGTGCGAGGTTGAGAAATATAGTCGGAATCACCTCCAAACACAGTTGGGCTCTGGTACCAGTCCTCTTGACAGGGGTTGGACTCTTCTCTTTCCTGGAGTTGCCCACAGTGAGAGGTGCCGAGCAGGTGTGGCCATAAAGGCCGACTGGTGGAGGGTTGCAGTGATGGTTGACTTTCTAGAACTTTCCCCCATCTCCCGATTGCGTCTCTGGAGCTCAGCCGCAGTGATCTTTGGGTACTTCTTTACCTCTCTCGCCAAGGCTCTTCGCCCCCAATTGCTCAGTTTGGCCGGATGGCCAGCTCTAGGAAGGTTTCTGGTCATCCCAAACGTCTTCCATTTAAGGATTATGGAGGCCATTGTGCTCTTAGGAACCTTAAGTAGAGCACACATTTTTATTGTAACCTTGGCCAGATCTGTTTTTTCCCACAATTCTGTCTCTGAGCTCTTCAGGCAGTTCCTTTTGATCCCATTATTCTCATTTGCTCGGACATGCACTGTGAGGTCTTATATAGCCGGACGACGCCTGCGCAGTCCCATCTCACTCACACATCGACACACACGCCCACACTGAGACCATGCTCCTCAGTCAGAAAAGATGAGATCCGGCCCCAAGTGGAGGAATTCAAGTATCTTGGGGTCTTGTTCACGATTGAGGGAAGAATGGAACGGGAGATCGACAGGCAGATCGCTACAGCATCTGCAGTGATGTATCAGTCCATTGTGCTGAAGCAGGAGCTAAGCCGAACGGGGAAGCTCTCAATTTACCGGTCGATCTACGTTCCTACCCTCACCTATGGTCATGAGCTGTGGCCAAAAGAACAAGATCCCGGATACAAGTGGCAGGGTGTCTGGGCTCTCCCTTAGAGATAAGGTGAGAAGCTCGGTCATCCGGGAGGGGCTCAGAGTAGTGCCGCTGCTCCTCCACATTGAGAGGAGCCAGATGAGGTGGCCCAGATTAGGATGCCACCTGGACGCCTCCCTGGCGAGGTGTTCCACCGCGAGGAGACCGCAGGGATGACCCAGGACATGCTGGAGAGACTGTGTATCCTGCCTGGCCTGGAAAGGCCTAGGGATCCACCTGGAAGAGATGGGTGAAGTGGCTTGGGAGAGGGAAGTCTGGGCGTCCCTGCTAAAGCTACTGCCCCCGCGACACGACTTCATATAAGTGGAAGAAAATGGATGGATGGACGGATGGATCTCATTCAATTGGAGATCTCAAAATGTGTTTGCTGCAGCAGGCACACAGAACAAAAAGGTATTTAAGGGAGCCATTAAGCCATAAAGTCAGCAAAAAATGACAAGAGGAAAGAAATGTCACAAAAAAAAGCAAGGGTACATTTGACGTATCCAAAAGTCAGAACAGGTTGTGAAATGTAAATGGACAATGGGCAATGTCGATTTATTGCATGGAATTTAGAGCTCTGGAAAGACCAGTGCACAATTATCAATTTCTCTGGTTTTACTATCGATAGTTTTGCAAGTAAAATAAACATTTTTCTATACTACTGACTACATTACTCCTGGATTCCAAATACAAATGATTCTTTGAAAAAAGGGACAAATGGTCAAAAAAAAAAACAAAGAAGAAGGAGTATATTTTCAGATTTCCAATAATATTGATAAAACAAGTTCATGTTTAAACAATCTCAACACTTTCTGTAATGGCTTGTGACCAAACATCTTTCTCTTGTTCCCATTCTAGAGGTGTTCAGTTGGGTTTAGGTCGGGAGATTAGGCTGGGCATTATAGGGTCTTGATTTGGCGATCCACACCTTCATTGTCCTGGCACGGTGTGGCACGACACGTTATCCCGCTGGGTGTGGGGAAAAAGCAATCCTTAGGGTTGTGTTACATTGTCAAGGCTGAAGGATAACTTTTTGCATGGCTTGGTTCACTCGCCCCTGACAAAGACAAATCTGCCTTGTTCCAGCCATGCCGAACCACTGCGAGATCAGCATAGCTCAGTCACATAATTTCAGAAAACCTGCTTGAATCAGACTCGATCCTGTTCAACCTCCCGTAGCAACAATAATAGGAGTTGTTCACTCCAAACCCATGAAACAATAATCTGAGACTGACAGATTATTATTTTGCCCCACTCTCCTGCGCCACAGTCATCTGACCTGAAATAACGCTCGAGGACTCTCCACCAGTATCATGAGGTCTATTCTAAACACGCACAAGGCGTGGAGCCTCAGTCATCTGATTATAGTACATTTTTTGTCCAATTAATGTCATGGTTTTAACAATCCTATTATTTCAATTTCAGAAGCCGGCCGCCACACTTAAAATATTCATGCATTGTTTTCTCATAAAAGTTCAACGCATGGGGTTAAAGTACGGTGGCCTGGAAGTGCAAATTGCACAAATTATAAAACAAATTAACAAAAGCCAAAACACTTACAAACAAAAACCACTCTTACATTTCAGAAAACAAGTTAACAAAAACCGAAACACTTTTAGATTTCGGAAAACAAATGAACAGAAAATGAAACAAATTAACAAAAGACTAAACAAATTACCGAATGGTTAGAGCGTCAGCCTCACAGTTCTGAGGACCCGGGTTCAATCCCCGGCCCCGCCTGTGTGGAGTTTGCATGTTCTCCCCGTGCCTGCGTGGGTTTTCTCCGGGCACTCCGGTTTCCTCCCACATCCCAAAAACATGCATTCATTGGACACTCTAAATTGCCCGTAGGTGTGAATGTGAGTGCGAATGGTTGTTTGTTTGTATGTGCCCTGCGATTGGCTGGCAACCAGTTCAGGGTGGACCCCGCCTCCTGCCCGATGATAGCTGGGATAGGCTCCGGCGCTCTTGCGACCCTTGTGAGGAAAATGGATGGATGGATAAACAAATTACAATTGCCACAAACTGGAAAGGTATTCCCACATGCATTCTTAGGAATCCGATGCCGTTTCTTGGCAAGATGCGCCACGCCTATATTTAATTGAATACACTACAAAGACAAGATATTTAATGTTCAAACTGATAAACTTGATTGTTTTTAGCAAAGAATCATTAACTTGGGATTTTATGGCTGCAACATGTTCCACAAAATCTGGGACGGGTGGCAAAAAAAGAGTTGAGGAATGCTCATCAAACACCTGCTTGCAACTTGAAACTCTACTATGCAACGCAAAAGCCATTTAGCAGCAACACCCAGAAACGCCGGCGGCTTCTCTGGGCCCGAGCTCATCTAATGGATGGACTGATGCAAAGTGGAAAAAGTGTTCTGTGGTGCGACGAGTCCACATTTCAAATTGTTTTTGGGAAACTGTGGCCGTCGTGTCCTCCGGGCCAAAGAGGAAAAGAACCATCCGGACAGTTATCCGAATCCGAATCATCTTTATTTGCCAAGTATGTCCAAAACACACACCGGCAAAAGGCATTCAACATTTATTCACAAATGTAACCATTATTTAAACAGTGCCTGTTTTTAGCACAAATTGCGATTCATGTTAAATAGTCCACCTTCAGGGATGTCTGGCTTCAGAGTTTCCACAGTATGTGTACCACTGAGGAAATATTTCGTAATGTGAACATGAAAATGTACTTTTATTTCATAGTTTCATAGTTTTTCCAGTGTTTGGAGAAAAAAAATGACTATACTTCCTATGAGCAGGTCGCGGCCTGATACTTTCTCAGGAGACTGCAAAAACTGAGGTCGCAAGATTGTGTTGCCCCACACTTTAACTTTATTTCCAAAGCTTCAAGATGTTTTCATTTTCTTTGGAGAGGTTGTTTGTTGAAAAGGTTGAAAATCCAATCGTACTGTACATTCACACAGCATTGGTTTGATTAAATTAGTATTACGTAATAGATGCTGGAGACTTTGTCTCACATTTAATCATTATACTAATCAAATTGTAAATGGCTAATGCCATAACAGTTCACTTGAGGCTCAGCTAGTGTGAGTTTAATTCTCATTCAGTGACTGTGCATGTGAATGGGTTGGTGAATGGTCTCTATGTGGGGCATTTTGCATGTCATGTGATCAATAACGGTAAAGACGCAAAGAAAATATTTTAACGCCGGTTTCGTTTTGTATGGGTAAATGTGTACCAAAAAGTTATTGATGATTTCAAAAATGTAGGCATTCATAGTAAAGGCAATCCTTATTCGCGGAGCAAATGATGGTGGCCCATTGAAATACACTTCTTTTTATAACGGGAAAGAAAATAAGTGGCACGGCAAAGACATAAAGTTGTGTGAGTTGCAAAATTGACGTGTTGCCCTTCAAACTCTGCGGATATAAGTGCATAAAATACAGTTAGTAAGGCAAAGAAAGACCTTTTTTTTTTTTTTTTAAATAACTCCCCCCGCACCCTAAAAAAGAAGTTCTGTACACTGTAAGGTGGATTTATGGTCGTTTTCATGGAATAGGCATTTTAAGTAATAACAGAAAAATCCTATGTATTGAAAAATGCGATTGATTAGCTTCGTCAGAAAACATGGTGCAAATCGTGAAATTGAATCTTTCCCGTTATTGATCAAATTCTATGAAGACGACCCATCAACTGTATGCGCTGTGAATGGCTCGCAACTAGTCCGGGATGTAGTCTGTATTTCGCCCAAAGTCAGCCGATAGGCTTCAGTTCCCCTCGTTACCACACGGACTGGTTTTTCGTCAGCTAATGACATTTTGGGAAGTGATCCAGCCGCGAATCATTTTGAAAAATCCCAATGACTTTTGTGTTTGTGGTAGTCCTATGAAATCAGTTTTGGCACTGAGACAACCCACAACATTGCCTCAAAAAATGGTCTCATCCATTACGTTTTATTATGAATTAAGTGTGTGACAACAGTGCATTATATGATAATTGAATAAGTGGATCCATGTTCCCCACTCATGGAAGAAAACGTTGTATAGTCACAAATTTTGCCATGGCAGGTTTATTGTAATGCAGAATTGATATTTTAGAGACAAATTACACAGTGGGGACATGCCTTAAGGGAACAAAAGCCATTTGGTGTCACATTTCAAGTTTGGGATTATGAGCACACATTTTCTTTTGTGTTGGTATGACAGAAAAACACATCACGGCCAAATTTCCAAAAACAAAACATCGTATAAGTTTTGGATTTCATGCTCTTGATGCCTAACTGAACTGCAGCCCCATGCAATAACATCGGGTATTGCGCAATATCAGGCACTATGACATCTTCGGCTTTGAGTCCTATTTTTCCAAAATGTTGGTCTGTTTTAATTTGGAGGTCCCACTTTATTTTTGTGGAGGAGTAGGGAGCTATCAGTGCTTGTGTCAACAAACAGCATGTATGGGTTAGTGGCCATATGTCTATTTCCTGTCAGTGTTCTCTGGGAATACATCCAATGTTGACGTGTGTGTGTGTGTTGCGTGTAACTTGCTGTATGTGACGTTAGGGGAATTGGTGTCACATCCTACAAGTGGAAGTTTTTTCCATCACTTGGCCTACTACCAGGATCCACCATCCCTTGTCTACCAGAGTGTGCTCCATAGAGGAAGCCTCAGCAAGTCTGGTTATTGCATCTGGTTGATTTTTCTATATTAAGAGATGGAGATGCAATTGGAAGAAAAAAAAACGTTTCGGTGCCTCTTAACTCAATGAAAGTGACCGCTGTTTCTTTGACATCTTTTTCACAATATAAAGTTTTCAATTCTCAAACTACTTGCTTGTTTTGTGCTACAGTAAACTTAAAAAAACAAAACAACAAAAACTGGGAATGTTTGTCTGTGTGTGTCTGTTGGTGTGGTAAGAATCAGAATCATTTTTATTTGCCAAGAAATTTGTCTCCAGTCGTTGGAGCTGCTCTAGTATGACAACAGACAGTCAATTGACAGACAATACTTTTGAGACGTAAAGACATTTAAAAAATACAGTCACTACAGCAATAAAAGCCTACCAGTAATGTGGCTATGCTGTTACAATTGTTTTTTGTTGTTGTTTTTGACAGTTGTGAAAAATGATGCAGTGTCCTCTAGCAATTAGAGCAGTTTTAAATGACGACTAGAACAGTAGTCCAGTGCAACGACCATTGTGCAAAGGGCACAGAGAACTTCAAGAAATTGATGCAGTTTAAAGTGACTAGTAGCGCGCTAATCTGGGACAATGTCGATTGTGCAAATGTTGCAGATGCTACTCAGGCACATGAGTGGCTAGTATTGGTCAACAACAGATCTGCAAATAGTGCGGTGTGGCGAGACTACTCTTGTGTTCCAGTCTCTGTATCTCTGGCCACATCCCTCTGAGAACATTTCATTTGAAGTCTCGCAATGGCGAAGTAATGTACATTATTTTACGGGTCTGGCCCCCGCGTCTTGAGTTCGACACCTGTGTTCTATTCAGATCCCGCGCTGAGACTTTTGTGTTGATGTAATTCAGTACTGTGTGTCAAGCAACTGTGTGTGACGTTGAAATCCCTGTTTCCACCAAGCAGGTGAACTTAGTTCAGTTTGGTACAAAAGAACAAAAACAAAAAAACACTTGCATTTCCACAGAAGTGGTAAAAAAAAAAAACAACTCAATGAGTGATCCCACACCACTTTTTGTTGGCCTGTTCTCAGGATGCTCGGCACAGCGCCCACACTAACGATTGTTCAAATGAATCATCACTTCCTTTCGACATGAATGGAAAGGGAAGAACATGGAACACACCTTTTCTCAAAGAAACGTCTTTTTCTGGAAATAAACGTGCCATGCGGAAAGAATATGAAACCTTGGTGGGCCCCCAATAGCTGTCCTTCTTTTGACAATCAACTGTTCATTGTTGAATTCACACTCTCGTGATGGCGATATGCAGGGAAAAGAAAACATGTTTTGCCATTCCCATCTGTGGCATGGAAAGCTGAACTTGGGCTGTACTCCACTGCTAGGTGGTTTCATATCGAAACAGATTTTGACAGACCCAACACGTGACAATAAAAAGTGGTTATTGTGTTCTTGCTGCTCTTACAAGTGTGCGGTGCACTCGAGATGAGCAACCCAACACACCGCACACTTTACGGTCTCCCCGCTGACAGGTAGTCCCGTCAAACGTAACCCGACGACCTTTTATTGAGAGGTAGCAATGTGTCACAGGGAATCCTAGACAAGGTGTAGTAGAAGAAGTTGTCATGTTGAAGCTACAAGTCTTGAAGTTGGAAAAACTGTACCTTGAAAGTGATGGAAAGGCACTGGAATGTGATGTGAAAAAAAGGTGTACGAAACATACTATTTACATTTTGATATAAGCGTAAGAGCCACGCTTTCACTGAGATGTGGATGTGCTTATTCATCACTATGATCCATTATTTATTTCCCTGTGGAAGGTTGCTACCCGGAATCCCTAATGAGATGAAGGTTCATCGTGGGTCATGTGTATGTGTCACTGTGACATGATCCTGATGACAGTATCTTGACCTCAAAAAGATTTAACGCTGGACACCAGTCAACAAAGCCTGCAATGTAATTTGCCTCGTGCAGTTTAATGCCTGTCAGGTTTTTTACCATATAATTTGATCAATCATGGTAAAGACATGGCAAACCGAACTTCTTTTTGACAATCAATTAATTATACCGATAAGAGTATTTGAATTATTGGCAGTTGTTATCCATCAAAAGGTCATAATTGATTCTAAAAAAATAATAGCCCAAAACTGCAGTTCCGTAGCTCCTCAATGGGAGTAGACTTTTAACTCCGTAAAAGTAGTTCTGCCTGTGTCGAGCAGCAACCTACGACTGTATCTGTATCAGAGCGGACACCGGTACCGGTCCGCGGACCGGTGGTTGGTGACGACTGTTCTAGAACACTGCAACACCATGCTAAATGATGCGTACCTTGCTATCCCCCCTGCAGCTCCGGGCCCGTCTGATCACTGCTTAATTCACTTAATACCAACATACAGGCACAAACTTAAATGGAGGATATACTTCCTGCGGCTTCTGCGGAAGCATGGCCTGCCACAGGAGCTGTTGAGGTAGTTCTACACAGCAGTCATCGGATCAGTCCTGCGTTCATCCATCGCAGTCTGGTTTGGTGCTGCTACAAAGAAGGACAAATTCTCGTTGCCAGCCAATCACAGGAATACACTACAAAGACAATATATTTAATGTTCAAACTGATCGACTGTTTTTGTTATTCTTGTTTTTTGCAAATATTCAGGCATTTTGAATTTGATACCCACAACAAGCTGGGACAGGGGCATGTTTACCACTGTGTTACATCACCGTTCCTTTTACAAAACTCACAAAGCGTCTGGGAACTGAGGACGCTAATTGTTGAAGCTTTGTTGGTGAAATTATTTCCCATTTTTGCTTGATGTAGAAATGTAAGTTCCTCAACAGTCTGGAGTCTCTGTTGTCATAGTTTCCAATTCATAACGTGCCACACATTTTAAATGGGGGACAAATCTGGACTGCTGAACAGCTGAGCCTTTCAGGGATGCTCCTTTCATACCCAATCATGACACTCACCTGTTTCCGATTAAGCTGTTCACCTATGGAACGTTCCAAAGAGTTTGTTGAGCGTTCCTCAACTTTTGTTGAGTCTTTTGTTGCCCCTTCCCAGCTTTTTTTGGAACAAGTTGCAGGCATCAATTTCAAAATATCTTGTCTTTGTTGCGTACTTAATCAAATCCAGGTTGAAAAGGATTTGCGAATCATTGTATTCTGGTTTTATGTCCTGCACATCCCAACTTCATCGGAAAGGTTTGTAGCTCAGATTCTGATCAGATTTCATCAACTATCAGTTCAGATACTGGATATAATGCATTATATTTTATGTTAAATGTGGTCTTTGGAAATAAGTATTTTGCCTTCATTAGCTGGAAAGAGGAAGCTAATGGTCAGATTCACAGGTTAAATAGTTTTTGAAAAGTTTCTCTGTTATGGGGGGAAAAAAAGTGAGGAAAGTTCGGGTGTGCAAGACGCAGCATTCTGTCTCCAGCAGTGGTGAATAGCTCCCCATTATTCAAACTCTGCCAGCACAAGTCTTCGGACTGTGTGCCAATTTTGTTTTGTTTTTTCCCTTCAGACGGTGTTTTCAAGTCTTGAAGTGTGCTGGTCAGCTGGTCTTGTTTCTTTGTGTTCGAGCTGGGAAACTAATGATGTTTTTTTAAAAAACAAAAACGACCTTCTTTCGAGGTGAACACAAAGACCCTTGTTTGGCCCTTACTAATTTTCAGATTTTTCATTTGGACAACACATTCAAACAACAATGTGTAGCAGTTTGGCCTAAAAAAAGGTTTGAAATATTGTTTGATTGTGCTAAGAAGAATAGCACCTATGTGGTTGCCATGGTACTATAGTTTGTGTATTGGAGGACTGGCCAGGACCCTCTCTTGATGTGTTCATTGTTAACCACTCTTTAGAACTGTGATCAAATCAGAATTGTAGAGTAGTCCCACTGTATCATGTTCAGGGGTCACGATGGAGCTGAAGCTTAGCCCAGCTGATTCAGTCCAAAGAAAAACTATTACCTTGACTTACACCCGGTCAATTGCGATTGTGCTTGGAATACCGAGCCCGTGCCAGTCACATGAAAGTCTACACAAACCGCTACGCTCCCAACGACTCAAACGCTAGAGAATAAGACAGTTCACCTGGGGTGAGAAGAGAAGCCAAACAGTCATGTGGGCAATTGTGACTGGGCATTGACCAGGTATTCAACCCCTACCCTCCCAGTGACCCTGGCAAGGAAAGGTCTATTTTTAAACTCTTTGAATCCTTTAATTTGGAGGCAGGTGGACACATACACACACAAAAAATAGTGAAAGGCAGGAAGCTGAAGAACTTTGCGCTTTCCTTGAACAAGGACAAAACCTTGCACAAATGAATAATGCCCGAATAAAAACAACAAAGAATACATTGGCAAATAAACATAAAGAAGAAGTAACAACACAACACAGGCAAGAGAAGCAACGAGGAAATGAATTGATTACACACACCAGCATTAAGATACAAGATGCACAGTACATTGACAGTACTTGTAGTACAAGCAATGAGATACAAGATGTCCATTGACAGTAGATTTTTCCAAAAAAAAAGGGAACCAGCTTCAAAACACGAATAACGCTAAAATACAAAATCAACTCAATGAACAGAAAATCAGCAGTTGATTTGTCAGCGCCATGTCTCTGCAAGAAAGCCAGAGGTCTGCTTGAATGTGCGGGAATGTGGATGTAATCATGTAACAGAGAGGAAACATACGTTTGCACTCAAGGACCTCAGCACCACTCTGCTGGAGGCCTCCATGCAGCGAACAACAGCATAGACTGCCTCAGTCAAAAGACTAATGGAGATGATTTTCACTCTTTATGGGCACACTACTTTGTGTAGAAAAGGGGCTCTGCCATAGTTTGTTTTATTGTGGACGATTCTGAGAATATTTTATGGAGAAGGAGCGCATATGTATATCACTTCGATCAGTGAAACAGTTGTTTCAGTATCCTGGTGAGTGGCAAACTTTAGTATGCTGGTATGATGATACCAAAAAATAGACTTCAATATTACCTTCAACACTAGCTACATACATGATCTTGGATCGGTTATAATAAGAGGTAAGCTCAAACATGCAGATTGGAAGTTTGACCTGAGCTCCGTTGGGCATCTCGTGTCTCACAGTATTTAAAGTCCCTGCCACATTTAGAAAATATCCTTTGGACAGCTGTGAAAAATAAACTGCACGTCACGCAATGCATTTTAAGTCGTTCACAGCGATCGCATCCAGCCTTCCAGTATTCCAGTTTGGTTTTTGCATGTTGTGTGGGCCATCCCATCAATCAAAACTTATGAAGGTCTTTCTTTTGAGCCCTTTTATTTGTCTCATGACAAGAGCATGTAGCATGGATCGTCTCCCCGTAACTTGCGGATATATTAGTGCAAAGGTTCTCGTTTCCTCAGAGAAAATGACAACAACACAGCCTGCATTTGTCGTAAGTCCACTTATAGATTTTTTTTGTTTGGGAGTCCTCCATCTTGGAGCAGAATGCAAAACATGTAAAATAAAGAGTACAGTACAAGAATACGTGAACAAGAACAGTAGACTTTGACTTAACGTGACAGCTGAAGTATAATGTAGCAAGTAGTAATCCAATCAGAACATTTGTTTAGCTTGGAGAGCCCAACCATAAGGAGAAGGTTCCTGGGTCATTTCGAAAGTCTGAACCAGCTTGCAGGAACTTGGAAAATGAACAGGAACTTCATCGTCAGAAGCTTTCCTGTGGTGTCAACAAGCCAAGTTCCTGCAAAATTTCAGAATTCCAGGGGTCCTATGGTGTAAAGGGGACTTCAAATGTATGTGTAGAATTAAACTAGATGACTTGTAAAACTGCTCCTCGAACTTTATTATACTATGCAACTTGTGGTGTCTTACCACCTCTACCGTCATCACCTTCACGTTCACAAATGTTTAAATAACCAGATATCAGTTTTGGGCAATATACATAAATATATATGTACTGCAGGTTTGTGCCACATTCTCTAATTTAACTTTAGATCATTAAAAATGATTAACATGACTATTATATGTTATCGATTCCTTTGTTTAGCAAGCGTTCCGACGATACCGACATTTTGAATGTAGGATAAAGATGAAGAAAGTTATTATAGTCCTGCAAACTGTTCAGACTGTCCTGAAGGAGAAACAGCTGCAGGATTTCCTTGACAGTTGGTCGCAGTCCACTCTGAGAGAAAACCCGAGCACGCTGGTTAGTCGCTAGCATCTCTTCGTGGTGTCTTCTGTGCCTGCCACACTCGGTTATCTGGCAGTGTGAGTAAGTGTGAATGTGAGTGCGACTGGTTGTTTGTTTGTATGTGGCCTGCGATTGGCCGGCAACCGGTTCAGGGTGTACCCGGCCTCCTGCCCGACGTTAGCTAGAATAGGCTCCAGCACGCCCGTGACCCTAGTGAGGAGAGGCGGCTCAGAAAATGGATGGATGGTCCTATCCTCTGTTCCGTTCATGACAGATGAAGTTCAGATCACATTTTATGACTCATTTATGCGGAGATCCAGGTAATTCCTTCGAGTTCAGAAGGGTATTTTGCAACATAAGAAGGGTCTGCATTAAGAAAAGTCGTAACTCACCCGACCTAAATGCTCCTCTCAAATGTTTTCATTGACTGAATTTGAATACAAATACAAAATTGACACACCACGTCTCTCAGCATTCACATAAAGTGAGAGTAAGTGAATTGTAAAATGGATATTTGCTCTCAGTGCTATTTATGTTACTTGAAAATAGCAGCAGTATTTGTCAATATAGAACAAACGGATAACTGCATTCATGCAAAGTTTGGGTTGTTTTACTGAGCAGTGTCTCGAATATTTATTACGCCACTGTCTCGCTGTACTTAATGGGAGAATGAAGGAGAGAGTTGTTTTAAGAAAGAGTGAGACAGACAGAGAGAGAGAGAGAGAGAGACTGACTGCATGAATGAGCCATCTATTGTGCAAGAAAGTGTAAAATTTACTGGAACAACTGCATCTTTGGAATGGCATCTCCAATTGTTCTGATAGCACCGGATCAGCCGGGTTCACCAGAAGTCCAGAGCTATGGCTGACATGTGATTAGCAAATAACCACAAGGACTACTTCTCGATACCACAGCCATTCTGATGCGGATTGTATTGACCAAGCCCCCAAGCCCCAAGCCCCAAAACCCAGGCCCCGAGGCGTTGAAAAGGAGACTGCATGACTGATAAGATTTGGATGGGGTAACATTGTGTAGTCAAATAAGAGCACCGTTAGTAACGTAAATACTTCTTATACGTAATACGACTTTATATCTCAAAAATTAGAGAAAACAAGCTTTCCTGCTCTTCCTTTCCCCAATCTGTTAATTACTCAGTTGACCATTACTTACACTCACTGACCACGGCATGAAGCAACCAAGCAAGATGTGTGTGTTTTGTTTTCATCTTTTAGGTTAATCGCTGCGGAATTATTTTATACCCATAGCTTTTTTGGCTTACCTTCGAGGTACAGCAAGCTTATGACATTAAGCCATAAGACGTATACACGCGCGCGCACACACGCGCACACCAACACACTACAAACACATGCAGCAGTTCTTTGAAAGCCCACACACTCTCAGAAGTGGAATCAAAGTTACTTTTGAGGTTTCTTAGCACAAACAAGGCATATTGTGAAAGTTCCAGCTGCAGCTTAATGGAGAGTTTTTGGGGTTTTTTTTTTTTTTGGGTGGGGTTCAAACAAAAAAAATGCATCCTTGTATATTAGCCCGCCATC
Organism: Phyllopteryx taeniolatus; assembly: GCF_024500385.1. Lineage (NCBI taxonomy): Eukaryota > Metazoa > Chordata > Actinopteri > Syngnathiformes > Syngnathidae > Phyllopteryx > Phyllopteryx taeniolatus. The sequence continues at coordinate 2,072,988 of NC_084519.1, read as the reverse complement.
CCATGTGCAGCCTTTTCGTTTGCCTTCTCGCTGACTCAGTCTTGTTTGGGCAGAGTCAAGCCAGGCCACACAAAGGAGGAGGTGCAAGTTTCTTGCATAAAAACCACTGCATGCTGTACTCGGGATGTGTGGACGCTGCCGTACACACGCCCTGGAATTTTTCTGCCGAGTCAGTGCTGTTGTCGAGCGTGCAATTGATTGCGCTGCAGCTCTGCCAACCAAAAGCAGTTAAAAAAAAAACAAAAAAAAAACCCCAGCTCACCCAAATAAGGTGCAATTTGTTTGTTTCTCTTCAAGCCTGCAAAGTGGAACCATGTGAAGCAAATACTTCTATCTCACCAAGGCCGCTTTAGTTCTGGTATTCCTTGGGTTAACAGTTGAATGTGTCAATATTGTAGTCAACCACATTTCAAACATAAGTCAAAGCTTGAGGCATTTGTTTTGCTGCAATGATAGAAAATGTGAAACAAAACGTCTTTGTCCTCACTTGCCGAAATACTGTACTCCTTTCTCAAAGATCTGTTTGGAAGTGTTGATCCAACATCTGAACTCATTCTTTTCGAGCAGAGGTACAGTTGGCCTTTAATAGGCAGACCTTGGTCCAAATCCAGACCCACATGTATTATTCGAATATTCTGACGAAACTCAACCTTCTTTTTTCTTTTTTTTTTTTATCTTTATGATCATTGCATTTTAACGGTTTCAAAGACGCAAAAGTAATGCACGGACCAATCGCAAGCATAGCAACGCCCCGACGAGCACGTTCAAAAGTTCCGAGTAACATACTATAATATCACTTTTCTTCTATACTCCTAATGCCAGCTGTGGCGTTGCTATTTTTTCTATGCTCATATAGGTACCCAGCACAGTGTTTGATGCACAGCTTTATGTGCACTTTGTAACACTTGAGAGCATGTCAAATACACCAGAACCACACATTTTCCAGGTACTGATATAACCATGATCTTTATGTTTGTTGGCGTTGAGTCTTTTCCACTATAAAGCATTATTCAAACAGAAATAGCATGTGTTTTTCACATTCGTTTACCTAGAACTTAAGGCAGAGTCCTGGATTGTGCTGGCTACACTCTGTCCTCACAACTACCTCCGTTCTGAAGCGACAGATAAATGCGTTCTGTGGAGGAAGAACACCACCACAACAACGCAGCGCTTCTTTTATATCTGTGTGTGTGTGTGTGTGTGTGACTGTAATATCTGAATTACCATTAATTAACACTTAAAAAGGCGGTTTGAAATAGTTTTGTCCAAATTTTAACTTCCATTGCGTCTTGAGTTTTACATACTGGATCAGCAAGGGGGTCCTGCATGGGTGGCAACTGCGCAGGGGGCTGGTGTTTAAATGAATTGAGGTGACAAAATACAAGGAGCAGAGCTTTTGTATGTGTTCACGAGCTAAGCTAATGTTAGCTTAGCTGGGAGCTAAAACACTTGAAACAAATACTTTGTTTACGAGGCCATTGTTGTGCATTGGGGAAATATCAAATAGTGCAAACTAGGCCTCTAAAGTGAGTCAAATGACGGGTCAAATTAGGGAACACTCAAGCTGGCGTGATTCAGAGAGGAAATCGCAATTTGCCACACTTGAGAACAAGTTTAGATAACATGCTTAGACCTGTGAGACGTCGAAGTGTTGTGGAGGAACACAGTCAACAGCCAAAAACACTTAGCTATATAAGGGATAATGTCTTTGTTTCTGCTTCATGCTGGCTGCACTGCCTGGAAATCCCAAAGAAATTCACAAGGCATGACAGAGGAACATGATAACTGGAAAACCTAATTGCCTCAGCTCCAAACAATCACTGATTTGACAGTTTCAGTCGTTGACTCCAAACACCTCAACTCTTAGCCTTGTTCAACTGGTCAGCTATACAAGTACAATCTGAAGAAGCTATTGTTTTGTTTCTCTCTTCCTTAAAAGACCTTCGCCATAGGGACAAAAGTATTTGGACAAAAGGTATTCCACACGCAAGAGTTGAGAATGTAGGCAAATATGACGTTGTGCATTCACGGTATTATCCAAACATTGCTACAAAGATTTATTCTATTTATTTATTTTTTTTTTTCATTTTCTAGTTCATGCAACACCACACATGAACTGAATTTGTCGAAGTAATGTTCCTTTCCACACCCTAGATATAAAACAATGCATCACTACAATGATTTTGTGATGGTACATATTTGATTCAAGAATGGCATTTGGCTCGTCGAGAAAAAGAAGATACAATTCGATATGAATCAATACAGTTTCACACCTTACACCCCCAAAAAAAAATTGGCTAAAATAAATAAAGTACCTTGATACTGGACAAAAAAAAAAAAAAAGCCAGATTCCCTGTAAGAGAATCATGGAGAGAATAATCATCGATATTCAAAAAAAATATACAATAATTGGCAAATGCATTTAGGTGTCACGTTTGGGTTTTCAAGATATTGGAGGCAAAGAGGTGGAGGACCCAACTGCAGGGAAGCAGGGAGGAAAGGCAGGTAGGGGTGCAGGACTCTTAAAAAAAAAAAAAAAAAGACTTTTAATTTCGGAAACACAAAAGGCACACAAGGATCATGGAGGCAAAGTCCAAAAATTGAAAGTCAAAAGCAACAGAGGAACACTATGCAACAAAGAACTCACAAACATGACGGGACTAGTAAACAACCCAATCCTGTTCAGCCTATTTATGGTTGCGTTTTATTTATTTGTAGTTGTGTTTGAAATGACCTCACTAGAAATGTTTGTAGACAAGAAAATGCATTTCCCTTCAATATGCACAATGTGAATTTAAGAAAAAATGCTGTTGATTATCTAAAAGAGGAAACCAATTGGTTGTTCATGATTAAGTGGAATGTCTCATTTTCTCTTTTTGTATTCATAAATGGCGGCACGGTGAGCGACCGGTGAGTGCGTCTGCCTCACAGTTCTGAGGACCGGGGTTCAATCCCCGGCGCCCGCCTGTGTGGAGTTTGCATGTTCTCCCCGTGCCTGCGTGGCACTCCGGTTTCCTCCCACATCTCAAAAAACATGCACGGTAGGTTAATTGACAACTCTAAATCGCCCGGAGGTGCGAATGGTTGTTTGTTTGTATGTGCCCTGCGATTGGCTGGCAACCAGTTCAGGGCGTACTCCGCCTCCTGCCCGATGATAGCTGGGCTGGGCTCCAGCACGCCCGCGACCCTACTGAGGAGAAGCGGCTCAGAAAATGGATGGCTGGATGTATTCGGAATTGCTCTTTAACCAAACAAAAATACAATATTTTAGCTGATTACTTGGATAGGCGGGGTACACCCTGAACTGGTCGCCAGCCAATCGCAGGGCACTTATAAACAAACAACCATTGGTACGCATATTCACACCTATGGACAATTTAGAGTCTTCAATTAACCTACCATGCGTGTTTTGCGTGTAAACTCACGACCTCAGAACTGTGAGGCGGATGTGCTAACCAGTCATCCTCGAAAGGACTCGAAAAGTCGAAACTGTAGGTGTAGGACTTGCGACTTGACTCGGGACTTGACTCGGGACTTGATGGTAAATACTTGCAAAGCAATGGCACCAACCTTCTGTTATTCGACATACTCATCTTCTCCCGCTCCCCCAAAGAACATCGCCAGCATGTCCGTCAAGTCCTACCAGCGCCTTTTTGAGAAGCGTCTTTTCTTGAAACCCGAAAAATGCGAATTCCACCTCTCTTCCGTTCACTTCTTGGGCTATACATCATCGCCAAAGGACAGTTACAACCAGACCCAGAAAAGAGCCGAGCAGTCGTCAACTGGCCCATTCCCTCCACCCGCAAGGAGCTTCAACCTTTCCTGGGTTTTGCCAACTTCCTCCGAGTGGTGTCATGGAAGAGTTTTATAGCGTCTAAACACCTGTAAGAACCTTTGAGTTGATATCTGATTACAACCTGTGTTATTATTAGTTGTCCCAGCAATAGCAATTCAAGCCCACGGTCTGTCTATGACAGGCTTTTCTTAAAGTTATCCATTTGGTGATTACGTGTAGAGATATTTTCTATCGTAATATACTCTATGAGCAAATGTTGCCATATATATATAGATATATATCTATATCTATATATATAGTGAACGGTGTCCAGTGTATACTACATAAACAAACACAATTACAGAGCACACATATTGTAAGTTCAATTCCCTTTCCTTGGTAAGACCGGCGTGGTTGGAGATGGTTACTGAGGAGACAGTATGCGGGAGGCCTCCCGTGCCTCTGACTGAAAGCCTTTCTTTCAGTCCCTGATAGATGTCCGAGCCGCTTGCTGAGTCCAGATTTGTAATCCATGGAGCATGCACGTCGCGCTTTTTTGCAATAATGCTCACAAATTCAAAGTCTACATAAACTTGTCGGCTGAACCTTGAGGAAGTTTATTTTCAGAATAAATGGCATGATTGTAGTTCTCATGTCCGAGATGACGATTTACTGGAATGTTTACACCTGCATATTTGAGTCATTCTGCCCTCCGCAGCCACATGGAGAAGCGGTTGTCATGCAACACTGCAGCATCGTGTAAGGAATGATGTAGGAACTGCGCTTAGCGATACTGTGTGCCATGTGAAAACCATTTTTTTTGTTTTTATTCATGCCAAATGTTATCAGATCCGAGCTTAGTGTTATGTTATGATAAATGACAGACTCAAAGCATTAGATGCAACGTAACAAGAGTCAATACAACAATTGTTGTCGTTTGTGTAGCCGTTGTAATGAATCATGCTAACAGGTGCTTCTAATACTGTATTCTGGTTACTTAACATGCCTCTCAGTATAATGTAGTGCAGTTCAACGGCACAGCAAACTACAGCAATAGTAAATATAGAAAATACCTCTGTGTCAGTCACAATAAAAAGCGAAAATGGTTACATTATTTTGTAAAGGTTTTTGTCGTGAATGTCATCACATGTTGCAAATTTCCCCATTGCGGGACTAATACTTTACAATACTAATACATGAATTGGAGACTCTAAATTGCCCGTAGGTGTGACTGTGAGTGCGAACGGTTGTTTGTTTGTTTGTGCCCTGCGATTGGCTGGCAACCAGTTCAGGGTGTACCCCGCCTCCTGCCCGATGACAGCTGGGATGGGCCCCAGCACGCCCGCGACCCCAGTGAGGAGAAGCGACTCAGAAAATGGATGGATGGATGGATGGATGGATGGATGGATGGGACTAATACTGTAAAGGTTATCATATCTTATGTGTAACTGTTGTGACCAGTAGTGGTGGGCAGATCAATCCGAATATCAATAGTATTGATACCAAGTTGGTACGGGTATCGGATACTGTTGTGGTTTTATTAAGCAGGCGACGGCCAGGTTGCCGGACTCACCTCTTCTGTCTCAGCACGTAACTTAGCAGCAAGCCGTCGGCTCGGACCCACCTGCCCACCTGCACCCACAAGACGCCTGCATCCACAAAGATAAGGAGCAGAAGAATGTCAGAGAGGAAGTGGAGCGTGGCAAATTTTACAGGCTGAAAATGACGCAATGGGAAGCTGTAGAATTTGTAAAAAAAGGCTGTAAGATACAGTAGTAACACCAGAAATTCATATAGTCACATGAAAAACCATACAAAAGAAAACGCTGACCAGCAGAAACAAAGAGAGGAGGTGAGAAATTTTATTTTGATAATCAAGTTTTTATTTGCCGCTAAACATTGTCCTAATTACTTAAAACGTTGCTAAGTACTGTATGTGGCCAACATCCTAGCACCCTCGGTTGACAAAAGCACACAACACATCCAAAACTCAATGGACTTTGTTGATAAGGTCAGAGACCAAAAGCCGGATGAAAATGAAACGATGGTTTCATTCGATGTCATCTCTTTGTTCACGTGCATTCCAACCCAAGATGCATTGAAAACTGTGAGCCAATGGCTACTGCTTGATCAAAGCCCCCATGACGGGTTCATACTTAACCCCGAACAGATATGCCACTTGCTGGAACTTTGTCTTAACACCACATATTTTCATTCATGGGAACATTTTACAGCCCTCCAAACCTGTGGTTACCCTAGCTGGTCATTTGTGAAAAGCAATCTGGTGTATGCGGTCTAGTGCAGTGAGGAATACACAGATCCATACATTGGGGAAACCAAGCAACCACTGAGCAGACACATGGCACAACACAGACGGGCAAGCTTCTCCGATCAAGACTCAGCTATCTACCTGCACCTCCAAGTGAAACAGCACTCTTTTGAGGACAACACTGTGTATATTCTGAACAGGGAAGACAGACGGTTTGAAAGAGGGGTGAGAAAGGCCATAGACACAAAGGTGGAAAAACCATCACTGAATATTTACGACATCACTTATCGCCGACTCACAATGCCGTCCTTTTGTCATGCCAAAGAAACTCTAAAATTCTGCCTCCAACAAACAGCACGGCCTCCTCGAGCGTTAGGTAACTCCACGACCACTTCACAACTGAATGGAATATCAATGAGGGAGTTTCCCCCCAATGACTCTGGTGGACTGACAATGGCCTCTGAGCCAGGCGGCTTAGCAGCAATCCCCCTTTTCTGCATTCCAAAAGAATGATGGAGCATAAATAGTTGAGTCTTCCACACAAACACTGGCATCTTGTTGTATGAACTGATGAAGCCTGCTCGGATGAGAGGCGAAACATCTTCGAAGACAAACAGAACAGTCCAATCACGATCAATTGACTGGGAGCTCATTTTATTACACACACCCTACACTCACGGTTTGATAATTACATAGTGCCATTGTGCCATCAATCAACCATAAATGTGAAATAAGAATAAATGTTAAATAACATATGCATTCAACAAACTATTGGTAACATAAACACACAATAACAAAGATAATTGCCTACGTGAGCATTGGAATCCCCCAGAAGAACAAGGGAGTCCCCAGCAGGGGCACTCTCCAGCACCCCCTCCAAGGACTCCAAAAAGGGTGAGTACTCTGAACTGTTATTTGGTGCATAGGCACAAACAACAGTCAGGACCCGTCCCCCACCACCCGAGGTAGCGGGAGGCTACCCTCTCGTCCACTGGGGTGAACCCCAAAGTACTGACACCAAGACTTGGGGCAATCAGTATGCCCACACCTACTCGGCGCCTATCAATGTGGGGAACTCCAGAGTGGAAGAGAGTACAACCCCTCTCATGAAGAGATGTACCGGATGTGTGTCGAGGCGACCCCGACTTGATCCAGTCAGCGTTTCTCAACCTCGCATACCAGCTGAGGCTGTTTCTCTGCCAGAGAGGTGTCGTTCCACATCCCTAGAGCTAGCTTCTGTAGTCGAGGATCAGAACGCCAAGGTGCCTGCCTTCGGCCGCCGTCCAGCTCACATTGCACCTGACCCCTTTGGTCCCTCCCACAGGTGATTAGCCCATGGGAAGGGGGATCCACGTTGCCTTTTCGGGCTGTGCTCGGCCGAGCCCCGTGGGTGCAGGCCCAGCCACCAGTTATATATATATATATAAAACGAAATATTTATGAGGTTCCTTTCCACTATTTCTCAGGGCAATTATTGATTCATCGTTCATCATATTCTCTTTTTTTTTTCATTTCCCCCAAAGAATGAAACATGCAAATGCTGTGGTCTTTCCCAATCGGAAACAAAGTTACATAAATAAACAGTACATTTACTATCGTGTTTCAGTATTTGTCAAACATGCAAAAATGCAGAAACTTGAGTGGGTGAAAATGATAAAGACAACCCAGTAAATAGTCGCCTTTCAGGCCGGGATGGTGAAGCACACTGATATGTACGTGTGACCTTTGGAGAATCGAATGTTCACATACAGACACGTTTGGCACAGTATTACAGTATTTACCGGTAACCTGTGCTTGAACTACACTGAACTACTTGAACCGCATCATTGTGCTGCTTCTACTACTGAATTACTCAAGTGGAGTTATGTGTATATAAAAATGTGTGTGTGTGTGTGTGTGTGTGCGTACCATACCAGACCTCCGTGTTGGAGAGGAAGTTTCAATGCAACACTATTAAATGCAGTGACTTAACATTTACTGTCATTGCACGTTAAATTGCAGCATATAGGAATATATTTTTGAATAATATCTGATTTTCATTTACGGGAGGTGCAATCAGGTATTTAAAAGCGTACTTGGAAGCAGTTTAATGAAATCAAGGGAATATAGTATTTTGCTCGGCCATGATTGCGCCTCACTAAAATTTTAGTCGTACTAATTTACATTTATTAATAAAGTATATATTTATTTAATATTCAACACTTTTTTATTTAACACAATTTTGTTTATGGGTACACCTTTATTTGTGTCATTGATTTGTAGACCCAAATGTAAGTCTCTATGTGTATGTGACGATACAGTAAATGTAAAACAGAAAATCCCAAATATTCTGTTTTATTTTATTTACAATAAATGAATTAACCAAAATGAATTTTAAATCAGTAAATCATGAATAAAATCATCATGAATAATGAATTAAAATTTTACAAATGAGGCGGCACGGTAGGGCGACTGGTTAGGGCGTCTGGCTCACAGTTCTGAGGACCGGCCCCGCCTGTGTGGAGTTTGCATGGTCTCCCCGTGCCTGCGTGGGTTTTCTCCGGGCACTCCGGTTTCCTCCCACATCCCATAAACATGCATGGTAGGATAACTGACAACTCTAAATTGCCCTGTGTAATTGAATGTGAGTGCGGATGGTTGTTTGTTTGTATGTGCCTTGCGATTGGCTGGCAACCAGTTCAGGGTGTAGCCCGCCTCCTGCCCGATATTAGCTCCAGCACGCCCGCGACCCTCGTGAGGAGAAGCGGCTCAAAAAATGGATGGATGGATTAATTTGACAAATTAAATGTTTTTTACTAATTTTAAAATGAACCTAAATGAATTTAAATAACCAATCATTCATTAAAATAAACAAAACATTGTTGAATGTATATGTATTTAATTGTATTAATATTCAATCAGACAACCAGTTATAAGTGAAATTATTTCAAAATAGATCAAATGTTTGTTTGTTTGGGGCGGGTTTTTGTAGGAAAATCAGCTTAATTATTGCGACTCTTGATGAATGCTCGTCGGGTCAAATTCAACCACGGAGGGGGTCCTCTGTACTTTTACCCCTGAATTAGACTGGTCGCAGCATATCTATTGTAGCGGACATGCTCGCACAACCTGAGAGGCCACATTGACTCCCCCACAACTTCATAAACTGCATTCGTCCAAGCCACCCTGCTGTGAGACGGCCACTAAAAGGACGCCTGGCGTCCGCCTGCTGGACCTTAACCTAATTAGCAGCTTCCCATCAAATTCAAAAGACTCCTTTCCTTCTTCTGAAGATAGCGACCCTCTCTCCGAGAAGACCAAGCTGGGACAGATCGAGAACGGGACGCAAATACAGCAACGAACTATTTGCTTAATATTCAAACAAGGCGCCACCCACTGGCGTTTGAGAGTTCTGCCACCCGTGGACTTCCATTTAGGGTTGTTTTTAACTGAAGCTAAAATGTCTGTTTTGATATTTCACAAACTCTGCAGAAATATTCCAAATGTACGCCGTGATGTCTGTGTCAGTGTGTCAACTTTAAAGGTGCAAGACTTTGAGAACTGTTGTCTTGATTTGAAGCCCAAAAAGCATGAAATGTGATTGAACCATAAGCAGTTGATTTGCCAAGACTAAAGTTTAAACAATCAATCTATATGCTTGATCTATGAGTAAGAGTACAAAGTTGGGAGTAATTTATATGAAGATATGATTTTTACACCACTTTTATGGCAAAATTTGTAGACTAACTTCAAGTCGATGGGCGTGGTCTTGTCCGGTTCCCTCCGTCCTCTTGTACCCGCCTCCTTGGTATTTAACCTCTGACTCGCGCCTCTCCCTTCTCTTTTTTTGTTTTTCCTCTGGCTTGCTTTGGGTGACCACCGCCCCTCCCCCGTCCCCCGTTCTTTGTTCAAACCCGGCTCAGTAAACGCGAGTCTTGGGGATGGAGACCTGGCTTCCTAGCCTCCGTGGCTCACCCTTGCTAAGCATCCAGAACAGTTGCTGCTGAGTACCAGACACGCTCCCAGCCAAACGTGAGTTCTCTGAACTTGCTAGCGGATCTCGAAAACCGGCACGGAGAGAGACGGTCATGTCCGCCCAACGAAGCCTGACGAATCACTTCCCTTTTCTTCTCCCGCCTGTTTTTGTTTTATTTTTCCGCATCCTTTTTCTTCTTCCACCAAACCTGCTTCATTTTCCTCCTGAGATGTCCGGAGAAAGACCATCCCCACCGACCAACTGATCTATGATCGTGAGCACAGCACAAGCGTTGCTAGAATGTACAATATTAGTGCCTAATAATTTTGGGGAAATTACTAGCTTCACACAAAATCCCAACTTTTCTCTCTCTCTCTCTCTCTCTCTCTCTCTCTTTCTCTCTCTCTCTCTCGTTCGAAAAGATACCGTGGATCTTAAACATGTGAAGGACTAGGAGATTAGCGGTTTCAAAGGCAGAGGGTAACTTGGGAAGGGGTACGTAATGGACACACATGGAGAAACGACCAATTATAGTAAGAATGATGGTGTTACCTTCAGAGGGGGGTAGGCTGGTAATGAAGTCCAGGGCGATGTGGGACCAAGGGCGGCTCGGGATGGGTTAGGGCCGCAGCACACCAGCTGGGGGCAGATGTGAAGTCTTTCCTTGGGCACAGATGGAGCAGGCTTGGACGAACTCCCGGGTGTCTTTAACCAGGCTGGGCCACCAGAAGTGTTGTTGTATGAACTGGATGGTACGGGTGATTCTGGGATGACAGGTAAGTTTTGAATTGTGGGCCCACTGAAGAACATCAGAGCGTGCCAAATTGGGTACGAAAAGTCGGTCAGGAGGTCCAGTCTTGGGATCCAGTTGGGTTCTCTTAGCCTTTTTTTTTACCACCTGTTCAATCTCCCAAGTGGCTGCCCCAACGAAGTAGGAGGAATGAATGGTGGGTTCTGGTTCCACTGGGCTAGAGGGGGGTGAATAAATGCTCGAGAGGGCGTCAGGCTTGCAGTTGAGGGAACCACGACGGAAGGAGAGGCTAAAGTTGAAGCGGCTGAGAATTAGGGCCCAACGAGCTTGTCAAACGTTTGGCCGAATGGACATAGGCGAGGTTTTTGTGATCAGTCCATATGACGAACGGAGAAACGGTCCCCTTCAGCCAATGCCTCCAATCTTCCAAGGCCCAGACGATGGCCGGCTGCTCACGGTTCCCCACATCGTAATTCCGTTCGGATGGGGAAAGGCGACGGGAAAAGAAGGCACAAGGATGTAATGTTTGGCATTCGGGGTCCCGCTGAAAGAGGACGGCCCCAGCTCCAGTGTCAGAGGCGTTGACCTACACAACAAACTGGAGGGAGGGGTCGGCGTGTCTCAGGATGGAGGCACTGGTGCAAAGCTAAGGCGTTCAAATGCTTGGGATGCAGCAGGGGTCCAATGAAATGGACAGCTGGTGGTGAGACTGGTGAGAGGAACGGCCACTTTGCTATAATTGCGGCTGAATCAACAGTAGAAGTTTGCGAAGTCTATGAAACGTTGCAGCTCTTTGCGGGTGGAGGGAATGGGCCAGTTGATGACTGCTTGGATTTTTGGTTGAAACTGGGTCACTGATGGTGTAGTGGTACACTCGCGTGACTTTGGTGCAGGCAGCGTGGGTTCAGTTCCCACTCAGTGACGGTGTGAATGTGAGTGCGAATGGTTGTCCTTGTCAATATGTGCCCTGCGACTGACTGGCGACCAGTTCAGGGTGTAGTCCGCCTTTCGCCCGAAGTCAGCTGGGATAGGCTCCAGCGTCCCGCGACCCTAACTAGGATAAACGGTGTTGAAAATGGATGGATGGATGGATGGTTGAAACTGGGGCACGGTGTGAAACTGGTTAACACATCTGCCCCACAGTTCTGGGGACCGGGGTTCAAATCCCGGCCCCGACTGTGTGGAGTTTGCATGTTCTCCCCGTGCCTGGGTGGGTTTTCTGCGGGCACTCCGGTTTCCCCCCACATCTCAAAAAAATGCGTGGTACGTTGATTGAAGACTCTAAATTGCCCGTAGGTGTGAGTGTGAGTGCGTATGGTTGTTTGTTTCTATGTGCCCTGCGATTGGCTGGCAACTAGTTCAGGGTGTACCCTGCCTCTCGCCCAAAAGATAGCTGGGAGAGGCTCCAACAGCCCGCGACCCTGGTGAGGAAAAGCGGTAAAGAAAATGGATGGCGGAATGGTTGTAACTGTCCTTGATGTATCTCAGGAAGTGTACAAAGGAGGGATGGAATTCACACTTTTCTGGTTTCACAAAGAGGCAGTTCTTGAGTAGGCTTTGTAGGACTTGGTGGACATGTTGTTGGTGCTCCTCGGGAGAGCGGAAGAAGATGAGTATATCGTCTAATTAGACAAATATCCCAAAACATGCATGGTAGGTTAATTGATGACTCTAAATTGCCCGCAGGTGTGAATGTGAGTGCGAATGGTTGTTTTGTTTATAGGTGCCCTGCGATTGGCTGGCAACCAGTTCAGGGTGTACCCTGCCTCCTGCCCGATGATAGCTGTGATAGGCTCCAGCACTCCCGCGACCCTTGTGAGGATAAGCGGCTCAGAAAATGGATGGATGATTCTCGTGATTCAGTACACTCAAAAGAACTCCCGTGCCCATCACTCTAACAGTACAATATGTAATTTGAACAGGATTCGAATATATAAACAAGAAATACCCACATGCACAAACGGGCAGTAATGAGGGAAGTGGATAACCTTTCATACAGACATTCACCAAATTTCTGCATCACAGATATAACAGTACAGCAGGCATTTACAAAGAGCTGTGTGTTTTTACACAGCAACAAGGCATCCGTTAATCTGATAATTAGATGCGATGACAAAAATTAGGTGCCACAACAAGGGAAAAAGACGGTGGCAGTCGTTGCTGCTCACGACTCACTGCCAATTGGCTAACTGCTTATGTCACAGTGTTGCGCAACATCTCGCCATTAATTTGCTACAATACTGTTCAGTTCGCTCATTCTGCTTCTTTGTCATGCTTTTGTGTAGCCCACTGCCGTCGCATAACTGGAGGTGGAGCAAACATGGAGCAGATAATCCATTACAATTGACCTTTTAGGTTGAGGAAGAACCAAACCGATTGTCTCCAAAAATATTCTAGAGCAGTGGTCCACAACCTTTTTTGTACCAGATAAGTTTCATGCATAAAGATTTTCCAGACCAGGTAGTGGTTTGGAAGTTCCAAAAACAAAAACCTTTGTCAGTTCATCGTATGTAGTCTGCAACAATCACACTTTATATCGGGCAATTACAATGATTCGACAGTATAATATCAAGTCACCATAATGCAGACTCAGTGGGAGCCCTGGGAAAAGGTAAATGCTCTTTTAAATACGTTTATCTACCTAAGGTACTGAGAGCACTCTAACACTGTCTCCTCGTTCACCTACTGATGACGCAGAATCAGGAGCAACTGGGGGTTCAGTATCTTGCTCAAAGATACTTGGACATGGTCACGGTGGCCAAGCATCAAACCCACAAACTTTCAGAATTCAGTCTCTTCTGAATTCAATCTCTTCTGCAATCCCTGCGACTATGTAAAAATCTAAAAACAAACAAACAAACAAATAAATAAATAAATAAATCCCTGTGTTCACTCTCTGTGTCCATAATACCAGTTTGGCTTTGAAGCATATTCTGACATGCATATTATCTGACAACTTGAAAACAGTGTTCACTTTCCCTTGAAGGGAGGGATCATGTTTATTGAGCGGGTTAAAAATGTCACACAGGTAAACAAGTTTCAAGAAGATCAGTGTTGCTGAAAAACTGCCAGCTCCTTCTGCCAACAATGTAGCTCCTTCTGACCTTCTCTGTACTTTTCCATCAACATCCTCAAGGCAAATAATGCATCTGTGGTACTCTTTCTAGGCATGAAACCATACTGTTGCTCGCAAATACTCACTTCTGTCCGGAGTCTAGCCTCCACTACTCTTTCCCATAACTTCATTGTATAACTCATCAACTTTATTCCTCTATAGTTCCCACAGCTCTGCACATCACCCTTGTTCTGAAAAATGGGCACCAGCACACTTTTCCTCCATTCCTCAGGCATCTTCTCACGCACTAGAATTCTATTGAACAAGCTGGTCAAAAACTCCACAGCCACCTCTCCTAGATGCTTCCATACCTCCACAGGAATGTCATCAGGACCAACTGCCTTTCCATTTTTCATCCTCTTTAATGCCTTTCTAACTTCCCCCTTACTAATCATTGCCACTTCCTGGTCCACCACACTTGCCTCTTCTACTCTCCCTTCTCTATCATTTTCCTCATTCATCTACTCCTTGAAGTATTCTTTCCATCTTTCCATCTAGCACACTACTGGCACCAGTCAACATATTTCCATCTCTATCCCTCTGTCTGGCCAACCTGTATAGATCCTTTTCTCTTTCGTTCGTGTCCAACCTGGCATACATGTCATCATATGCCTCTTGTTTGGCCTTTGCCACCTCTACCTTTGGCCTATGTCGCATCTCAATGTATTCCTTTTGCCTCTCCTCAGTCCTCTCAGTGTCCCACTTCTTCTTAGCTGACCTTTTTCCTTGTATGATTTCCTGTACTGTGAGGTTCCACCACCAAGTCTCCTTCTCTCCTTTCCTGCCAGAAGATACATCAAGTACTCTCCTGCCTGCCTCTCTGATCACCTTGGCTGCAGTGGTCCAGTCTTCTGGAAGCTCCTCCCGTCCACCGAGAGCCTGCCTCACCTCTTCCCGAAAAGCTGCACAACACTCGTCCTGTCTCAGCTTCCACCACATGGTTCTCTGCTCTGCCTTTGTCTTCCTAATATTCCTCCCCACCACCAGAGTCATCTTACACACCACCATCCTATGCTGTCTACACTCTCCCCTACCACTACCTTACACCGTCTGCACAAGATGTAATTCACCTGCGTGCTTCTACCTCCGCTCTTGTATGTCACCCTATGTTTCTGCCTCTTCTGGAAGAAAGTGTTTACTACAGCCATTTGCATCCTTTTTGCAAAGTCTTCCACAATCTGTCCCTCCAAGTTCCTTTCCTGGATGCCGTACTTACCCATCACTTCTTCATCACCCCTAATCACATTATACATAACACCCTCAATTTGAAGTTTCAGCCTCATCCCTCGATCTGATACTCTTTTCACCTCCAAGACATTCTTAGCCAACTCTTCTTTTAAAATAACCCCAACTCCATATCTCTTACCATCTAGACGATGGTAAAATCATTTAAACCCAGCCCCTAAACTTCTAGCCTTACTGCCTTTCCACCTGGTCTCCTGGACACACAATACATCAACCTTTCTCCTAATCATCATGTCAACCAACTCCCAAGATTTTCCTGTCATAGTCCCAACATTCAAAGTCCCCACATTCAGTTCTAGGCTCTGTGCTTTCCTCTTCTCTTTCTGCCGAAGAACCCGCGTTCCACCTCTTCTTCTTCTTCGACTTCGACCCACATTAGCTGAATTTCCACCGGCGCCCTGCAGTTTGACGGCGCCGGTGGCGGACGTTGTTAACCTGGGCCACGACCCATCCGGTATGGAATTCTTTGGATGAACGCTCATATTTGTTTGGCAAAATATTAAGCTGGCCCTTCCTGACGCAACCCTCTGCATTTATCCGGGCTTGGGCCTACAGTTTGCACTGGCTTGTGCCCCCCATAGGGCTACATTTATAATTCTCAGTTTATTGTCATATTTTAAGTGCTCCCGTTGGTGTGTGTGTGTGTATACACTAACGGTTGTATGTAAAATGTGTGTGTGTGTGTGGAGTGATGCCGGTAACAAAGTAACGCATTTCGCTTTACTCCATAAATCCGCCATTTTGAGTAACGAGCGAAGTCCCAGGAAAGTAATTCGACTACAGTTACTTCTTCTATCTAACAATAGTTACTTTTGCATCATCAGTGTCTCTCGCCAAAAAGTCATTCAGTGTAGCTGGTCATTCAAACAAAGAGCAGACCAAATGTGTTGAAGCATTTTCTTTTTTGCCAACGAATAGAAGAAAGCGATTGGGAAGTGATTGTTGATTCTAGAATGCACAATGACGGCGCATTACCATAAAAGTGCAAAGAAATGCACGATTTCACTGTCGCCACACTATTTGTGTTATTTTCCTTAGTGAAAAGTGTATTTGATTTGTATGGATAAGTTACTTTTTCAAGGTTAACTGTGGCAACACTATATATATATATATATATATATATATGTGTGTGCGCGTGCGTGCGTGTAACTCATACATCACAGTTGGATGTCCTATTTCAAGCCAATATGGACTATTTCGGGCTGACACTTTGACTTCGTCACGGGGATGACATTGCAGAAATCAACATTAGCGGTGACCCTTTGATTTATCGGAGCGCTGGGAAAGCTTCCAGTTGGTTTCTGGGAAAGCCTGTGAGAATGATGGAATTTGGTGGTTCCTTACGCGTCCTGTCACACTGACTATGAATATTTTTTTAATTTGTCTTAGCTAAAGCAAACCAAAACTAACGTCCACCGCCACGTTAGAAGTTTACACATTGAATTGAATAGAGGTGAACTTTCCGTCTTGAATGAGCTATAATAATTATATAACATGTCTAGTGTTGACGTGTGTGTAAAATGTATTGTTAGGCCTATTTATCGAAGACATTATTAGTGACAGGTCGCTGATGGCGTCGCGGTACATTCGGTGCAGGCAGCGTGGGGGTTCAGCTGGGATAGGCTCCAGCACCACGTGACCCTGAATAGGATAAGTGGTGTCGATGGAATGGATGGATTATTATTGACAATTTCAAATCGCCCATTTGCCCCTCTACCTTTCTAACTCTGGTGGACTATGGTCTTCGTGCTGTAGCTCCGGTCTGAAAAACATGTGGTTCGATTTAGTGCTGTGGAAAGATTAAATGGGTGAACTTGGAGAAGTGAAAAAGAGCCGTGTCCTTTGGCGTTCTCAATTTTTTAACTACATCTCTCGGAAGCTTTTATCAAAGCTAGAGTAATGCTCAGGGCTGAATACCTGAAGCCTTATTGTGCTCCTTTTTTTTTTTGTGGATCATGACTTGGTTTATGTGGTGTTGGGCAGCCTTGCCAGACTTATTTGGATAGTTTCCTCTGTTTGTAGGATATGACGCAATATCTCCATTAATGTTCGTACAAATAAAATCAAATGAAAACAAATAATAAATTGAGAGACGTGGTGATGTATGAATGTCAGGAAAGATGCAATACTGATAATGTTCTTCAAAAATATGGCAGAAAAAATGAAGCTGTAATGAAGGTAGAATGGTCAGCACAAAGGAACAGTGTTTTCAAATTGGGCATGGGAAATGGATCTTAAATAAAACGAGTATTTTACCGCTGTTGACAAGTTGTAGTATTTAATGAAATGGCGCAAGAGCAAGCTAGCATGGAGTCAGTCAGCATATGCCAGTTAGAGGAAATCATTGGAGGCAGTGACGTCAAATGAACCACCAATGTGCAATTTCCCTGCAATTTGCAAACGGATACCTGACCCTGGCTGGAGGTTTTCTTCATGCAGTCCCACAACACGTACGTTTGTACGTAACAGGAGACCTAAAATGCATTTGAAATACTGATGGCCGACATGCAAAGCTGGGGCACAAGTGCAAATGAAGGCTCTTGGTTTCATTCCGTCCATCCATTTTCCATGCTGCCTCTCCTCAAAGTACAGCTGAAGGTTCCGTGTCAATGCCAAGACTGTCCGTGAACCCAAAATAGCGCATGGACCGCGGCAAAATGTTGGTTCTGTTTATGTTCATTCATCCGTGTGTTCATGAACCGAGGTTCCATGCTGTATTATAACAAACTTTTTACCATGTGATTGACAACCAACCAATAGGGCACATGGTGTCAACTAAAAGATGGCTTCGGCGGCAAAATGAGAAACAATAAGACAATCAATCCGACCATTAAGAATGCAGAAACATTTATTGGTTAGAATATTTTTCACAGATACAACGAATGAGTGTTTGCTTTGCCATCATGCACGTACACTGTACATGGACTAGCATTGTCTGAACTACTGTAAAAAAAAAATGACTATTGCTCCTCTTCTGTCAGTGGATTATTAACAAATAAACGAGCAGTCGGATGTCTCATATTATGCACTGTAGTGATTTCTGTTTTATAAATTAAATTAGGAACATTTATATAAGAGAACTCTTCTCATGTTGTGGATGCATCATATTAACATACATTTACCTACAGTAGATCTCAGTGCAAATGCCGTTGTAGCTGAAAGATCCATAACATGTAAGTACCGACAGAACGATGCATTGACTTATTTGTAAAGCACAAATTGAGATTCTAATGTTTTGTAGTTGTGGAGCTACATTGACATGTGTTTTAATATAACTGACTAAATATTAGTCTAGCTCTATAATAAGTCTTCTAAAAACTCACATTTTCATTGCGACAGTTAGCTTGATTTACACTACTAACTATTCCTCAAGCAGCGACGCCGACAGCGAGTCTGAGAGACGAAAAACGCTAACAAAATCATTCACTCAAATATGTAAGAAAAAAAAAAATCATCTTTCTGCTGTCTCCCTACCTCCCACAAAATATGAAAAAGGAATCAATGACTTTACCCACCGATACAACTCACATATGAACACTGCTGTGACAACAGCCTGAGCTGTCAATCCTGCCACTCGTTCCTTTAAGAAAAGACAGATAAATCCACAGAATGAAACACCACATAAATTCAAAGTTTATCAGGACAAAAAAAAAACAATCCAGACTAACTGTGGAAATGGCCAATAAATATACAGCTTGTGGGGATTTGAAGTGCAACCCCAATTCCAATGAAGTTGCGACGTCGTGTTAAACATAAATAAACACAGAATACAATGATTTGCAAAGCAGGTTCAACCTATATTTCATTGAACGCACGACAAAGACAAGATATTTCATGTTCAAACTGATAAACGTGATGGTTTCTAGCAAATATTCATTAACTTGGAATTTGATGGCTGCAACACGTTCCAAAGAAGCTGGGACGGGTGGCAAAAAAGGTTGCGGAATGCTCATCAAACACCTGTTTGGAACATCCCACAGGTGAGCAGGCTCATTGGGAACAGGTGGGTGCCATGATTGGCTAGAAAAGGAGCTTCCCTGAATCGCTCAGCCATTCACAAGCAAAGATGGAGGGGAGGTTCACCTCTTTGTGAACAAGTGCGTGAGAAAACAGTCCAACAGTTTAAGGACAATGTTCCTCAACGTACATTTGCTAGGAATTTAGGGATTTCATCATCGACGGTCCATTATATCATGAAAAGGTTCAGAGAATCTGGAGAAATCACTGCATGTGAGCGGCGAGGCCGAAAACCAACCTTGAATGCCCGTGACCTTCGATCACTGCGTCAAAAACATATGGGCTCAGGAACACTTCAGAAACCCAATGTCAGTAAATACAGTTCGGCGCTACATCCGTAAGTGCAACTTGAAAAGCGAAAGCCATTTATCAACAACACCCAGAAACGCCGCCGGCTTCTCTGGGCCTGAACTCATGTAAGATGGACTGATGAAAAGTGGAAAAGTGTTCTGTGGTCCGACGAGTCCAGACTGTTATGGACGCAAAGTTCAAAAGCCAGCATCTGTGATGGTATGGGGCTGTGTTAGTGCCAATGGCATGGGTAACTTACACATCTGTGAAGGCACCATTAATGCTGAAAGGTACATACAGGTTTTGGAGTAACGTATGCTGCCATCCAAGCAACGTCTTTTTCATGGACGCCCCTGCTTATTTCAGCAAGACAATGCCAAATCACATAAAATACGACAACAGAGACACCGGACTGTTGAACGGCTGAAGCTGTTCAGTTTGAACATGAAATACCTTGTCTTTGTAGTGTATTCAATTCAATCTAGGTCGAACATGATTTGCAAATCATTGTATTCTGTTTCTATTTATGTTTAACACAACGTCCCAACTTCATTGGAATTGGGGTTGTAAAATGAGGACTGTGAGTAAGAAATACTGAATAGTAGTCAATTCCTTATCTGAGCGGTAGGTTTCCATCTGATCCCAAACAATAAATATTCAACAATTTCCCCAAAACCCTGTTTTGCAATTTTTTTTGCCAAGATACGTGCAGACGAGGAGCCAAGTGCCTAACATTTGTCATATGATTGCTTGCTGTTAATGGAAAAATACAGGGCATTTACAGTACATCGTCTACATTTCCACTCTTAATCATCTCATGTTTGGAACACATGATTATATCTGAATGAGGCTTTATCAATCAGCAGTAATAAAGTCATCGTCCGAGAAGAAGTCAGGCTGTTATAACGGTGAAACAGAACATTCAGAACTCACTACCGTTGTGAGTCCACCAAGCAGAACAGGTTTTTCAGTTTGGTACACTTTCAAAGTCGTGAGGAATGCCAATATTACAATTGTATGATTAGCCGCCTATTAAAATCATAGTTTACTCTACAGTACTTAACCATAGATCCACAGTGAATCAAAGTGAGCTGTTCTGCTCGGTGGAAACATGGCTGACAAACCTTGGTCACTACTGGTATAAAATGCAATAACTACAGAGTGTTTCTTTCATATAAAATATAAAGTTAAGCCAAGTAAATCATATTGACCACCGTGTTCCACCTCTGCCTTTCACCCATTTCTACGGGTGCCCTCTGTTAAGGCCAGGTTAGGCGACATAAGCGTATGGTAAGTCATCCAAAACTATTTGCAACGTGTACCTTTTGACAGTGTTACGTAACAAGTTTTAATGTCTCCTGATGAACTACGAGTCTCTATGACATAGACAGTAACAGAGGTTAGCCCCAACTGCTGTTTAAACCGAAGCGATTGCTTCCTGATTCTCAGGCCGCCAGCCAGGTTTACACATCCAGGTCGTCCGGCCTAGCCCGGCTGCTCATCCGGCTACTAGCCCGGCTGCAGGGCCTGGCGTCCATTAGTGCCAGAGGTTGCATCTCGTGTCCTGCTGATGAGGACAGTTTCTTATGCTCGTGGGTTTCGTCGGGGAAGTCAAAGGCTTGTGCATGGGAGTTTGAAATAGTGCTCCCTCCTCCTCCAATCTGGCCGAGGCGGTTCTGCTCTGTGGAATAGTTGGCCCAGTTCTGCTCATGGGCCTGTTTGTTAAAATGACGACACGAGCCTGTCCCCCTCTCTCCGGTGGCTAACTTGTAACCTGGGGGCGACATCGGTGAGAGTGGGGCAGTAGGGGAGGAGCAGCCGTTATAGTAAGCGTACTTGGTAGTGGAGAGTTCCTTGGGGGTTGGGCTCAAAGTGCCCCCGCTAGGGTAGAGAGTTGGCTGCTGTTGGCCCTTCACACGATCTTTGATCCTCTTGAAAAACACATAGAAGAGCTCGATGACGTTAAGCAACAGGGACACCAGCGAAACCACCAGCATGAAGATAATGAAGACGGTCTTTTCTGTGGGACGGGACAGGAAACAGTCCACCCTGTGTGGGCACGGAGACCTCTCACAGGTATAGACCGCTGACAGGCTGAAGCCGTAAATGTACCACTGGATCACAAGAAAGCCCACTTCAAACATGGACTTGAAAAAAATGCTGACTATATAGGTTCTGAGCAGTGCCCCCTTCATCTTTACTTTGCCATGCTCATCGATACCATACTTGAGCTTTTTCATTTCAATTTTCTTCAGAGGGAGTTCAACATCACCCCCGTCATTTTGTACAACTTTGAGCACTTCCTCCTTCCTGTTCAGTTTCTGTTCCTTCCTGTTCAGATAAAAGACATGAGCCAGATAAAGTAGTGTAGGGGTTGATACGAAGATGATCTGGAGGACCCAGAATCTGACGTGTGAGATGGGGAAGGATTTGTCATAGCAGACGTTCTCGCAACCGGGCTGTTGGGTGTTACATTTGAAGGCAGACTGCTCATCTCCCCAGGCAGATTCTACTGCTGTGCCCAGGACCAGGATTCTGAAGATGAAGAGGACAGATAGCCAGACCTTCCCCCCAGCGGTGGAGTAGGCCTGGACCTTATCCAACAAACGACCAAGAGCACTCCAATCACCCATCGTCAAGGAGCCTTGGCTGGAAAAATAAAACAAATCAACATGTAAGAATTGGACAAATCAAGACACATTTTGCACGGTAACCAATCATCGAGCACGCTTCGTTTGTACACACGTTTGTGTGCTTGAGAGACTTCTTTAGGCTCAAGTACAAGAATCCAAAACAGTGGAACATCTCGAGGCAAACGCCCATCATGTCATACAAATCACCATCTGACCAAGACTTTATGGAAATGCTTCTCGAGGCACAGTCATGAAACTAACGTCTCAGGGTTACCTCTGCATGTTCTGCTTTTTCATTTCGCTTTTTCTGTGTTCTTCCCTTACAAAAGAAGGGTGAGCCTCAACGAGAGCTGTTAAGAGAATATTTTATGGAGAGAAAAAGAAGGAGAATATGAACTGAAGGTTTACAGTCCATTTACACTGGACTCCTTTGAACTATCAACCGTGTGAGAACTTTGTCGGCTATAAGCGGAACATGAAAAAGGAAAAGGAAAACTCCAATTTTGACTACTTTGGACTTGATTTGGTAGCTACAACGCCAAGTGTTTCCGTTTCTACCGTCTGTATATTGTTGGAGTTTATTGGTCCCCATGAAACAAGCACACAGTCTAATTCAGTCGCCGAGTCCAGACACAGGAAACACATTCTGGTCACTCGGAGCAAACACAATCTTGTAAATTGGAGCAAGTATGTCACAATCTAACGCCCAATGTGACTCATTAAGTGACACGTTACGTAAAAGTGCGGAAAGTTTCACTTGAGCCTTTGGATTAGAGACGTACCCATGAATCACGGGTACATTTCAGTCACAGGAAGGGTTTTATCACTTGTATGTTCGTTGCATAGAGTTCAAGCTCTGCGCTCGTGAGAACAAGCACAAATGAGATGTAGCAGACGTGAAGCTTCAGTGAACACCCCGAAAAGAAATCTGCCAAATAACAGTGTCCCCCGCCCCCCCCCGCCGCCAAGTCCCGCATGGACATGTCGCGGGAATAAAGCTGTGAAGCCGACGTAACATTGCAAAGTGTGTGTGGAGCAGACCGGAAAACCCTTGCTGTGAGCTTCTTTGCGCACTGCTCATACTGTCTGCTGACAGCTTAGTCTGAAGGCAAGCGCAATCTGTGCATTTGATTTACAACTTATATAGGGTCGCGTGGAATTTGGCAGATTTCGATCGTCTTAACCTTAATGGCCAAATGCAGCCCAATGTTTTTAGACGCCGTTCGGGAGAATTCACCCAAAAGCTCGGAGAGAAGATGCCAACTTCACACAGGGAAAGGCCATCGTGCGTTCCCATTCAATTGCCTGAGCGACATGCAGGACAACTTTTTTTTTTTTTTTAAAGGAAGGATACTGAAAAAGGCAATATTTCAATCCATGAATATTAAGAATGATAGGAACACTAGCAGCAAAAAAGTTCAGGTTTGAAGGCTTTGAATCTGTTTTAAGAAATAGTGAGAGGAATAAACATTGCTTTTGGGTCCAGTATTTTGCAATATTTTTCATTGTGTCATTAAATAACATTCTCGCATCCTTTTTTTTGTGGGGGGGGGGGGGGGGGGGGGGGGGTCAAGCACAAACGGAGCAAATATTTATTTTTTTTCTCACTGCACTGTGTATTCATACTTTTAAGACAATAACTGGTTGTGGTGACTGAATTAAATTGTTTTCTGATGCCACATGTGCCCAAAGTGATTTTATGACAAGACAAAAGCACCTTATCCCGCAACCTCGATGCTTGTGGATGGGGGGGGGGGGGGGGGTCATATGCTCAACCACTAGGCCTCGTCAATCGTGCCAAGTGACATTCAAAACAATAAATCCTTTTGTAATTATTAAACACAGAGATTCCCGCCAAATTTCTCCATGAGCGGCTTTAGCGGTAAATGATTGAGACAGCACAGACCAATCCAACACAATTGCCCCCCCCCCACCGGCACAGCAGATGGGCAGAAGACGCAGGATATGCATGGGGGGAAAAAAAACAAGTCCCCGGTTTGAGGTTTCCTGCTATCCCGCAGCAGCGGAACAAATCTTTTTTAGGTGGTTTCACAGCTGCCAAGTGACCGGGACTGGAGTCTTTGGTTGAAATCACACGATTGACTCGAAGGTTCAGTGGTCTACGGTGCCACTCAAAGTTAAGGTGGCCTCACCCCCAAAAAAAAAAACAACAAATCCAAAAAGATGAAGGCAAGATTGCAGTTTTTCTGAGAAGAAAATCCAAGGGTTTCTTTCTATGACTTTTGTTAATCATTACAGCTCTCTGTTTGCGGGTCTACAGATTATTTAGAGGCTGCTTTTGAATGGAGTAGAGTGTTTGAAGCTTGAAACTTACCTGGAAAGTTAACAGGGAGGCCGGCGGGGACTCTTTCCGTCAAGTTAATTGGAGGAGAGGTCGGCATCCAAGTTTGGGACCAGACGAGAAACTGAGCCCAACTTATCAAACTTCCCTTATAAGTGTCCCGTCAGAGGAGGGAGTCACCTGACCTTGACGTCAAGACCCCAAGCCCCTCTCGCTCCCGATGAGGATGAGGGAGGGAGGGAGGAGGGGGGGGGGGGGGGACGACACTTTTACTTTAGGTAGGCCAACTCAGGAAAAGGTTCAAATGATTTGAATGAACTAATAAGCGTGTGACTTATTAAACTTTACACAAAATTAAAAAAAATAAATAAAAATGTATCAAGCTTTTTCAAGGGGGAAATTATTATTTTTTTTTTTTAAATGAATCGTAATCAGGCACGTCTTCATCAAAGCACGTCCAGATGTGTACGGACACATGAATCAATCCAATTGAAGTAGTCCGAAATTCAATTTTGCTCGCTATTGGTCCTCATACGTTTGGTCATGGCATAGACACCTGTTGATTTGATTAGCGCCGAAATGTATTTTTCTCTCGCGTTTCAAGCGAATTCGTCGGCTAAAACGCGAAACATTTTTCGACAAACACACATTTTAAACTGATCATTGTTTTCGTCCCAAGCTTCGCTGTTGTTTCGTTTCACAAATAACGAATAATGTTAAAAGTCTTCTTTCGATGCACTCAGTGCGAACAAACTGTCTTCAAAATCGGTGCGTAAAACAAAACTTTTAATTGGGGGGGGAAAAAAAAAAAAAAAAAAAAGTTTCTCTGTTTTCCGTAAACTTTTCTTGTTTTGATTTTGCTTGTATGTACCACCACCTAGTGGCTGAATTAATACATTGCAGATGCAAGGGTACGCGTACTCTTGACTGTAGCGCAATAGTCTATGTACTATTGTATGGTTTATGTTGTGTACTTATTACTTACTTACTTTATCTGCGATGAATTTTCATCCAGCCAAACAACTCAGCGATTTATCCTGCAAAATCGACACGCAACTATACTATACAATTCAAAATGTAAATAGCTAAATAGCTTACTTCTGTCCTCATAATGGGGTCGCAGGTGGGGGCGACGTTGTATGAACTGTTATTAAGTGCGTGTCTTCATTAATAAATGACATGAGGAAAAATATAAGAATGTTTTGTTTTTTTATTTACAATTGTATTTATTTACTTATTTATTTTTAAATGATCGACATATTTTAGTGGGGGTGAGCACATCTGCCTCACATTTCTGAGGACCGGGGTTCAATCCCCGGCCCCGCCTGTGTGGAGTTGGCATGTTCTCCCCGTGCCTGCGTGGGTTTTCTCCGGGCACTCCGGTTTCCTCCCACATCCCCAAAAAACATGCGTGGTAGGTTGAATGAAGACTCTAAATTTCCCGTTGGTGTGAATGTTTGTTTTGTTTCTATGTGCCCTGCGATTGGCTGGCGACCAGTTCAGGGTGTACCCCGCCTCTTGCCCGAAGATCGCTGGGATAGGCTCCAGCACGCCTGCGACCCTAGTGAGGATAAACAGTACCGAAAATGGATGGATACCAGTGACATGCGCTCAGGGTAGGCAAGTAAGGCAGAGCCTCACCGCCCCCCTGGTGGTCTTTCCTTTCCACTGCATGTGAATAGTAAATAAAACCTCACGATTACATAAAAAATGTAGTTCTATGTCCATGCTTTCCATCGATTTTCTTTTTCAATCCAGTAATTTCAGGGATTTCACCATTAAAATAGCTGAATGTAATATTTCATATTACGAGTCACGCACACATCCGCTCAGGCGGGCTGCGATTGGTCCGTGGCTTCGCACAAGAGACATTGGTGTTTCCTCATTACATCGCCAATGAGATACGTTTTATCGCACATGTACTGCACTTGAACGACGTTGAACAGACTGTCCAATATATTGAATGAAAGTGCGTGACATATCGTCTTTCATATCGTCAGTGCCTCACCAATCGTGAACCTCGCCGCACGTCACTGATTAGATACATATTTTAGTACAAACACCTCTGCAGGGCATCCGGGCTCCCCCATAGAGATATGGTGAGAAGCTCGGTCATCCAGGAGGGGCTCAGAGTCGAGCCGTTGCTCCTCCGCATCGAGATGAGCCAGATGTGGCTCGGGCATCCGGTTGGGATGCCCCCCAGACGCCACCCTGGCGAGGTGTTCCGGGCACGCCACACACCGGACGACCCAGGACATGCTCCCATGTCCAACTGGCCCAGCAGAGGATATACTTCCTGTGGCTTTTGAGGAAGCACGGCCTGCCACAGGAGCTTTTGAGGCAGTTCTCCACAGCAGTCATCGAATCAGTCCTGCAGCCATGGCAGACCCGAGCTGGCACCTTGCTCACTTGTTTGCTTTGCACCGCTAAGTCACGTGATGGCAAAACATCAACACACAAGAGAGGGAAGGAGGAGCAAAGTGTACCTGCTCCATGTTGAGACAGAAGCCGCAAATCTGGCGGCCTGGCAGTCGCCTGTTTGACAAAATCGCAGCAGTGCGTACAAGAGTGAAACTGAAACTACAGTATCGATCTCAACGCTCTAGTATTGATCCGATACTGATACTGACTTGGTATCAATACTATGAGCATGCGGATCGATCCGCCCACCATTACTAATTTTACCTTTATGTGACATCGAACCAAATTTTATACATTTTGGGTATTTTCTAATTTTTTTGTAGAGCCCACACATTCATTAAAGCACTTTATTTGCCACATCACAATGAATACAAAAGATTCAAATGAAAAAAAATGAACTGCCTTCATTCAACCGTGAAGGTTTCATGAGTTGTCCTTATTTTCACTCTGCGTGGATGTGACTGTTATCACTGCTTAAGCACGTGGTGACCTGAGAATGTACCGGCAACAGAGGGTAACCTCCATACTGGTTTCTCACGGCTCCCCATGCCGGCGTGGTCGGTGCACACGGCTTTGCAGTGAGCACATGAGACTGCGCTGCGAGCTGTCTCTTTGCCCTTTGCCCTTTGTTGCACAGCAGGTACACAATCTCAACAATGTTGAGGAGCACTGAAATACCAGAAACGGCAAGCATGAAGAAGATGAAGATGGTCTTCTCTGTGGGACGAGAAATATAACACCTGGAACCGCTCTCAAGAGCACAAGGCGGTGAATTCTTACAATGGAAATTGGACACAACTTTAAGAGGGCCAAAGACATAGAATTGTCCAATGGTGAAGCCCACCTCCAGGATTATCTTGAACACCAGCTGGGTCATGTATGTGTAAAACAAGATGCCTTTAATTTTAACCTTCCCTCTTTCATCTGTGTACTTAGGTGTCTTCAATGCAGTTCCATTTATTTTGCTCTGCTCCAGCTCTATCATTTTCTTCTCCTTGTGGATGATGAGGACAGCATGGCCAAGGTAGACCAGGGTGGGCGTTGACACAAATGTGATTTGGAGCACCCAGTAATGCACATACGACATGGGGAACATCCAGTTATAGCAGGAGTTTGTACATCCTGGTTCTTTCGAGTCGCAGTAGAACTCGGACAATTCATCCCCCCAAACGTTGTCTGCGGCAGCGCCCAGTACAAAGATCCTGAAGATGAAGAGGACACTCATCCAGATCTTTCCTACCACAGTGGAATGAGCCTGGACCTTGTGGAGAAGTTTGGACAGGTATGACCAGTCACTCATGGCAAATAACTAACATCTGAAGGAGAGAAACAGATACTGACGTCAAACACAAGGAAAGGGACATTTCTGTCAATGATAGAAATAATATTTGTCAGCCTACAGCCCCGATCATATTGCAGAGGCGCGTGTCCTGCAGCAAGAACTTACAGACCCCCTTAAATGTTTCACTCTTTGTTATATTGCAGCCATTTGCTAAAATCATTTTTCTTTTTTTCTCCCCTCATTAATGTACACAAAGCACCCCATATTGACAGAAAAAAAATGGAATTGTTGAAATCTTTGCAGATTTATTAAAAAAGAAAAACTGAAATATCACACAGCCATAAGTATTCAGAGCCTTTGCTGTGACATTCACATATTTAACTCGGGTGCTGGCCATTTCTTCTGATCATCCTTGAGATGGTCTACGCCTTCATGGGAGTCCAGCTGTGTTTGATTATACTGATTGGAGTTGATTAGGAAAGCCACACACCTGTCTTTATAAGACCTTACAGCTCACAGTGCATGTCAGAGCAAATGTGAACCATGAGGCCAAAGGAACTGCCTGAAGAGCTCAGAGACAGAATTGTGGCAAGGCACAGATCTGGTCAAGGATACAAAAAAATATCTGCTGCACTCAAGAGCACGGTGGCCTTAAATGCAAAACGTTTGGGATGACCAGAACCCTTCCCAGAGCTGGCCGTCCGGCCAAACTGACCGATCGGGGGAGAAGAGCCTTGGTGAGAGAGGTAAAGAAGAACCCAAAGATCACTGTGGCTGACCTCCAGAGATGCAGTCGGGAGATGGGAGAAAGTTCTAGAAAGTCAACCATCACTGCAGCCCTCCACCAGTCGGGGCTTTATGGCAGAGTGGTCCGACTGAAAAAAAAAAAAAAAAAAAACACCTGAAGGACTACAAGATGGTGAGAAATAAGGTCTGGTCTGGTCTGATGAGACCAAGAAAGAAATTGTTGGCCTTAATTCTAAGCGGCATGTGTGGAGAAAACCAAGCACTGCTCACCACCTGTCCAATACAGTCCCAACAGTGAAGCATGGTGGTGGTAGCATCAGGCTGTGGGGGTGTTTTTCAGCTGCAGGGACAGGACTAGTTGCAATTGAAGGAAGGATGGATGCAGCCACGTACAGGGATATCCTGGACGAAAACCTTCTCCAGAGTGCTCAGCACCTCAGACTGGGCTCAAGGTTCACTTTCCAACAGGACAATGACCCTAAGCACACAGCTAAAATAACGAAGGAGTGGCTTCAGAACAACTCCGTGACTGTTCTTGAATGGCCCAGCCAGAGCCCTGACTTAAACCCAATTGAGCACCTCTGGAGATATCGGAAAATGGCTGTCCACCAACGGTCACCATCCAACCTGACAGAACTGGAGAGGATCTGCAAGGAGGAATGGCAGATCCCCAAATCCAGGTGTGAAAAACTGCATGCTTCACATGTTGGTGAAGGAAATAGGGGTGATGACGAAGTGATGGGTAAGTACGGCATCCAGGAAAAGAACATGGAGGGACCGATAGTGATAGACTTTGCAAAAAGAATGTAAATGGCTGTAGTGAACACTTTTTTCCAGAAGGGAACATAGGGGGACCTACAAGAGCGGCGGTAGAAGCACGCAGGTGGATTACATCTTGTGCAGACCACGTAATCTGAAGGAGGTTACTGACTGTAAGGTTGTGGTAGGGGAGAGTGTGGCTAGACAGCATAGGAAGGTGGTGTGTAAGATGACTCTGGTGGTGGGGAGGAAGATTAGGAAGACAAAGGCAGAGAAGAGAACCATGTGGTGGAAGCTGAGACAGGACGAGTGTCGTGCAGCTTTTCGGGAAGAGGTGCCAAAGGCCAAAGGCCAAACAAGAGGCATATGATGACATGTATGGCAGGTTGGACACTAAAGAAGGAGAAAAGGATCTATACAGGTTGGCCAGACAGAAGGATAGAGATGGAAATATGTTGACTGGTGCCAGCAGTGTGCTAGCTAAATGGAAAGAATACTTCGAGTAGTTGATGAATGAGGAAAATGGGAGAGAAGGGAGAGTAGACGAGGCAAGTGTGGTGGACCAGGAAGTGGCAATGATTAGTAAGGTTAGAAAGGCATTAAAGAGGATGAAAAATGGAAAGGCAGCTGGTCCTGATGACATTCCTGTGGAGGTATGGAAGCATCTAGGAGAGGTGGCTGTGGAGTTTTTGACCAGCTTGTTCAATAGAATTCTAGTGCGTGAGAAGATGCCTGAGGAATGGAGGAAAAGTGTGCTGGTGCCCATTTTTCAGAACAAGAGTGATGTGCAGAGCTGTGGGAACTATAGAGGAATAAAGTGGATGAGCCACACAATGAAGTTATGGGAAAGAGTCGTGGAGGCTAGACTCCGGACAGAAGTGAGTATTTGCGAGCAACAGTATGGTTTCATGCCTAGAAAGAGTACCACAGATGCATTATTTGCCTTGAGGATGTTGATGGAAAAGTACAGAGAAGGTCAGAAGGAGCTACATTGTGTCTTTGTGGATCTAGAGAAAGCCTATGAAAGGGTACCCAGAGAGGAACTGTGGTACTGCATGCGGAAGTCTGGAGTGGCAGAGAAGTATGTTAGAATAATACAGGACATGTACGAGGGCAGCAGAACAGCGGTGAGGTGTGCTGTCGGTGTGACAGAAGAATTTAAGGTGGACGTGGGACTGCATCAGGGATCAGCCCTGAGCCCCTTCCTTTTTGCAGTGTTGATGGATAGGCTGACAGATGAGGTTAGACTGGAATCCCCGTGGACCGTGATGTTTGCAGATGATAATGTAAAATAATTATGGTTTGGCCTCTGGTTCCATTTGGTGGTTTAGGGGTGTAAATACACACCAAACACACACTAATGCTTGGATTCGTTCAGTATTTATAGGAAAAGCATTATAACACATGAGGTTTACAGTATCTTGAAAAATGGGAATTATAACGGGAATTAATGGTGCCATGGAATGGGATAATAGTGTAGAGTCAATGTTTATCTCCTACTTCTAATAACTTGGAAACTGCGCTATGGTTTTTAAGTTGAACTTGTTCATTCATGTCAACGCCCTAAATTCCTTTGAAACAGGGCTGTCTGTATCGAGATGTGCTGTGTGCTGTTTCTACCCCCAGGTGTCAGTAAAGCCTAACGTATGGAGTTCAATGCCCGGATGACGTTAAGGTGGGGGGGAAAAAAAACGGAAAGACGACGATATGTTCCTTGCTACGTTCAAAAGGAAGCCGCTTTTTATCTCTTTCTGACCGTACGATGCATTCCACAAAGGTTAACGAAAGGTGGTGTAAAGGTTAAAATACTGTCACTGGTTAGACTTTCCCTATGTCACGTGATACAAAAATGAAGGCGTTGATTGGCCGAAGACGAGATCTGCGTATCGCCAATCGATTGCTATTCCTTCCAGTTCCGGGATGTCTGTCGCAGCTCATTTGAAATTGTATTTGCCGAACTGAATCTGAAATGATCAAACTGAATGTGAAAATATGAAATTGGATTTTTCAGTGCATCTAAAAACAATTCTTACATTGACTTTCAAGTTTATTGGACTTCAGCTTCAGATTCAATCAAAAATAATAATAATAAATAAATTCAATTTCAAATTATACTATTCAGATCCCGTTTTTGAATGCAATGTTTCCAATGAAGCAATACAAATTCAAATGCTGTTTTTCAAATTGAGTTTTTGAACGCAATTCCTCACGTGTCGAAATTCAAATTCAAATGTAAATGATTCAAATTCCGATTTTTCTTCTTCACATCTTCAGCACGTATTCACTCTTGAGTACTCGCCGATAGCGAGTACTGATACTGGATAGGCTCCAGCTTAACCCACTATGCTGTGATACCTCATGCGAGTATAACATAACAAATGCATATTTGAATGTGACGGGAAAAAAAATACTTGCCTGACACACTTCCAGTTGCCAGAAAATATTTGTCAAAAAGGAAAGAAAACCGCAATCGGTTGGACAACGAGGGCGAGCCTTAAGTACAGCCAAGTCAAATGGGTTGGGCTTGATTGACTCACATCAGCGTGACGCTCACCGCTTCTTGTTTCGGTGTGTCCGACTCGTGATTATTTTGAAGAATGTCATCAAGCCGCTTTCCTGGCAGAGAGGTCGGTGAGTCTGACAGACTGCAGAATGAGCATTCGTCCGCACAGTAAACTTACCTCCCACGATTGACGACGTAGCCCTACACCCAGACATCAAGTTACACCCTTTTAATATGAACTTGGATGTGCATTCATACGCCGAGCCAGGGAAGGAAAAAAAATCCATCCGTCCGTTTTCCGTACCGCCGATCCTCACCGGGGTTGTGGGCATGCTGGTGCCCATCCAAGCCGACTGTGGGCGACAGGCGGGGTACGCCCTGAACTGGTCGCCAGCCAATCGCAGGGCACAGAAACCACTGTGACCCAAGCTTCGGTCCTGTTTGAGCCCATTATTGGTGTATCACATCCTTCCCGGAAGAGATAGGTATTATTAGCTTTTCCGACTAGAAGGTGCAATTCCTGGAAAAACGCTGATGGAAATCATGCGCTTGAATGAGCTGAACATGTCGAAGTTGGAACGGTGGGAATTGGTTGAGAAATAAGGAAACTGTAGCTACAAATGTAGAATTTGTCGAATTGTGGCTAAAATGCGGGTATTTTAGTGTTGCACAGTGCAGAATGTGGGAAACATGGAGTCAGTGGAATGCTTTGAATTGGTGAAGAAGTTATTTATTATCGGACTTATTGTCCTTTTTTTCTTTTGTTTTACGCACAGCACTTTCTCCCGCTTAGCGGAACAAGAAGGCGTGGTCGGCTCCTGGCAACAAAGTTATCCCTCGGCGTAAATGGCGTCACCGCTGCGCTGAGTGATAGTCACGCTTGCGTGCGGGAGTGCAAGTGGGTCGGCGGATGATCAACGTGATGATTCCGCAAGTTCACTAGAAGCTATAAGAGGGAAGTGAAACTGTTATAGAGCGAGCACAAGCAACACAAGGGAGCAGGAACCATTGCTTAGGTAGGCACCATTGTTACGCTCTATGAGCAATAGACAATCTACTATTTCAATAATACAGTTTCATGTATTGAGTTGTTAACATGCAAGATGTATGACAGAGAATATGTTAGCGTTTCACAGCTCTGGGGAATATAAAAATGTTGGTGATCAACAGTCATCTGTGACAAATTGGAAGGGAATATAAAGATTTATTGCACCTAGCATATACAGTAGATTCTACCGAACAAAAGCATTACATACTGGAAGTGGAGATTGTATTATTTCATTAAAGTGGTGGGATTGACAGATAAACATTGTACAATGAATGTACAAATGATTATTTATTTTTTTTTGAATTACAACACGGTTCCAATAAAAGGTTGTTATATGAATATTGTATGTGGAGATGTTCATTTAATTGTAGACCCATTTAATACCGTGCATTCTTTTCCAGGCTTGTAAAGTTAAAGTGTGTGGCAAAGTTTAGTAATGTCCTGTATTCATTGAAAGGGTGTATTGTTGTAATATAGACTCTGTAGACCCAGCACAATATTCGATACAATATACCGTATATTCAAGTTGGGAAGAATTCCTTCATGAGGAAGGCAGGTGGACCTGAAGGATTAAAAAAAAAAAAAATGAATGGTTCATTTTATTTTGTGACGAGCAACGATCCAATTCAGGAAATGAGGAACGCGGAAAAGTATAAGATTCGAGGGGTAGCGAGGACGTAAGAGACAAAATGGATGCGAGACCAGTAACTGAATCATTCATTTTTTTCCTTGCCCGATTGCGGGGTTTCGATTTTTGGATATCGTCAATCATTGCCAATTGTGCGCCTGTGTGTCTTTACCCATTGGCTCTCATTAAATGTTTGACGCGCATCGTATAACTTGCTTGTATTTTCTCCCGCAGATCCGTGAGAGATCGGCTGCCATCATGGGGGAGTGGTCCTTCCTATCGGAGTTGTTGGACAAGGTCGAATCACACTCGACTGTATTTGGCAAGGTCTGGATGAGTGTTCTTTTCATTTTCAGAATCTTCATTCTCGCCGCTGGCGTGGATACAATATGGGGAGATGAACAAGCCAACATGGACTGCAACACCAGAAGCCCCGGCTGCAAAAATGCCTGCTATGATGCGTCCTTCCCCATATCTCATACACGCTTCTGGGTTCTCCAGATCCTCACTGTCTCAACACCTACTTTCATCTATCTGGGTCACGTCCTGCTTGTTATTCGCAAAGAGAATAAGCTCAGGAGACACCTGGAGCAAAAGCGGGACTCAAATCGGATAATCAAATCTCCTAAATATTCTGATGAACATGGCAAGGTGAAGCTGAAAGGCTTTTTGTTGGTCAGCTATATGATGCAGCTTCTGTTCAAGATCTTGCTGGAAGTGGCCTTCATTGTGGGTCAATACTTTATCTACGGCTTCATTCTCATGCCTGATAAGATTACGTTCCAAGGCGGAAGCTGTCAGACTGACACAAACTGCTTCATCAGTCGTCCGGCAGAAAAAACTGTGTTCATCATCTTCATGTTGGCGATGGCCGTCCTCTCCGTGGCGCTCAACATTGCTGAAATGTTGCATCTGATGACTTCAAAGATGTGCCGGAGGAAAAGGAGGAGCATTGGTTTAAATCTTACCGACTAAATTTGCCAAGTTAACAATAAGGCGGGTCAAAAAGCCACAAATAGAATTTCAGTTGGTTGTTTTTCATTGGATGCAATTTTTTTCTTTCCTTTTAAATACAACAGAAAACATGAAAAGTACAAAACAACGGGACCAAAAAAGTTCACTATATCGTTTAAGGACCCATATTTTGGTATTTTAGCCACGTCGTGCAAGACATGGATGGATGGATGGATGAAGGTTACGGTATGCTTGATTCACTTCTGACTTTTCAGAGAAGCCCAGTAAGGCAGCTCAAATTTGATTGAATTCACTTTGAGTTGACTCAGTCCTGCTCAAAATGGTGAAATGTGGGCGGCTGACTGAAAATGAAAGGTCCTCATTAAAGCATTTCATGAGGCTGATTGGTCTCTGTGACAGAAATGACAGGTGGTGTAATTTGTTAAGCACTATACATTTTAACATTTGATGTTCTCATACTTGTTCAAATTAACACTGATGATGATTTTGTAAGTGCATTCAATACAATGATTTGTAAATCATGTTGAACCTATATTTAATTGAGCACACTATAAAGACAAGTTATTTCATGTTCAAACCGATGAACTTTATTGTTTTTAGCAAATAATCATCAACTTGGAATTTTATGACTGCAACACGTTC
Organism: Phyllopteryx taeniolatus; assembly: GCF_024500385.1. Taxonomy (NCBI): domain Eukaryota; kingdom Metazoa; phylum Chordata; class Actinopteri; order Syngnathiformes; family Syngnathidae; genus Phyllopteryx; species Phyllopteryx taeniolatus. Next base: position 2,037,630 of record NC_084519.1, on the reverse strand, counting down.
CAAAAAAAGCTGGGGGTAACTTACACATCTGTGAAGGCACCATTCATGCTGAAAGGTACATACAGGTTTGGGAGAAACATGTGCTGCCATCCAAGCAACGTCTTTTTCATGGACGCCCCTGCTTATTTCACCAAGACAATGACAAACCACATTCTGCACGTGTTACAACAGCGTGGCTTTGTAGTAAAAGAGTGCGGGTACTAGACTGGCCTGCCTGCAGTCCAGACCTGTCTCCCATTGAAAATGTGTGGCGCATTATGAAGCGGAAAACACGACAACGGAGACCCCGGACTGTTGAACAGCCGAAGCTGTACATCAAGCAAGAATGGGAGAGAATTCCACCTACAAAGCTTTAACAGTTACTGTCCTCAGTTCCCAAACGTTTATTGAATGTTGTTCAAAGAAAAGGTGATGTAACACAGTGGTAAACATGAGCCTGTCCCAGTTTTTTTGGAACGTGTTTTTTTTTAAAATTCTAAGTTAATGATTATTTGCTAAAACAGTTTGAACATTAAATATCTTGTCTTTGTAGTGTATTCAATTAAATATAGGTTGAACATGATTTGCAAATCATTGTATTCTGTTCTTATTTATGTTTAACACATCGTCCCAACTTCATTGGAATTGGGGTTGTAGATCGATACACTAATCGGGGACAAATCATACATCTTTATGAGAACACTGTCAACTAAAATGGGCTTCCAAAGGGTCTGAGCCGGTGGTTCCCAAAATGCGTGTGGGGGACGAATGAATGAATGAAAACATAAATACAGCAAGGTTTTGGGAGTATGAGTTGTGCCATGATACGTTATCCTATCGAATTGGACTGCACCCAAAAGCAGACTGAAGCGGAGGGAGTAGATGAAAATGGTTTCTTTTGGGGGTAGCTCAGGGTTTGTATTTACAAGGCGAGATGGTGGCCCGTAGGAACAAGGAACGTGTAGGAAGGTGGAAGAGCTTGAGCTTACACACTAGCGCTGGCATATGAGAGTCAGCCTGTGTGCCACAAACGAGTGCGAATACTCTGGCGCTGGATCCCTGGGTCCACCCATTTTTGTGGAGAGGCAATTTTTCAACAATTCATTAATAGCAACGTTGAATGAATATTATAAAAAAATAAAAATTTTAAAAAGAAAAAATTAACTCTACATTGGACATAATTCCACAGTTCAGGTGCTTGAAAACAGTTCCACTTATTACAACCTGGAGTTTATGGCAGTTCACGTTTATTGTTTCCCACTGCGGAATCAGCTCATTGAATTGAAACGGGGGGGGGGGGGCAAGACTCTCACTACTTACAACCATTCAGCGTAATGGTGAGTTGTATTATTTATTTTATGCGAAATAGTTAAAACATTTCTTTATGTGAAAACAGTCCGTGTCGCAAAAAAAAACAAAACAAAAAAAAAAAAAAAAAAAAACGAGAAGACAGCGTGGAGGGTGTCGATGACGTCACTTCCACTCCGTTCGCACCGGACGTCATCCAGTAGTCGAGAAAGAAGCCGTTACTTGAAAATGTCTCGAGACAAATGACATCCACTTTGAGCCCAAAGGCACTGTATCGCCCGAAAACGTGTTGAAATCCCTCACTTGGCCTCCTTTATTCCATTGTGGCTTTTTTCTCCTTTTCCGACCGCAAAGCTCTTTTTCCGGCTCTTATGTAAAACATCTTTAACGCTGCCCAATGTGGAACAGAGGTGATCCGGACGATGGATACGATTCTCACAAAACAGGTGAGATTGATTGTAATTCTGTGACTGAATCTTCCTTGACATTGCGACTCGCTGCTCGAGAGATGCGTTAGTGGTCGACTATTCGACGCTTGATAATATAAAAGGCCGAAATGGAGCGGCTAAAACAGCCGACGAGAATTTTACGTCACTGCGTTGGCAACAAGACTGCACGAATACGTCGCGTGGCGGAGAGAAGCCTATCTATCTATCTATCTATCTATATATCTATCTATCTATCTATCTATCTATCTATCTATCTATCTATCTATCTATCTATCTATCTATCTATCTATCTATCTGTCTATCTGTCTGTCTGTCCACCTAGCTAGCAAGCTATGATATACATTGCATTATAAAAAGTACACAGCCTGTACGACTCAATTTAATATATATATATACATATATATCCATCCATCCATCCATCCATTTTCTACCGCTTATCCGAGGTCGGGTCGCGGGGGCAGTAGCTTTAGCAGGGAGGCCCAGACTTCCCTCTCCCCAGCCACTTCATCCTGCTCTTCCGGCGGGATCCCGAGGCGCTCACAGGCCAGCCGAGAGAGGTGGTCTCTCCAGCGTGTCGGACGTGCCCGGAACACCTCACCGGGGAGGCATCCGAATCAGATACCCCAGCCACCTCATCTGGCTCCTCTCGATGTGAAGGAGCAGCTGCTCTACTCTGAGATCCTCCCGGATGACCGAGCCTCTCACCCTATCTCTAAGTGAGAGCCCGGACACCCTGGTTAGAAAACTCATTTCGGCCTCTTGTATCCGGGATCTTGTTCTTTCGGTCACGACCCACAGCTCGTGACCATAGGTGAGGGTAGGAACGTAGATCGACCAGTAAATTGAGAGCCTCGCCTTTCGGCTTAGCTCCTTCTTTACCAGAACGGATCGATACAAAGTCAGCATCACTGCAGACGCCGCACCGATCCGCCTGTCGATCTCCCGTTCCATTCTTCCCTCACTCGTGAACAAGACCCCAAGATACTTGAACTCCTCCACTTGGGGCAGGATCTCATCCCCGACCTGGAGAGGGCACGCCACCCTTTTCCGACTGAGGACCATGGTCTCAGATTTGGAGGTGCTGATTCTCATCCCAGCCGCTTCACACTCTGCTGCGAACTGCTCCAATGAGAGTTGGAGGTCACGGCTTGATGAAGCCAACAGAACCACATCATCAGCAAAAAGCAGAGATGCAATACTGAGGCCACCAAACCGGACCCCCTCTACGCCTCGGCTGCGCCTAGAAATTCTGTCCATAAAAGTTATGAACAGAATCTGTGACAAAGGGCAGCCTTGGCGGAGTCCAACCCTCACCGGAAACGAGTCCGACTTACTGCCGGATATGCGGACCAAACTCTGACTCCGGTCGTACAGGGACCGAACAGCCCGTATCAGGGGGTTCGTTACCCCATACTCCCGAAGCACCCCCCACAAGACCCCCCGAGAAACGCTGTCGAACGCCTTCTCCAAGTCCACAAAACACATGGTTTTGGTGAACTCCCATGCACCCTCGAGGACCCTGCCGAGGGTGTAGAGCTGGTGCACTGTTCCACGGCCAGGACGAAAACCACACTGCTCCTCCTGAATCTGAGATTCAACTTCCCGACGGACCCTCCTCTCCAGCACCCCTGAATAGACCTTACCAGGGAGGCTGAGGAGTGTGATCCCCCTGTAGTTGGAACACACCCTCCAGTCCCCCTTCTTAAAAAGGGGGACCACCACCCCAGTCAGCCAATCCAGAGGCACTGTCCCCGATGTCCACGCGATGTTGCAGAGGCGTGTCAACCAGGACAGCCCTACAACATCCAGAGCCTTGAGGAACTCCGGGCGAATCTCATCCACCCCTGGGGCCTTTCCACCGAGGAGCTTTTTAACAACCTCGGTGACCTCAAACCCAGAGATAGGAGAGCCCGCCTCAGAGAACCCAGACTCTGCTCCCTCATGGGAAGGCGTGTCGGTGGAATTGAGGAGGTCTTCGAAGTATTCTCCCCACCGGCTCACAACGTCCCGAGTCGAGGTCAGCAGCGCCCCATCCCCACTATACACAGTGTTGATGGTGCACTGCTTCCCCCTCCTGAGACACCGGATGGTGGACCAGAATTTCCTCGAAGCCGTCCGGAAGTCTTTCTCCATGGCCTCACCGAACTCCTCCCATGCCCGAGTTTTTGCTTCAGCGACCACCAAAGCTGCATTCCGCTTGGCCAGCCGGTACCCATCAGCTGCCTAAGGAGTCCCACATGCCAAAAAGGCCCGATAGGACTCCTTCTTCAGCTTGACGGCATCCCTCACCGTTTGTGTCCACCAACGGGTTCGGGGATTGCCACCACGACAGGCACCAACCACCTTAGGGCCACAGCTCCGGTCGGCCGCCTCAGCAATGGAGGCGCGGAACATGGTCCACTCGGACTCGATGTCCCTGCAACATGAGCAAAGTTCTGTCGGAGGTGGAAGTTGAAACTCCTTCTGACAGGGGATTCCGCCAGACTTTCCCAGCAGATCCTCACAATACGTTTGGGCCTGCCACGTCGGACCGGCATCTTCCCCCACCATCGGAGCAAACTCACCACCAGGTGGTGATCAGTTGACAGCTCCGCTCCTCTCTTTACCCGAGTGTCCAAGACATGCGGCCGCGAGTCCGATGACACGACCACAAAGTCAATCATCATCATGGTGTTTGTTATGGACAATCCGTAATGAGCACAGAAGTCCAATAACAGACCACCGCTCGGGTTCTGATCGGGGGGACCGTTCCTCCCAATCACGCCCTTCCAGGTCTCACTGTCATTGCCCACGTGAGCATTGAAATCCCCCAGCAGAACGATGGAGTCCCCAGCGAGGAGCGCTCTCCAGCACCCCCTCCAAGGACTCCAAAATGGGTGGGTACTCTGAACTGCTGTTTGGTGCATAGGCACAAACAACAGTCAGAACCCGTCCCCCCACCCGAAGGCGGAGAGAGGCTACCCTCTCGTCCACCGGGGTGAACTCCAACGTACAGGCGCCGAGCCGGGGAGCAATAAGTATACCCACACCTGCTCGGCGCCTCTCACCGTGGGCAACTCCAGAGTGGAAGAGAGTCCAACCCCTCTCGAGAGGACTGGTACCAGAGCCCAAGCTGTGTGTGGAGGCAAGTCCGACGATATCTAGTCGGAACTTCTCGACCTCACACACCAGCTCGGGCTCCTTCCCTGCCAGAGAGGTGACATTCCACGTCCCTAGAGCCAGCTTCTGTAGCCGGGGTTCAACTCTGGTAAATGTGCCTTGTCATTATTGGCGACCAGTCCAAGGTGTACCCCACCTCTCGCCCTAAATCAGCTGGGATAGAGAACATCCATCCATTTTCTCTACCGCTTATCATCACTAGGGTCGCGGGCATACTGGAGCCTATCAGCCATAGAAAATGGATGCATGAATATAAACATTTAAAAGAATAAATGTTTGCATCACGGCAAAATATGCAACTATATCACTTTGCTCACTGCAGCTAAGTCGATATTGCATATGACAATCTGTTTTCAATTGCATTAGCAGGATTAGTTAAAGGTTAAAACAATAGCAAATTAAATACAAGCTATTTTATGAAAGTTGACTGAAATTTTTTAGAAACATGTATTTATTGATTTTGTTTTAACAAATCACATCAAATCAGATGACAGAAATTTGACAAAACTGTGGTTTGATCATCACAAAAAATCAATTCACCGAGACTCGTAGATCGCCTTTGTAGAATTTTCATTTGAGTCACGGGCTCTTGTGAAAAAGCGCTGCTGTGCTGTCAAAACAGCTTCCAGTGGCTTCAGTTTTTCGGCGCGTTTGTTCGCCGTTAGCTTGTCGTAGTGAGCGTGTTTCGTCTGGTAGTGCCTATTAATATTAAATTCTTTGAAAACAGCCACAGTCTCTTGGCAAATTAGGCAGACACAGTTAGTTGTTTCGTATGTCAGTGAAAAAATCCACTAGTCCTGGACACGGCGGCCCTCGTTGTCAACTTTCCTCTATTTAGTTGCAGTTGTTGTTTAGAAATGGGCTAAAAACATACCACAGGGGTCACGTGACGAGAGTGCGGCCACTCTCTGGTGAAATATAAAATGGCTTTTTTTTTTTGTATGTTTGTATTGTTTACTGCGGTAAACTGTGCTGGCGGGCCACAAATTATTGATTTTATGACATGATGCTTCGGGCCGGAGGTAATTTGGCCCGCGGGCCGGACTTTGGGCATGCCTGGGATGAGCGGTACAGAAAATGGATGGATGGATGGATGTCTACATCACAATTCATACTAAATAATAGGGACCCTTACTACAATTGTTGACTTTTTAAGGTTCAAGTAGCGGTGGCTCTTCTCGGCGGGTCGCTAGCAATGAATCAACCTGGCACAGCAAGCAGTCTGGACCTGGGAACAGCATCTTTGGACGTAGACTCAGTGCTGTGTCAGACAGCGGTGACACCGGCATTGGCACCTACTGCTCTGATAGCGTGGAAGGTAGGATGACACTTTGAGTGTACATCACCGTTTGCATGAACGCCACAGCAATTTGGGGCATTCAGTGGCTTCTTTGATTTGCTTTTTCTGTGCCACGATGATTCAATCGGTTGTTTGTGGTAGCCATCGACATGCCTGTCCCTGCATATTTGACCAGCCTAAGAAGGAAAAAAAACCAAGATGTATTGGTTTCTTTTCTTTTGCAATATAGTTATGGTCAGAACTGTGGGAAGCGCCTTCAAAAAGCTCAAAAAAGGTCTTTCCCAAACTGTTCCAACATAGTTTGGAATCGTTCAATTAATAGTCAAAACATTTTTTGTAAGCTAGGGAATGATGGCATCGGGAAAATACAATTACCATTTCCACCAAATACTACGGTGTTGTTAAGTTCTGTACACCAAGATGTAAGGGTGCTGTATTAGTCACATTTACAAAGTGCAGCAAGACTTTGTTCTCTGCGATGGATTTATCCTCGTTGGCATATAGCAAGGACCCAGGGACCAAATTCAGATCTTGTGCCAGTCCCTTAGTCAAGGCTGGAAGTGAAACCTCACATTTATTTTATTACATTTTAAAAAATTAGTCTTGTATTTGCTATTCTTTTATTTGTGTGGCTCATATGCAATTTGATCCCAAGGACACTTTGACATGCAGACAGTCATAGGGTCACTGGACGACCCGCTCTACCTACTGAGCCAAAGCCGCCCACGAATTACGTGCTTGATGATCAGTATTTGTTATCAATACTCCCTTTCCTCTTTCCATCCTTAAGATGACTCCTGTTCAAGCACCACACCATCTCTCCAGCCACGGTCTCGACGTCACTCTAGTCAGGAGGATGGGCTTGGCGGCAGTGTCCCTATTGTCCATGTCAATAAAACTCCTTCCACATCATCATACAGCAGTCTGAAAATGATAGCCTCACCCAGCAGCACTGATCATCGGAGCAAGTCTTGCCTGCTGACCCTTCCAGCCACATCTCCCCTTAGTGCACCAACTAGTGTTGACATGAAGGACCAGCAGCCCATCAGGAGGTGCTCATCTCTCACCAAGTTGTCATCTGGTGTTGAAAAGAACTCCCGAAAGACATCAGTCCACCAACACAGAACAGATTCACATGGCTCCCTGGACAGGGGTCTGCGCTATGGCTACAAAAAAGAACCCCGTGGTTTAAATAGGGACCTTTATTTACCTGTCTCTCCCTCCCTGCTCTGTCATAGCTTATTACAGCGTTCTCCTGGAGGTGGTTCCTCCTATTGGAGCAAATATAGCAGTAGATCTGGTTTGGAAACAGACCTATCCCTGTCCTCAACTCTATCTTCACCCATTAAACACAGCAGTTTGGACATGAACTATAGTAGTTTAGCAGAGGCTAAACTGGCTCTGGGAGGTGATCAGGTTCATGGCCTCAGTTTATCTAAGCTAGCAGACTCACCACTCGCACACCCGGTTGACAGAGACTCTCCAATTCAGCCAGCCATCCGCACACAAATGTGGCTGACAGAGCAGATGGAATACAGCTCTAAAGCAGACCACGGAGCAGAACCTGGGCAGATAGTTGGTACTGAAATAAAGGTCTGTGGTGGAGATGGACCATCATTTGAACAAGGCATCAACCAGGTAAGAGCAATTGTCGCCTCTTGGGATACACTGGAAGAGATGCTGCATCCTCTATCAAAGTTTTTTTTTTTTCCCCCCAAATTTGAGACTTGTTTTCCCTCACTGCTGAACTAATCATAACCTAAAGGGGACAATGAAGTGTCTGCACCATTTTTGCATGCCATTGTATCGTGAAAACATACCTGCTCGTACATTTGCAGATGTTGCAGGGGACGTCCCATTATGTCAACACCCTGGTGAAGGTTAAAGAGGGGATGCTGAGACAAAGAGAGCTGGAAATTGATAGGTAAATAGTGACCACCGTCCACACTCGACATCTTCTATACAGCTTATCCTCTCTAGGGTCATGGATATTTTGCAGCCTATACCAGGTGACTTTGCTTTGCGCGAGAGGTGGGATACACACTGGACTGGTCACCAGTCAATCGCAGGGCACATTTGACTAACAACCCTTCATACTCCCATCCAATGGCAATTTAGAGGCTTCAATTAACCTAACATGCATGTTTTAGGAATGTGAGGGGACACTGAAGTACCTGCAGAAAACTCACACAAGCACGGGGAAAACGTGCCAACTCCAGACGGGAAGGCCAGAGCCTAAATTCAAACCGCAGCCTCGGAAAAGCGAGACGGCTCTATTGAAAACAACCAAATTTGAACCATTATGTCAGGCGAAGATTGACAATAACAAATGTATTGTAAAGTATGGGGAGCATGTAAATAGAGTTTCTGTTCTACTGAATGAGTAGAAAATAGCACACCATTTACACATTTGCCAAGATGTTATTGGTACACTGTAGGTAAAGAGGAGAATAAAGTTTTGTCTCTTCCAGACAGAAGCAACAAATGCTGCAGCTCCATGCCCGCATTAGAGAAAATGAGCTGAGAGCCCAGCAGGTGCTCCACAGTCAGAGGTGGTTTGAAGATCCTCAAATCCTGAAGATGAAGGTATTGCTTGACTGTCGGTCATAAATATTAATCCGGAGATACTTATTTGACACCGTGACCGAGATATGCTCTTTGTGGTAACAATTGTGGTTGCCCAATAGGATTCAGTGAAGGAAGTTCCATCTGATCGACTGTGTTGCGATGAAGAACTCAGCAGGAAGCTGGCAGTGTCCGAGTTGGAAGTACTTCACCTCAACGAGCTGTACAAGCAAGCTGCTCAGAAATATACTGAAGATCTGAGGAAACTGGAGGAAAAGGTAGTGCAACCTGTCAATTTGGAACCACACATTCAGAACAACACGAAGAAAAACTGTGCTTGTATTAGAAGCTTTTTTGTTTGCCGTCAAATGTGACTTCGGCGAGGCTATTAGGCTTTTTCAGTATTTTTCTTCACAGAAATATGTCTCTGTGACCAGATAAAGACAAGGGATCGCTATATCAGCAGTCTGAAAAAGAAATGCCAGCGGGAGAGCGAACAGAACCATGAAAAACAGCAACGCATCGAAACTCTGGAGAAGTACCTTGCTGACCTTCCAACACTGGGTGAGGTGCAAGTCCAGGCCCTACAGGTACATGCACTCACACTCAAACACACACACACACACACACCTTGAACCTTAAAAAAAACCCTACCTTTTTCAACTTCTTTCATTAGCTATTGTTTCAAACATTTACAATACCAAACATTGGTACAACCAGATCAAAAAACAGCAACATCATTCATCCCACAAGGAAACAAAAAGACCCAAAAAGGGAACAGATATGTCATCTCCATATTTCAATTCTATTTTCTATCAATTCAAGTGTATTGCTTTTTTTCTTATATGACAGTTGTATTTAAACATATAAATTGTCCTGTTCGGCTGTTAGGTCAAGCAGAATGGCGAATCTGTATCCCTTTTATGCCGGAACAGTTTTTAAGACCTTCACTGCGAGCCGTTTCCTGAGCAGGGAACCCCTAGACTACTAGACATTTTTGAGCAATTTCACCGATTTTTCAAGCCCCACAGATTGTTGTGTACAATGACGATGTAAACGCCAAAATGAAAGATCAGACTCTCTTCTTTTGTCAGAAAAAAGGTTTGTCTGGAGCTTATACCATTCTTTAGTAATCAGCAGTCAAATAGAGGCTACTTTCACCCAAATCTGTTTCTGAAGGAAACAGCCTTTTTGTGAAAGCAGACACACCAAGCACAACAATGACTTTGACACCACTATTTTTTTTTCTTTCGTGAAAATCTCAAACATCTGAACATAAACAACACTGGGAAAGTACTTTTGACAGAAAAATAAGTGTAACTACGTACAGAATTTACATTAGACAAAAATGCATGAACAAATGGGGCTCCCACACTTGTACTTTTTTTCCTCCTAATTCTCCTCCTCTACTGTTTGTTTAATAGTCCAGGTTTTTATTACCTTGCGCATAAAATCTAGCAAAGTTCATTAGCATTAGAATGACCTAATTCTATTTTTCTTATTTTTTTTAATAAAAATGTATTACGACAGAATATAATGTTTGAAATCATTTCAATGTGGTCTTAAATGGAATCATTGAGGACAATTTATTTGAAGTAAGGTTTTCATTTTTATTGTGGCTATTCTTCCCAGTAGTAATAGGCAAGTTATTCCAGCGTCTTCAATCAGATGAGATTTTTTCCAGAAGTGGTGTGTAATTTAGATTGGTTAGCTCTGTGAATTTTGACGAAATATTAATACCTACATACTTGGTGTTTCCTATCGGAATGGGGTAGTCTGGGATTTGAGCTGCAGGATTCCATGTGTTTGCAGTTATTGGGAGCTTGGTTGATTGATTTATTTTTTTTCCTTTTCCAGTTGATATTTGTGAAAATATTTTAATGAGATTGAAGACTGCATGAAGAGAAGACGGGTTCCTGTAAATAAAGAAGAATATCATCAGCATACAGATTGATTTTGTGTTCTGTCACTAGCGAGCAGGTACTGTAATATTAGCATTCTGACGTATGGCGGTAGCAGGAGGTTAGATCAATATTGCAAATAGCATTGTTGAAAGTGGATATCCTTGTCTGGTTCCTCGTTGTAAAGTAAAACTTTGTGATATAATCCTATTTGTGGTGACTGTCGCTTTCGGCGAATTGTATAATGTTGGTGTCCAATGTATAAATGAGTCTCCAAAGCCAAATTTGCGAAAGTACTGCAAACAGGAAAGCCCAGTTAACTTTATCGAAAGCTTTCTCTGCATCAAGTGACATGATGATTGCATTTCAATTTTTACGCTGTGACATGCTTATTCAATTTAACAGATGTCTGACATTATTTGTGGAACTTTTACCTTTAATGAAACCTGTCTGGTCATAGTGGATTATCGACGGGAGTATCTTTTCAAGTCTCGCTGCGAGAACCTTCGAGATAATCTCGATATCTACATTAATCAGTGATAAAGACCGTTAATTAGCCGGGAGAGTGGGGTCTTTACCTGACTTTAGTAATAATTTAATTGAGGCTGTGTTCAAATGGCTAGTTATTTGTCCTTTATCATTTATCTCCTGGACTGTTCTGAAAAACAAGGGCACTGGTCGTGGCCAGAAATGTTTAATGAATTCAACGGAGATTCCATCCGGGCCAGGCGCGCTTCCCAATTGCATATTTTTTTTAATGCGTTATGTAATTCTGTGATGGTTAAAGGAACATCAAGCCTGCCTTTAATTTCTGTATTTAACTAAGGAATGTTTAGATCCTTACTAAAATTCGAGTCAATGAGGCATTTTTCGTCTGACTCAATAAGGTGCTTTTCTTGTAATAGGAGAAGGTCTGTTTTAATTTTGGTGATATAATCCATAATCTTAATTCTCTTTGCCTGCGATCGAATGCCATTGACATTCCATGACACAAAAGTTAAGTGTGACATATAATGGGTGCGTGTATAGTAATTTTAAATAGATTGGGTGCTGTGTATTCTTTGTTGTTGTTTTTTGGACAGTTTTCGGGAGATTTTTTTTGTATTGTGTTGACAGAGGGTGATAACGGTGCTATATTTAAGTACAACAAAGACAGGGTACATAGAAGGGTAGAAAACAAACGTTAGTGACAAGGGGATAATATAGTGTGTGGTGGTGGTTTGTAGTGCACAAGGAAAAAGGAAAAAGAAATTCAGTCTTGTAATAGCTGCTTTTCCAAGTCTATGCAAGGGCCACCGCCATCTTTTCCGTCTTCGGAAATCCCGCAATCTCTCGCGTTGTCACAGCATGCTCATCCCCATCAGCATTCATCTATTTTGGCTTTTTTTAAAAATAATAAATATATTCGGGAATATTTTAATATTTTCTCATACTTACTTTATAACTGTCTCACGATTGCGTTCCTTAATTTGTTTTCCTCTTGACCACTGATTCGCAAAGTGTGGTACCTGTGCTCCCTCCGGTGGTACATGGAAGAATGACTGCCCAATTACAGTTTAGTTGTATTCAATTTTTAGGTTACGTTTTAGAATTACATTTTAATTGATATAATTAGTTGTTTTTTTTCCTTCAGTGTTAATGTTCAAACTGCATAATGTTACAGTGGCTTATAATAATATTAAATAGACTTTTTAGGAGTATTAACTACACTACCGACGACACTACTGTGTTTTAATGTTAGTCATGATGCTACTTGTATTTGTACTATATTTTTTTTAGGTGATACTAAAAAGTTGGAGGACCACTGCTCTAGTCCATTTCACAAGGGTCACCCCACAAACTGAAATGTGCGTGCTTTGTCTCCTTGTGTTGTAATTAGCTGTCTGGAATAATAATAATTCACACGAGTATTGATAAAAAGTACATTCTTTATTGCTTTAAACAAGATTATACCGTGTTTTACCAGGAATTCCAATATGTTTCCAATTTAAATTATGCAGCACAATTCTCAGGGTACATATTTGCACTCTTCAGTCACTTCATATTCACAAACTGTATCTTATTGTCTGGAGTTTTTTGTTGGCTCAAATAAGAGATTCCAAACTGTGGTACAGAGTGCGCAAGATTAAAAGCTAAATTGCGGCTTGTTATAATAATTCCAGTTTTACATTTTTTTTTTGTGTGTGTGTGTCATTTTTTTCGTAAATGAAAATATTAAACATGAAAATGTACTTTATAAAGCTTTTGTATTATTAACTCAAAAAGCATCAAAACGATTTATTAAAAAAGAAATAATGGTACCCAAACTGCACTTCCTATTGTCTTCTATCATGTAAGATAATCTCTCTCTCAACCAATGTGTGGTTTAAAACGTTCCGCAATTTTATTGTGACATTTTCTCCCAGTTGCCATTTGAAAATGTACACAATTTACATCCACGTAGCGCTGTAGGCACATTGTGTTATTTGTTTCCTCTGTGTGCGCTTAGCTGGAAGAGGTGCAGCTGAGAGCTCAGGAGCTGGACAAAACAGTGTCTCACTTACAGAAAAACCTGGACGACGGCTGTGCTTTGTTGAAGGAGAAAGATGTCAAGATTGAGACACAAGAGAGGAGGGAGAAGGAGCTGATTGCATCCGTGCACAGGTACTATTCTACAGTGCTTGGTGAGAGGAAAATACATTTTGCGCTCTAATTTTCTGTGTTTGTAGGTTGCAAAGGGATGGAAACGTATGTGAGCCCTTTGGAATTTCTTGCATTTCTGCATAAATTGGTCATAAAATGTGGTCCGATCTTCATCGAAATCACAAAAAAATAAACCGTCTGCTTAAATGAATACAGCACAAACATTCACAGGAGAGGAAGGAAAAAAAAAAAGTCAACCTCTGGGCTATGGATTCCCCAAGAACTAATCAGCAGAGCAGAGTAAGGTGTGAGCCATTCTGAGCCCACCAGGAGTCCAATCAAGGTTGGAAATGTCTCCTGTCAAAAAGCATTGCTTGATGTGGACACTGCCTTGCTCAAAACAGCTCTCAGGACGCCTATTATTAAGAATTGTTGACGTATATAAATCTGGAACAGGTTACAAAAGTATCTCAGTCTTGATGTTCATCAGTCCATGGGTAGACAAACTGTCTATAAATGGAGGAAGTTCACCACCTGTCGCTTCTCTTTCAAGGAGTGGCAACTGCAAAGACAATGAATTGCAAGAGCGCGGCGCAGAATGTTCAATGAGGTCAAAAATAACCCTAGAGTGTCAACAGAAATCACTGGCATATGCCAACATCTTTGTTTTGATTGACAAGTTTCTAATTCTTTTTTTAATTGTTCCCAGAAGAACCTGTGGCCATCTGTCCAAAAGTTGAAGCTCAAAAGAGGATGGGTGTTGCTACAGATAATGACCCAAAACACAGAAACAAATAAAAACAGAATGGCTTCAGAAGAAGAAAATACATGTTCTGGAATAGCCCAGTTAAAGTCCTGACCTCAACCCAATGGAGATGCTGTGTCATGATATTCACACCAGACATCAAAGGAATCTTGCTGAACTGCAACAGTTTTGTAAAGAGGAATGGTCCAAAAGTCATCCTGATGGTTTGCACGTTTGATCTGCAACAACAGGAGACATTTGGTTGAGGTTATTGCTGCCAAAGGAGGGTCACCCAGTTATTAAATCTAAGGGTTCACTTACGTTTTCCTCCCTCTCCTGTGAATGTTAACATGTTATGAAAAGTGTTGGGCATCGTTTGAACCTGAGCGATTCCGGTCCCGATTCCGGTTCCAAACGATTCTCGGTTCCAATTCTTTTAGGGGGCTGGGTCAAAAAAGTTTGCATGGTTTAAATAAAGGGTGTCAAAATTATGAAGGTCCATTTTCTTAGCAGCCTGCAGCATAGACTAAAATGAACATTTGACTCGGGGTTCTTTGTAACCAGTATCAATATCAAGCCTAATGCTGTAATTTCTCGTGTATAATGCGCACCCGTGTATAATACGGACCCCCAAAGTTGACCTAAAAAATCTGGTAAACCCTTCTACCCATGTATAATGCATTTTTATAATGGATGAGTTTGCTTCTACCCATATGATGAAAACATGATTATCTGTATTTTGTTAGTTTTTCAAGTAATTATTCTGAACTTAAGCACTTTATTGGAACATGTGATACTTTTTTAATTGCTCTTATTTTGAAATTCACAGCCCTACTTTTATTTAGTAAATTAGAAAACACACAGTTGTCCTCATATGTTTGATTACCCGGGCAGAATTTGTAAGATGGGTACAATTCTTTCAAGAAAACATGAAGGGCCAGGTGAAACACATTTTGTTTTATTTTAATGGGATTCAAATTAAACTGTTAAGCATTTCAGAAAAGCATTATCATCAAACAAAACATATCCATGAAGAAATTAATGATGATTGTTGTTCAGTCGTCAGTCGTATTTATAAAAAAAAAAAAAAAAAAAAAAAGTCACAAATTTTGCCAGGGTATGTAAACTTATAAGCACAACTGTACATATTATTCAGTCATGCGTACCCCTGTCATATTGGAATGAAAGTGGAGGCTACACCTTTTCCATAACCTCTAGGTGGCGCTGGCATATTACAATGAACGTGTACCAATTTTTACATAATCTCTAGATGGCGGGATACATTTATAAAATGGGAAAGTTTTTTTTCATTTCCCCTATACCCATGTATAATGTCCACCATTGATTTTTTTAAAAAAATTCTTTGGGGGAAAAAATGCGGATTATACACGAGAAATTACCGTACCGAAAAGGCAGTGTGTGTGGAACTAACCCGATTCAATTAATGTTTCAGTTAAAAGTTAAAATAGCATTGTTATAATCGTTGTTTGGGACTGTTTTGTCACGTGAAATGGTTTATGTGGAAGTTTTAACTTGACTTCCTGTTTTAAGCTTGTAGCCTTTTATTTTGAAGGGAACGCACAATTTGTGTAATTCTGTTGTGCGTTTAGTTTTATGGTAAACTCCAAGTGGGGTATGTCATTAAATAACAGAATAAAAGATACATGCGGGTACATTTACAATGCAGGAACTTGCATACAGAACCTACGCCACGGCACGTTTATCATTTTTCTTCAGTTATAACGTTTTTATGATCGCGAGAAGCCTGGATATAATATCCAGCGGGATTTATTTATTTATTTTTTTTAACATTTTATTTTATCCGTTTTATTTTTCTGTTTTTAGCCCCCCGGACGTTTTTTCTCCCCCAAATTACAAAATCTAAGAATGTAAAGAATCTCATTCTTAAGCAGTATAGAAAATGGAATTGGGAAAATGTTATTAATTCCCATCCCTAGTCGTGTGGTATAGACTCTTTGTTTATTCTTGTGATTTAGATGAAGATCAAACGCACCGTGCAAACAGTACTCTTGAGAATTTTTGGCTACTCTGAGATTAACAGAGGGTGACTCCTCATTGCACAACAGGAACTGCCTCAGATGTACTCTTATTCAAGTTTGTTGGTTTATTTATTTTTGTTAACGTGGCTTTGCTCCGAATAAATAAAATGCCTTTGCATGTACCGTACCAAAAAAGTTAAAGCTGTTCAAAAAAAAAAACAAATAGCAGCATGTGCATTTTTCTGTCCAAATGCAAACATTTACTGTGGAAAGTAAAGCTTTTCAAGCTTCTTCTGTCATATAGTAAATGTTTTATAAATGCAGATACTGCTTTTTTTTTTGGACAGTTTAATATTCTCTTTTCTTCCCCTTTATGTTAAGGAATAACTGGTATACATTTTCTTCATGGTTTGGTATATAACGTACAGTGTTCCCAATGCATTTTCTGCATTTGAAATAAAAGCCATTATAAGGATTTAAAGCTTCACTCACTTTTTTTTTTTTTTTTGAAACACACACTATTATTATTGTTTGAACACAACGATAGTCTTAGTCCCTTCATTTTGAATTTGCTAACAGCTGTTCCTATCTGTGGCTCCCCATTTTGTTGCGCTCAGGTTGCAGCAGAAGGTGCAGAGGTGTTTGCAGGATGGCGTGAGGTTGGACCTGAAGCATCTTGAGGTGGAAAACTCTCACCTCCTGGAGAAACAAGACCACAGCAGTAAGGTACGGTTTGGAGCCGAGCACACCGACGCTCAAATACAGGCGCACGCACGAAACGGTCATTAACGTCTTCTCTTTGCTCCCCGCCAGCTAATTGAACATCAGAAAGTACAGATTGAGAGACTCGGCTCACAACTGAAGGTATGCTACTGAGTAACTGTTGAGTGACTTCCATCAGAGCATGATCGTCAAATCAAATAAAAGTGATTCAATAAATGAACGTGCAAGGCGGCACGATGGTTGACTGGTTAGCACATCTGCCGCACAGTAGATGTGCTAACCATCCCAAAAGACAAAACAACAACAACAGCTGCAATTTACGGCAAGGTGTTTTACCAAGTTAACAGTGGGATGAAATGTCTAAGTTTGGCCAAACAGAAGACTACCCTGCATGACAAAGCTGTTTTTTTTAAATTTAAATTTTTTCCCCCCGTAGTCTATGTAATGTAAACTTTGATTGGTGTGCGGTCATGTGTCCGCCTTGCACCGTTGGATTGGGTGAACAGGAGTCAAATGACACCGGTGGTAACATTAGATTGGTGCACACAGTGCCTGACGCGGAAGAACGGCGCCTTGTTGTTGTTCCTCCTTGAGACAACGGCAATGTTTTGTTTAGGCACGTCTTTGCAACTTTCATTATGTTAAAAGTTTACTATACAGCTTTATGACTAATCTATATCACGTACCACAAGTTTGACAGATGATTTGAGACCAGCGCTAGCTACACACGTGTTCCATTTGTGTCTGTCATTGAGAAGCGGGCACAGGTGGATAACTGGCTGCAGGACCATAGCCTGTCGAGTGTGGAGATGCCACAAGTGGGCCGACTCTTTCGGGAGCTGTCCCCGTGCCTGTTGGACCTGCAGGCTCTCCGCGGCATCCTGGCCCAGAGAGCTCAAGGGGAGGAGCTCAACTTGTCTCTGCTGCTGGGTATGACACGTATGTGGACGAGACGCAAACACACCCGTGACAACGGGCAGCGAGAGCTCTTCGCGTGCGCGGAGACGGGGGGGCTCTCTTCGGATTCTTGTTTTTGCTTTCGCGCTCTCTTTCACGCACAAGACTTTATCAATAAGTCTGGTTTGTTTTGAGTCCTCGTTGATCATTAAGAACAAAAGAAATGTTTTGGGTTGTTTTTGTCTAGTTCGACATGAAGGGGTTGAAATGTTGGCACAGCTCATTTTAGCACCTAAAGAAATAACTGGATACACCAAATTCACGTTTTTTTTTGGTTTTTTTTCGACTCACTTTTTTGGGAAAACCCCTGAATTCCTGCATGCAGATGACACAAAGTTGATAAAGGTGTTCATTTCATTTCAAAAGCTAAAGCAGATTTGAGTTTTTGTTTTCTGTCAGATGGCGAACAAACTGATCTATTGGCTTGAGGGAGGGACCGCCTACAAGAAGTCTCCCTGTAACCGAATTGTATGCGTCTGTGCAGCGTTGAATGTGTCTGCGGAGGAGAGCGAGGTCAGGGACGCGCTGGAAGAAGTTGGACCGCTGAAACCGCTTGAGGTCAGCCAGCTGAGGAAGGGCATCGATGAACTGAAGAAAAACATCGCCGAGTGCTACACCCACTACATGGTTGACAGCTGAGTCTACCCTCTTCCCCCCCCCCCCCCCCCCCCCCAATAGAACGCTTACTCGTTAAAATCCAGATAATTCAATTAATGCTATGGCTTGCTTTTAAGAGTTTTTTTTTTTCATTTCAGTGCACCCCATAGTGTGCAGTTATCGGACTGTTTTAAAGAAACAGTACACATTAGATTGTTTTTCTTTTAATGCACTTGCTCAAGAATTATGGCAACTTGAGGAAATTATGGGATGGAAGTATTATCACAACTGGCCATTATGCCTCTTTTTGTGTTGTCCCATTTCAATTGAGCAGTTTATTATTTTATAGTCCAAAAAATGTATGTGGCGATTTAATATTTTTTGGGATAGTTTTATATACATATGTAATTATATTAACTTGAAAGTACCACGTATATTCAACAATATCGATGGCTCACCATTAAGCTAATGCCCATGCATAATCTTTCCATATTTCCTTCCGTCCAGAAATTAGTTGAACTCAAATGTTTTATGAAGCCTCGTGAACAGTTAAATGAATCAAACATCAGAAGATTTCAATGTTTCAGCAGCTTATCAAACCTCAAAACAGCTATTTGCGCATGTATTGATGATCCATGTCAATTTTATTTTTTTGGGGGGATCCTGCCAAAGGAAACAACAAGGAAGTGTAGCTGCACTTGGTGTTATTCCTTGAACAAAAGCCAGTTTCATTATGATGAAATGTGTTTAGTAAGATAAGTTTATAACATTCCATATGATCATATTCAATGCATGTTTTTTTAATCATGCAGGAATCATACTGGAACTGAAACTAAAAATGGCAACTGTGTGTTTATATAGCCATTGAGATTGTGCATTTCTATTTTTTCACAATTTAAAACAGTTTCTGGGGGTCTTAAAGGTCATTTTTATCAAAACTTGGCAATATTGTCACGATATTTGGCGACTTTTTCCCCGAGACCCTTCTAGTAACTTATTTTAAGAGGATGGCAACAACGTTTTGCAGCGTTATTAGGAGCTATGCACCAGTCATGCCCGATCCACTTCATCTGGCTCCTCTCAATGCGGAGGAGCAGCGGTTCTACTCTTCTCACCCGATCTCTTAAGGGGAGATGCAGATGAAACTCATTTCGGCCATCTTGTTCTCTGGGTCACGACCCGCAGCTCGTGACCATAGGGACGTAGATCGACCGGTAAATTGAGGGCTTCGCCACAACGGACCGATCCGCCTCTCGATCACAAATGACTTGTGCTTGTGCAAAGAAAAGATTTACTTGGTTGTTTCACACTCCAACTATATGTATATACGTGCAATTTAAAAAAAAAAAAAAAGGTAGTAATAACATACCCCTTTGAAATACTGTTTCCAAAATGACAATTTCATTTTATTCCTCTTAATGACAAATAAAGCTATTTTTCCAAAGGCCTGGAATTATTACGACGGGTGCAATGTTGGGTTTTCCATTCGTACTTGCCCACTTTTTTTTTTTTTTGAAACATTATTTACAAAATGTCATCAAACTGTTGATTATGATAGAGGCCAACTTTATTTAAAGGCTGAATCCACTGAGCAATGACGATGCATAAGAGGGGAAACCAGATTAATAAAAGCAAGACGACACTTCACATAAATGTTGTTTTAAAGTCTGGAGTTTTGGTTTACTAGGATTTCCACTTTAAGTGGGCTCTCAATGTTGTTGACAGTACATCAGTGAGTCCAAATCACTTACAATGACAACAAAAATGAACAAACATTTTGCGCATACACTGGAAATAAATTCTTCAGACGCCCCAGTTAAAATGCAATGTTTTTTGTGATATAAATAAAAATGAGACCAATATAAATCCTAATTAACGGTGGATAAAGTTTTTAAAGGATTCTATTATATTATCGAATGAAAACTTGCATTAAACATTACATCACCAAGGTTCACGAGGCGGTCAGAATAAAGTATAGCAATAGAAGATCAGAGTAAAGACCAGAAAGAATTTAAAGCATGTTCAAAAGGGGTCCTTCAGTCACTGCCATATAAATAGGATTTGAACAGGCACGTCACCGTGAGACATTCGAAGCTGTGACATACTTTTGGGAGGGACCCACAAAAAAAAAAGGACTTGGTGGTATGGATTTAACGTTAGCGTAACCTACTTACTGTATGTAACTGTTCACAATAACATCCTTCGCCTGCTATGACTGCCGAATCATTGCCACGAGCCCACTCTGAACCCCCAAATCCCAACATTAGAACACCGGGGGAAGACAAACTGGCTCCGCTTGATTGTGGCGCAGCTGAGTCGTCTTAACAGGAGCCGCGGCTGTCAGGAGGCTTGGAGGGAGTTTCCTCCGACGGGGTTTCGCTGGAGATGTCGGCGTCTCCGTTTTCTGTCACTTTGTTCAGCGACATATTCCCCAGACCTGCTGTGAGGCAAATCACAGAAGCGTTAAATCGCTCGACGACAACCCGAATGCAGGCCACTGGCCCGCTACCAATTGTTCCGAAAAACCGCAGCGTGCTGTGGTGCCTCGAGATGCGAGCCGCCCGACTTGCCGACTCGTCGGGATATGAGCCGTCATGTCGCAGCTTAGCCTTTCAGTCCGCTAGCTTAATACACAACCTTTAAACGATACGATTGAAAACAAATGGTGCAGCAACATACACGTGCACTGAGAATAACAGTACTCACACTCATGTGCTTTATCCTCTGCGTCGAACGACTAATATTAGTGCCGTACTGGTAAGCTCGGAGAGGACTTGAGGCATTACGATGAATTCCACTTGCATTCTAGGCAGGACTGGCCTCACTGCAATATGATTGGCTGCTGTATACAGGCAAGACTACATGCAGCAGCCAATCATCCATCCATTTTCTGCACCGCTTATCCTCACTAGGTTCGCGGGCGTGCTGGAGCCTATCCCGGCTATTTTCGGGCGAGAGGCGGGGTACACCCTGAACTGGTCGCCAGCCAATCGGAGGGCACATAGAAACAAACAAGCATTCGCACCTACGGGCAATTTAGAGTCTTCAATCAACCTACCCCGCACGTCTTTGGGATGTGCCTGGAGAAAAACCCACGCAGCCACGGGTAGAACACGCAAACTCCGCACAAGCGAGGCCGGGATTTGAACCCCAGAACTGTGAGGCAGATGCGCTAACCCGCCGTGGTTCACGCCGGCCTGCCAATCAACCATCCATCCATTTTCTGTCTAGAACTGAAATAGGATTCAAAGTAATGCCTTAATGAACAGCATATTTGTCTGTATTATACTGCCCCCATGTGGGCAGTGTGACGCAGTTTCTTTTTCATTCTATTTAATTACTGTTATGTTTTTATAAAGTACAGTATAATGGAGTGCTATTATTTTTTTTGGTTGCTGGAAAGGTTTCATTGCATTTCCATTCCTTTCAACGGGGAAAGATTTGTACACCGATACCGAGTACAGATACCGCTGGTACTTTGGATACATACAATTGCAATTAACACAATGACATAATTGTGAACAAACACTTTTCTTTCTGATACACGCGACGATTCGCAGATGTGTCAAACTGCCACAGTGTAGCGCCAACTACTGGCGAGGAGAATTACTTGACGTCCTCTTTTGTGGGCTTGAAGTATCAGTGGCTGGTATTGGCAGCCTTCACAAGTACCTCATACCTTTGCAATAAGGTACTCGTCCGTCCCTGGTACGTGGTATCATAAATTCAGTTCAATAAAAAGAAAAGATGCATTAAATGTGAAAATGGCTGACAAAATGTTCAATTAATACATCTCTGGACATTCTACCCTGTAACGATGCCGCCGCCGAGTTGCCGCTCTCTTCCAGCTCGTCCAGGTAGAGTCTGTAGCGATGTCCGTTGTCGTCTTCATACTCCACATTCTCATCATCGCTGTCCACCTCTGGAGCCACGTACACGACTTCAAACTCTATCTGTCCTGACTGGTACGAATAAGGAACAACGTAAGTGCGCGTGGGTGCGTGCGCGCGCGCGTGCGTTCGGAGTACCTGTTGCGAGAGAATGGTGACAGCCTCCTTGTGTTTGGCATCTCGCAGATTGATGCTGTTGACAGCCAAAATGGCGTCTCCGACATGCAAGCCTCCACATCTGTCTGCGGGCTGGCTTGGATGGATCTCTGAGATGAGAATAGGAACACCGTGCTCCTTTCCTCCCTGAGAACACAACACACACACACACACACAATAGCATTCATCTACAAAAAAAACATTATAGGACTGGTTGACCGTGAAAACTTTGCCGGGACCGCCTACTCCCCAATACGGTTTCGACTTGTGGTGCATCCGCGTTAATAATAACATTAAAACAGCTGTAAACACTGAATTATACAGAAGAAATACAAATACAGGACAGTGCAATTTGAATGAGTAGGCGGCTGCTGTTACGCAGCTCGAAGATGACCAGGTCACTTAGGTTATTGATATGCAAATGAGGTGACCGGGTGGGTCGAGGACGATACGCATACTCGTAACCTGCGGGGGAGGGGGAACCAGGGAGCGATCAACTGAGATGGAGAAACGGTCAACTTCGGATAATGTAGATTTCATGCCAACACGTAAAACTTGAGATGGTTCGACACCGTCACTGGAGTCCAGCTGTTAGATTATACTGACTGGACTTGATTGCTGAATGATTTTAGCAAATGGCTGCAATATGACAAAGAGTGAAAAAAGTAAAAGGGAGTGTGAATACTTTCTATACCCACTGTAGGTAAAAGGGTTTTTGCAGAATTTTGAGGTCAACTTTGGGGGTGCGTATTATACATGGGTGCGCATTGTGCACAAGAAATTACGGTAGTCACTGAGCATGTAAAAAGACATGCCGAGTTCCATACATTTTTCTGCCGAGAGGCCTCAAATCAGGTCATTGGAATTTCTCGAGCTTATCTACTTCCCTAGCCAAGAGCTCCGCCTACATCTCCGATCCTGAGCCAGCGCTATCAACAAAACAAAGACGTGTGCTCTCACAAGCGGGTCCTCGACATGGAGGCAACCAATCAGAGGAATGGGGGCAGTGGTCTTAGCCAAATACGGACAAAGCGGGTACAAATGGATTAATGGAGGAATATTAAGTCAATTGGGTTAGTTCCACACACATTGCCTTTTAGTTCATAGGTTTGATATTGATACCGGTTATAAAGAACCTCCAGTCAAATGTTCATTTTAGTCTATGCCGCGGACTGCTAAGAAGATGGCTATTCATAATGTTTGAACAAATAACTCGAACTTAACTTTTTTGACCCAGCCCCCGAAAAGAAATGGAATCGAGAATCATTTGGAACTGGAACCGGAATTGGAACTGGACTCGCTCAAATTCAAATGATGCCAAACCCGAATTGTAATATAAGGCAAATGTTCTGCTTTGAGTCGTCACCGTGATAGAGATGCCCAGACCCTCATGGTCCTCTTTGACTAGTGACACCTTCCTGATAGGACCCACTCCCTGGGTTTTCTTCAGCAAGTCTGGATCCTACAACAATAACAAAGAAATGATGATTCAGAAGTTACTATGTCAGAATAGAAGGTTGGATTTGGACACGCACATGACCAACAGGCGAGGGAAGTGGTTTCTTGGGATCATTGCGGCCCTTGCATGCTCGGATGACCGTCTTGTGGCGGTGAAGGTGGATCTCGGCCTCCAGTTGGTTCCACAGCTTGTCGTGTGCTGGCCCTTTCATGTCACGGCCCAGTAACTGGATTTGCTGCACCCTAGTAGGAAAACACCCATGAATTCTCTTTATGTTGATAAGCCTGCGAGAATACAGGTTTGCCATCTCTAGCTTGGCGAAACCAAGCTTTCAATTCTGGTTGGCTCAGAAGTGTGTCAACAAGTTAGTGGCCGGATGCCGAAAAAAAAAAAACCCACGTCCCCTTTACCGCTTTTGCAACACTCGACTTTGGGACCATTTGTGAAGAGTTTGCAATTTCTCCCGAAGCCTGTGTGGGCTTGTTTCCAGGTGCCCCTGTTTCCTCCCAACACTAACCCCAAGATAAGTAAGTGTAATTTCCAGCCAACTTCATTGACCAAGGTGTTGAGACGGGATTTGGGTTCCGTCTATTTATGTGGCCACTGCTCTTCAGGCATGGATTCAATGCGGAGAGCCAATTTTGCGGTACATTGTACATATGGCAAAGTACCTTCATTAAATCTGTTCCGATTGAACACAAGTGCATAAAATGCTGGAACATTCATTATTTGTTCATCGTTGTCCTGCGAATGCTCCCGTTATTTTCAATACAAATATGAAAATATATAATTGTTAGTGTGGCATTAGTTGAGGTTTTCTCCGGGCACTCAGTAATTGACGTCTCTAAATTGCCCGTAGGTGTGAACGTGAGTGTGACTGGTTGTTTGTTTATGTGTGCCCTGCGATTTGGCGGGCAACCGGTTCAGCTTTACCCCGCCTCCTGCCCGATGACAGCTGGGAGAGGCTCCGGCACTCCCGCGACCCTCGTGAGGAGAAGCGCCTCAGAAAATGGATGGATGGTATTAGTTTAAGCAGAGTTTACTGGTGTGATTTAGATGACTATCAGACCACATTTCATGACCAACTTATGCAGAAATGTAAGAACTTCCAAAGGGTTCAGATACTTTTTCCTCCCACTGTCTAGCTCGGTTCAGATTTTGCAGCCCGAGGTACAGAATAGATGCAGCTGTAGAATAGATAGAATAGCTCACATATATTTTTAATTCCCCCCCCCATCATTGCATCCAAAACCTACTAGGCATTGCATTTATTGAAATGTATTCTTCTAAGGATATATAACTGCTCCGCTTAGCAGTATAAGGGGACGGAGTTCCATTCCTACGACCGTGGAAATGCAGCGCACCTATCAGTTACTGCCGGAGAACAATCACGTGATCTAAAACTGGCTGTGGTACAATTCCAACGTTCTAGTGACATTCATTACCTGCCAGCAAGTTCCTTGTCCAAGTATTTGGCAGCCAGCCGAGCACCGTACACCTCGGCCTGTAGTACTGCCATGTGTCTGCGGAGAGCCTCGTTTTCTTTCTTAAAGAGTCTCACGTCAGCCTCAAGTCTCGCCTCCACCAATTTCTCCGTCTTGCTGGCCTCGAGCTCCTGTTGCTGCAACACACACATACCGTGTAAATGCCACACACGCGCACAACAACAAGCATCAGAAGCAAGCAATATCAAATACGTTGCCCGGACGCGGGTCACCGGGGCCCCCCTCTGGAGCCAGGCACGGAGGTGGGGCTCGAAGGCGAGCGCCTGGTGGCCGGGCCTGCACCCATGGGGCCGAAAGGGTAACGTGGGTCCCCCTTCCCATGGGCTCACCACCTGTGGGAGGGGCCATAGGGGTCGGGTGCAGTGCGAGCTGGGCGGTGGCCGAAGGCGGGGACCTTGGCGATCCGATCCCCGGCTACAGAAGCTGGCTCTACGGACGTGGAATGTCACCTCACTGGCAGGGAAGGAGCCCGAGCTGGTGCGTGAGGTTGAGAAGTTCCGACTAGATATAGTCGGACTCGCCTCCACGCACAGCTTGGGCTCTGGTACCAGTCCTCTCGAGAGGGGTTGGACTCTCTTCCACTCTGGAGTTCCCCACGGTGAGAAGCGCCGAGCAGGTGTGGGTATACTTATTGCTCCCCGACTCGGCTCCTGTATGTTGGGGTTCACCCCGGTGGACGAGAGGGTCTCCCTCCGCCTTCGGGTGGGGGGGATGGGTCCTGACTGTTGTTTGTGCCTATGCACCAAACAGCAGTTCAGAGTACCCACCCTTTTTGGGGTCCTTGGGAGGGGGGGGGGGGGGTGCTGGCGAGCGCTCCCGCTGGGGACTCCCATCGTTCTCCTGGGGGACTTCAATGCTCACGTGGGGCAATGACAGTGAGACCTGGAAGGGCGTGATTCCCACTTTTTAAGAAGAAGATCACACTCCTCAGCCTCCCTGGTAAGGTCTATTCAGGGGTGCTGGAGAGGAGGGTCCGTCGGGAAGTTGAATCTCAGATTCAGGAGGAGCAGTGTGGTTTTTTTTCGTCCTGGCCGTGGAACAGTAGACCAGCTCTACACCCTCGGCAGGGTCCTCGAGGGTGCATGGGAGTTCGCCCAAACAGTCTACATGTGTTTTGTGGACTTGGAGAAGGCGTTCGACCGTGTCCCTCGGGGAGTCCTGTGGAGAGTGCTTCGGGAGTATGGGGTACCGAACCCCCTGATACGGGCTGTTCGGTCCCTGTACGACCGGAGACAGAGTTTGGTCCGCATATCCGGCAGTAAGTCGGACTCGTTTCCGATGAGGGTTGGACTCCGCCAAGGCTGCCCTTTGTCAACGATTCTGTTCACAACTTTTATGGACAGAATTTCTTGGCGCAGCCGAGGCGTAGAGGGGGTCCGGTTTGGTGGCCTCAGTATTGAATCTCTGCTTTTTGCAGATGATGTGGTTCTGTTGGCTTCACCAAGTCGTGACCTCCAACTCTCATTGGAGCAGTTCGCAGCTGAGTGTGAAGCGGCTGGGATGAGAATCAGCACCTCCAAATCTGAGACCATGGTCCTCAGTTGGAAAAGGGTGGCGTGCCCTCTCCAGGTTGGGGATGAGATCCTGCCCCAAGTGGAGGAGTCCAAGTATCTTGGGGTCTTGTTCACGAGTGAGGGAAGAATGGAACGGGAGATCGACAGGCGGATCGGTGGAGCGTCTGCAGTGATGCGGACTTTGTATCGGTCCGTTGTGGTAAAGAAGGCGGTAAGCCGAAAGGCGAAGCTCTCGATTTACCGGTCGATCTACGTTCCTACCCTCACCTATGATCACGGGCTGTGGGTCGTGACCGAAAGAACGAGATCCCGGATACAAGCGGCCGAAATGAGTTTCCTCCGCAGGGTGTCCGGGCTCTCCCCTCGAGATAGGGTGAGAAGCTCGGTCATCCGGGAGGGGCTCAGAGTAGAGCCGCTGCTCCTCCACATTGAGAGGAGCCAGATGAGGTGGCTGGGGTATCTGATTCGGATGCCTCCCCGGTGAGGTGTTCCGGGCACGTCCCACCGGGAGGAGACCCCGGGGACGACCCAGGACACGCTGGAGAGACTACGTCCTTCGGCTGGCCTGGGAACGCCTCGGGCTCCCCCCGGAAGAGCTGGATGAAGTGGCTGGGGAGAGGGAAGTCTGGGCGTCCCTGCTAAAGCTACTGCCCCCGCGACCCGACCTCGCATGAGCGGTAGAAAATGGATGGATGGATGGACAATTTTTAACAAAAATAAATAAATCATGGGCTGCCTTTTACTACATTTTCACAATTAAAAAAAACAGTAAATTCAAATGTATTCATTCAATTAATTTGAGCCACCTTCAATTATTAAAACCTTTTTTTCTGTTTAGGAATACAAGTCATTAGAAATCTTGATCAACACATAATCATGCACAGTATTTATTATTATTATTATTATTTTTTTATATATATATATATATATTGAAAAGCATGAGCTTCTTCATATTGTTATATTAACCATTAGAGAAACAATGCCGTTAACTTCGGGCCTCTGTGGCACAAACGTCACATTGGTCGAACACATTTGTCAAGCACTGTCAATTTGGAACCGATGAAAACATTGTATCCACTTTTTGCGTGCCTTAACAATAGAAAACATTCAAGGCCTCGGATGAACATATGAAACTCAAATGGGGTTGATTGATAACAAAACCCATCTTCCAATATACAGTATTTGACAAAAGAGCAGCAGCTGCCGCTAATACTGCTATTACTACTACTACTACTAAAAAGACACACAAACTTACCATCTGTTCCATTGTTGGGGCAGGCTTTAGTGGAAAAGAGGAAGAAGAAGAAGAAGAAGAAGAAGAGAAAGAAGTAACAGATTAGAGAATGATCAATTTAAGTGAAAAAATGTTTTAATATCGTAAAAATTTGAGCTCAGTACGGGAGAAAGGATCAGACGACCATAATGTCAATGCAGAAAAGACAAAAAGTTAAAAAGGATGCTTGAAGCCCAATCGAAGAGTTGAGTGGAGTGTCACAAGATGCGGCTGTGTGAAAAGAACCCGTTCCGAAACACTGGCACTGGCTGACGCCAACAGTCGTGAACAGGCGCTATGTCAACTCTTTAATGTGTCTTTTTTCAGGGAAATAAGTGCAATTTAAAGATGGACTGCTTATAACACAGCAACAAATCTGCCGAGCGATGGCTTGAATCGAGACAAATTCATTGGAGCACTTGTAAGTCGAGGTAGCGCTCTCATTTTGAGGTCCCATTTGATTTGACTTCCTCATATTGTGCTTATCGGACAACAACAACAAAATTAAAATCCATATGCTTATTCTGCTTAATGCAACCCTGGCATGGAAACAGAAATATGTTAAACAAAAATAAGACTACAAAGAATTGGCAATTTGTTAAAGTTGAACCAAAGTCAATGTCATGTTTTGTTTCTAAATACTTTCAGTATGTTGGAAGGTAAATGTTCAAAAGACAGAACAATTTAGTACTGAATTGTTGAGATAGAGCTGAAAATGAGTTGGACTGAATTTTGGGGGCGGGGCTAGTGGGCTAGGGTATATACTTTCTAGCATGAGGCCCTTCGCCACTACACAGGAAGTCCTCGATTTACGAACGAGTTCCGCTCCTACGCTGGCGACGTTCGACGAATTTCCGCCCAAGTCGGATTTCACCATTAAAGTCGAAATACTTCGCTTACGGCTTATTGTCCCACGTGATTGTGCCAGCAAGCTCAGTGTGTGGGGGCGTGTGCGTCTCGGCGTGAGTGAGACGGGACTGCGCAGGAGGAAGGAGTGTGCGCCGGTGCGAGTGTGTCCAGTAACAAGTGTAGCGCTGGCGACCGGGGAAGCGTAGCGATTAGCGGAGGACCCAGAGGAGCTAATAAAAAGCCATTAAAGCAGCAAATCGCTGCTTCGTGCCTTTATTGTTGCCGCCACCCAGCTCAGCGGTGCAACGAGAGAAGGTTAACACTTCGTATAAAGAAACAAATACATTAAAATACAAAAATAAGATGCTGTACTTACCATTCCTGCAGAGTGTGAAAAAAGGAGGGCGAAAAAGCCAAAGATACTCCCGCCGCACAAACACAGACAAGCACTATGCACTAGCTAAGCAGAAACACTATGGTGCTGGGGACAAAATGGCGGAGGAGGCACGGGCGTCGTAAAGTCGAAACGTCGTAACTCGAGGACTTCCTGTATAAGCCAAGCGCCCATATTCCCTGCAGTGGCCATTCGGGGGAATGGCCACTTCATCATTCCTTTTAACCTGAACCCATTACGACCAGTATAGCGTGTTTTGTGTTATTTGGGCTTCAGTGTCTCTGGCACATTGCGTTGTGACCCACGGCCCCTTGCCAGCTCCCGACAGCTATCCCATGGCTGATAAAGAACATCTAGTTAAATGCCCATCCGAACTGGCATGAGGAATTTCCTCCTCCTAGATCAGCCATTTCTTCTTCCAACTGGTGCTGCTAATGCAAACATGAACTTGTAACAACATTATGTGAGGACACACAAAAGGGAATTTTGCCCATGGAGAAGGGCCGGGGCAAAGATGTGACGTTGAGCCGGAAACTGACCGAGGAGATGGCAAAAGGAGGAGGAGGAGAAAGTCAAGCTGGTCAGGCTGAAGATGTTCAAGTCCTGGCAATCAGTTCCATAGCAAACTTTGCCCACTAACTTGATGGCCATCTGTTATACAGCGACTTGTTATCAAAGGTGCAGCGTTTATTGATTTGGCGTTTTACTTTGGCTTCACTTCTTCTGACGCCCGTGTGGAAAAATAAGGTTTAAATTTTACTTTTACTATACACTCATCAGTCAAGCTAAGAATGTGCAAAGAGTTCATTGCTTTAACCCATTAACATTAAAGTGGGTAATTGATTTTTTTTTAATACTTTTTACAAGTTAAAACAATATTTTATTGATGGCAATAGCTCAACTCTGGAACAGTTTAATGTAGTATTAAATATATGTTCAGGAAAAATTTAGCTATATTTGAATTTTTTTTTTTTTTTTAACTTTACAGTTTCCCGCTTTAACTCTAGCAGTCATTCCCAATTAAGCCATGGACGGTTTGTATTGTATTGTATCCCCCCCCCCCAAAATTTTTTTAAATAAATAAATAAATAAAAACCATTCATCGTGCCCATTATCTGCCAATAAATCTTCTGATGGGCATAAAAGAAAAACACTGTCGTCTGCCATCTTACTTACAAGTCTGTCTTTGATGGAGTCGGAGTCTGGGGCCTGGCCTTGCTTGGCATAAAGCTGCAGCTGGAGAGCGTGAAGCTGTAGCAACTGGTCGTGGACTTCCCTCTCCACCACCGCCCGCTCTGCCTTGGCTTCGGTTAGCTCAGAGCGAAGATCTACCAGCTGGGCCTGGAAGGATGGAGTAGGTAAGGCACGGCGGAGGCACCACTGCGTCAACCACAAACAAGTGCAGTACAAGGAACACACAAAGTTGAAATAAGGCAATTCTCTGCTCCGTTACAGTATCTCGTCACTTGAGTCGAAAGTCTTCATTCAGCACTCAACAACTGTACAAGTCAAAAAGTGACACTTTCAAATGGGTTAATGTATGATCAAGGTAAACAGTAAACACAGTTGACAAAAAATAATAATAAGAATTTAAAAAAGAAGAAGAAAAAAAAAAAAAAAAAGGCCACAACTCAGCCATGCCTCTAGTCGCCATGGTAATGAAATCCATACCGGGAGGGTGACCTGCAGGAGACAAAAGCCTTTTGGCAACTTGAGCCAAAGTCCTAACTGTTGTTGCTCCTTGGACTGTTTTCACGTTAGCAATGTCACAGACGTGTTATTAAGTCACTTGCGAACTGATTTGCATTGTGGGGAAAAAAAAAAAAAGCATTTGACCGTGCCCCCTTTTGAGTTAGAAATAGGACACAAGCAGAAAAAGTACAATTAACGAATGTATAATTCTATTGAATAACTGCGCAAATGGAAGAATATGACAATTTACGCCACATACTGATGATCGGGAAATAGATGAGCAATTGGAGACTTAATGATCTCAGGCTAAAAGTGTGACATGACGTGCACCGACTCACCTCTAATTTGTGGTTGAGTTGGAAAACAGTCTGAGATTTGTGGCAGAGTTGAGCAAAACAGGAGCTCAGGCTGGTCATCTTCTGCCGACCCTCGTACGTGATGTCCACTTGGTCAGGGTCGATTTCCCCGAGCAGCAGATCCACGTCCACGAAGGCTTTGTCGAACTCCTTCTCGAGCACTTCGAGCCAGCGGAATATTGACATACCGGGGCCGAGGGCCGCGTTGTGGCCCACCGGAGAGCATCCAGCAGAGGCGGACATGGCTAAAGCACAACCAAACGCTGACGGCAGGTCGCTAGCCGCCCTACGTCAGCTTTGCTTTCACGACGAAACAAGCTTTACGCTTTAAGCTTTGTTTTGGAACGTTAAATATTATATTACAATTACAATGACGTTATGATATGATGATGAAAGACATGGATATATTATATTTTCTGATAAAAGTCACTGCTGACCAGGAAGTCCGTCATCATCAGAATGTTCCAAATGTGTTTGCGAGACGATTACTTATGTCTGGCCGATCCCAGGGCAAAGCAATAGATCGTCGATGGATCGGGATAGACCTGAACATTATTAACACCATTTTCCTGCCACGTAAATAAACTTAAATATTACTTTTTAATCCAGTGTTCTATTTGAAACAGGTTCATAATGTAGCAACTGGGATCTTATTTTAGCTCCCAAAAGTGGCACCGCCTTCAGTTGCTGAAAGTCGAGTGCCAGGGTCCACCTTGTGGCCCGGGGGCCAGATCCGGCCCACCACGTCATTTGATGTGGTCCGCGAAAGCAAATCCTGTGCATTAACTTCATGTTTCAAATGACCTTCACTTAATAATGTTGAGATATTGTACGCATTTTGTGTTACCAATACCCCTTTTAAAATAAATGTAATAATACTGTAGTTGACAAACATATTTTTTATTGGCTTCTGATTTCAAAACTAGTTGGCCATCAATTTGTTGTGTATACATGTATGAGGCGATAATTCATTTACAAGTATATGGGTTCCGTCATAATGGCCCTACAAGGGAAGCCACAAAAATGACTTTGACACCCCTGGACTCAAGTGATTCACTTCTCTGACTCCAGTAACGGTAGTGTGAGTTTAGCTTGCACTTAGTGACGGTGTGAATACTCATGTACCTATTATGTTTCCATGTTTATATTTTCAATAGATTTGCACCGCTGTCTGCAATTTTTACTTTGTCATTATGGGATCATTTATGTAGACTTTTTAAAAAGTATACTCAAGTCAGCTTTAGAATAAGTCTGTAACAGCAAAATGTGGGGGAAAAAAAAGTGAAGGGGAGTGAATACTTTCTGGTGACACTATAATCCCGGTATTTACTGTATATTTATAAAAATAAAAATAAAAAATAATAATCTATTCAATGTGACCATAACATTCCTTCATAGACCCTCACTGCCATATCATAGCATCTTTTCATCTGTAGCAGTGCAAGTCATTTTTCAGGTTCTTCTTTCGCAAGATGTCAAATTTTAGAGAGAGAGAGAGAGAAAACGTTTTGTAAACAGTATTCTAAAAAGTCCTAGACTGGTCTATATTATGTGTTATTAATATTAAATGAGTCACTTTTCCGTCTCCTCTTCATACGGTCTTCGTCATCTTCTTGGCGCTCCTCTGGATGGCCCGGACGAGGAGGCGTCTCTGGGAAGTTCTGCCCCTGCCCCAGAACCTGTCTGACAGTCATGTTGATTCTGGAACTGTGGATGTACCTGGCACACACAGCCCAGTCCTCCTCTGACACCCGCTCCACAACAGCGCCGCCCTGCCAGCCGGAGTGCCAGCCGCATCGATCGCTCTCGAGTGCTTCCACTTTCTGGTGTGTCGGAACGATGCGAGGCACGGCGTGGTAAAAGAGGCGACTCTGCCCCGACATGACCATCAGATCGCCGCTGTGCATGTACATGGCGGTGGGAGTGTCCTGTCGGTGGGTGCCACCCAGGAGGAAGATTGCTGACTGGCCAAAACTGGTGGAAAACAAAAACAAAACATGTTTATGTCTTTACAGTAGGGCTGCACGATATATTGTTTAAGCATGGTCATCGCAATGTTTGCGTGTGCAATAGTCACATCGCAATGTTAGTGTAATTGATATGCAGTCAATCCACTGTAATATTAATTAATGACCAGCAGAGGGACCTAATTGGCCATCCTAATGAGATTGCCGCCGACGTTACGGTAAATTATAACCCATCAAAAACACACAAGGAGCAGCCCGAGTGTTGTTTCTTTGGTAGGGCAACTATTATTAAGGACACGGGAAACAATTTACACGCCCGCATTGACGAGTGACTGCATGTCGGAAACCCTTGCCGGAAACCCAGCCCTAGTTTACAGTGAATCCGTTTCTTATTGGACTAGCACAAGAACACACTGCATCACAAACTCATGCTACAGCCTTTTCACTTAACTCCACTAGCATACCTGAAAGACAGCAGCGGGCGGCTGTGATCCAACTCGGATTCATCCACGTGGATTCCCAAAGAGGAATCCGACTTGTAGTAGTTGAGGATTCCAGCCTCCGCAATGAAGCCCGGGAAGCCACAGGCAGTCGCTATTTGGTAAGACAGGAGGTGGAGCTCGGTCGGGAATGGAGTCGAGTGACTTGCAGAGTAAGTCTATGAAAAAGCAACAACAAATATTTGTACACGTAAAAAAAAACAAAAAAACAGAAATGTGAATTCAGTAGTATTGTCACCGTTTTCCGTACGAGTTAAATGAAATGACTTGGGGGGGAAAAAACTTAAGAGTACCTTGCTGTTCCAGTTGTAATGATAGCCCAAGGTGACCCAGCGCAGCCTCTCCAGAAGAGTTCTGGGCTCAGTCTTTCCAACAGAAGGACTACTGGAGGGACATTGAAACATAGACCGCACTTTATAAACGGGCTGCTGAAAAATTTAGACCAAGAAACGTATTGGCATTGTGGTCCATGCTATATGTTACTGTCGCCTTCTCCCCCGCTCTCTCTTCCTTCCCTGTAATCAGCACCACCTTGGCTGCGCACCTGTTTGCGCTCATCATCTCCGCCTGCATAAAAGCCCGCCAGATCCTGGAAACCCTCGCCAGAGTATTAGCGTTCCACCCTTATGCACCCTTCCGCCTTGCACATTCACGTAAGCGACGCCTTATTTGTGTTATTCTGACTCCCGTGTTCTTCCTCGTCCTCAGCGCTCCTCCCGTGTTCCCTTGCCTTGCTGACTTCGCCCGCCGGGCCGCCAAGCCATCCACCTGCTCACGCCACCGCACGTTGCCCGTCTCGACGAGCCGCCATGACGCCTCAGAGATCTCAAGTCCCGCTTCCTTTTCAATAAATTATTCACCACAAACTTCTCCGCCTCCGCTTCCTACTGCGTCCAGTGAAAACGGATACCTTCGTATCGTAACAGATAGACCATTACAATATATCTTCAAAACATTTTCATTATTGCCACGTGATTTTTGCACTGCATTATAACAAGGTGTCTGGCATCCCCAGGTATTTGAGTTGTCTTTAGGGTTGCAAATTCAATTCGATATCGATTTAAATGTTCTGAAATCGATAGAGGACGAAGTATTAACGCACAAATAGGAGTACATTTGGACAATTTTGAAATATTTATTTTTGATGCCACGTAACAATGGGTTGTATTTCACAACACATTTTAAAGCAATACATCTAAAATAAAACATTTGCACATAACTTAAATGGAGGACAAAAGTAAAAAAAAAATATTGCAGTTGTACATAAACTGAAAAGGTAAAGAGTAGCCAAATATTGTACTCAAGTAAGAGCGCTGTTAGAATAATATGACTGCAGTAAAAGTAGAAAGTAGTCCTCCAAATGACTACTGGAGTAAGAAAGAACTAAAAAAAACTACGTTTTTTTTTTTTTTTAAATCAGAGCATGAACGTCAACGGAAATTTTTTTTTTACATAAAATATGAATGTGCAAATTCAGATATTGCTGAACAATATCACTTCATCTAAAACATTACAATCTTTATGAAATAATTTTTGGGCTAAAATAACAATATAACGCAAGCACAACTCCAATAAATGTTCTTATAGTATGTTTCCACTTGTAATCACCAAGCAGATTACAAAAACAGGAAGAAGACTGCAGTGGATTAAAAAAAAAAAGTCTACACACGCCTGTTCAAACGGCAGGTTTTTGTGTTGTAAAAGAATTTCGACCAAGATAAATCATTTTAAAACTTTTTCCAACATTAAAGTGACCTACAATTTGTCCAACTCGACTGATTTATTTGACTATCTTTCCGAGAGGGGAGGTGAAAAAATATGAAATCAGAAATAAACTTGAATGTGATTGACTTGGACTTCACGTTTAACTTGACTTGCTGCCTTCTTAGCCAGGTCACCATCACAACCGAGATGTTCTGTTTTAACTGGGCTTTTCCTTGGTTAAATAAAGTTTTCATCAAATAAATCTGCTTGCACAACGACGCACTCCCTCTTATATGCCGGTGCATGTGGCTGTAACGGAGTAAATGTAGTGTGTTCCTACCGACCTCTGCAAGTTACAGACGTAGGAGTCAATCGCTCTTTCTGTCGACTTTGATGACTCCAAAAGCGCTATCTTAACTCCGGGCGCCGTGTTTTCGTGTTGGAATTGCATATTGTGGTAGGAGTGTCTTTTGTCCGTGTTCCAGATTTACAGGGGAATCCAAAATGACCCCAGACGTCAGATTTAAAAGGAGACGTCGCCCGCTGTTTGCTTGAGTAGCCATTGTGTTTGGGTTTCGTCCATACAACGCGAACCACATGCACGGCGCCAGTGGCCAGGAAGTGAGTTGATTAAGGATATTTGCGCAATTGATATTGAACTGGGCAGTACGGTGCCTCACAGTTCTGAGGACCGGGGTTCAAATCCCGGTCCCGCCTGTGTGGAGCTTGCATGTTTTCCCCGTGCCTGCGTGACTTTTCTCCGGGTACTCATGGTAGGTTAATTGAAAACTCTAAATTGCCCGTAGGTGTGAATGTGAGTGCGAATGGTTGTTCATATGTGCCCTGCGATTGGCTGGCGACCGGTTCAGGGCGTACCCCGCCTCTCGCCCGAAGACAGCCGGGGTAGGCTCCAGCACGCTCGCGAACCTAGCGAGGAGAAGCGGTGCAGAAGATGGATGGATACAGAATTGCAATGCATCACTGAATCGATATTTTGACCCAGCCCGAGAAATTGGTGGCACAGCTTTGAATTGCTTCAAAATTCTTGACATATAAATAAAAATAAACTTCAGGGCAAGACTGAGAGGTTGATCTCGCCTTAAGTTCCTCTGGTTTAAGGCTGTCGACAAGGCAATGGTTTTGGTAAGCAGAGGTAGTCCCAGCTAGACTTGCCTCACCTGAGGTTGGGTACACTCTTGTCCCAGATGTCCTGGGTATCGATGGGAGACATGTGCATGTCCAGGTTGCAGACATTTGGCTTCTGAGGGTAAGTCTTCAAACACTGGCGAACCCAGAAGAGCTGAGAGCCGCGAAGGAACGGGTTAGTAATGAATATGAACCCTGGAAAACACACAATATAAGAATAAGCAAAAAGAAAGCTCCTTTAAGGAGAAAGTGTACCGATGTTTTGAGTTGACCATTTGGGATTTTCATGATCTTAAGGTTGTAGTCAGACTCTTCATCGGTTCACCTGGGTAGCCCTGCAAGTTGAAGGCTTTCCAGTCTTTGACAGGACGTAATCCAACCTTGGCAGCATCGCCATCGCTCACTGCAGCCGGATCAAGTTTCACTGGAACTACCTGCCACGCATGCACACACAATTCAGTCTAATTTTCTGATCTGTCAGGACCTCGGCTTTGGTTCTCTGTGTGGCGTGCAACACAAAATATACAGTAGTGATTTGAAATTCTGATGAGGGGATTGTATTTATTTACTGACTTTTTATTTTATTTTAATAACGCTAAAAATACAAAATTTGACTATTTTGAGATGTGTTGATGCGTGTGAATTTAGCATCAAGATCTCGGATGGACTTCATTTCTCGTGAGTTGGATTTCTACTGTGAATCTTCTTATCAGAGTTCAATCTAGAGTAGATAACATTGCTACCTGGAATGACGTTTTCCATTGTAGGATAATCATAGAGTAAAATAATGTTTTATAGGACAAATTTAGACTATTATTTTTATTTTGATCAGAAAGGGTGAAGAAGGTACGGTATTAATTGCCACATGCCTCGCATCAAGAAAACAGTTCAACTTGATTGGGTGGGTATTTGCCTCACCTTGTCAGTCGTCACACACTCGGAAAAATCAATAACATCGCTGAAATCCGGCGGAGGGTTTCTTCGCTTGTACAACTTGAATATTTTCCTGAACGCATCCTCTCCGGTCTCCACTACGGACGCCGCCATCTTGGCCATGTTCGGTTTCTACTTCTACGTCACAAGCTGGCGCAGCACTGCCACCGGCTGGTAGGGAGGTGCTATGATTCACACATCCGTGACAGATACTATCACCTGGCGACCTACAAAGATAATAGTCGAAGTGATAAATTGTCTAAAACACATGTGGGAATTCGTTAATGTTGTGTATTTAGGCTGACTGGGGTTGGTGGAGGGTGTGCAACTTTTGTCAAGGACAACATTCCGTATCAGATAGTAAGTAAAGTGAAAGATGAAGAATTTATAGTTATAGAGATATGGACAAACATCGGGTGAATGCAAAGAAGAAGAAGCAGAATCCAAAGGAAGAAGAAAGAAGTCAGAATTTGAGTTTAGAAATCTCTCTTTGTCCAACCAAAACTGCAAATTGGTGACATTTGTTTCTCTTTAAGACGCAATAATAATCGAAATGTACGCACATTATTTCGTAAAGCTGTTGCATGAATTCCATACGTAGTTTAATTATTGGAATAATCTTGTTGATAATATTGACTGTAAAAAAAAAAAAAATGGTACTTACCTGCAAAATATTTGATTAACAATAAAGTGAAAGTATCATTTCAAATAATTCATAGGATTAACCTTGTAAATTTTTTCTACAACGGTACATAAAAGACCTTGATACTAATGGCTGTTTTTGTGAAGGATATTTTGGAAATGCCCATACTCTGCCCAATTATGGCATATTCGCTAAATGGCATATTCGTCAATGTCGATGCACTAATGAAAAAAAAAAAAAAAGTCAAGAATATATTAGGTCCATTTGACAACCCACGACTGTGAAAGCACAAAAACGTTGGAGTTATGTGCTCTATTTAATTTATTTCTGTAATGAGTTTTGCTGTATTTGTATTTCACCCCCTGGCAATTGAACTTGTATGTTTTGTATTCCTCAATAAAGCGTTTTAAAAAAAAAAAAAAAAGAAGAAGCAGCAGCGGCAGAAGAAGAAGAATTAAAAAACGGAAGTCGCACATTGCGTCCGAGGTCAAAGTGTTATTTCAGTATAAAACATGGCGGCGCAGTCTAGGAAAGTGTTTGAGGTTTTTGTATCAAAAGTGCCATGGACAGTTGCTGGCAGTGAGTTGTTGTATTTTTATTTTCAATATATGATTTCTTTTACGTATCCGTTGCCAGCGTATGCCCGTAAACGAAATATTCAATGTATTCGTCGTCCTGTGTCTATCAAGCAGTCACCTCTGTTAGCTACCATGAGCTACCTCACTCTTTTATTTATGTCTACTATAACTAACAGTAAATGCTTTTGAATCACACGCTTTGTCTGGCAGCTGAACGATACGATATTTAACTATAGTGCGCGCGCTATCAGGATCTGCAATTTCATATAACATTTTCCTTACTACGATTTTAACCCTTAAAAGGTCCTTATATATAGCCTCAATATCAAAATGGTCACCTTCCTAAAACCTGGCCTATAAGTATTACGATTACTGTATTTTTCCAGTTTAAACAAGTCAGCCTTTTAAAGCTACTCCAGCCTATAATAAAATGATATTTATTTATTGTGATTTTAACCCTTAAAATTCAAAGTTTCCATGTCTCCACAGTTGATTTTATTTTGTTTAAATTGGACAAAAAATGTCATTCACTATGGGTGGACTTATCTTTCAGAGGAGATGAGGGAGTACTTTGGACAGTTTGGACCAGTTAGAAAGTGTCTACTGCCATTTGTAAGTCGCCCC
The DNA here is from genome assembly GCF_024500385.1 of Phyllopteryx taeniolatus. NCBI lineage: Eukaryota > Metazoa > Chordata > Actinopteri > Syngnathiformes > Syngnathidae > Phyllopteryx > Phyllopteryx taeniolatus. Next base: position 1,998,142 of record NC_084519.1, on the reverse strand, counting down.
ATAGACAAATCAGCTTCACAACACCTCTTCGTAGTTCTATCTTATTCATTTATGTGTGAGTGTTCCACATGATCTTTGTTTTCGAACAGAATAAAGAAACTGGCTTCCACAGGGGATTCTGTTGGGTGGGATTCACCACAGAAGAGGGACTGAACAACGCACTGCAGAAAGAGCCCCACTTACTGGAGGGCGCTAAGGTAAACAAAACTTGACTGATGGTTTGGCTCTGTATTGTCAAGTTTTTTTTTTTTTTTTTTTTTTTTTAATTATTTGTAATGCATGTATACTTTAATCAGAAGGACATGAATGTGGATTTTCATTTGGATGTTAATATCAAACCCAAATGGTTGTATTACTTGTTTATATCAGGAACACATACTGCATTGAATCTTCCCATTATGCTAATAATTCCCAACACTTTCAGCAATTAAAGATAACTTTTTTTTAACTAATATTACTATAAATGTGTATTATTATGGTTGAAGAAAACATGTCTTAATGGAATTATTTTTATTATTTTTTTTAAATGGTACGTCTCCTGTTACAATAAGAAGTGTATTTCTTCCATTGTTTTGATTTAAAAGTATGTGTTTTTGTTAAGAATAATAGTGAATACCAACAACAGTAATTAAATAAATAATAAAAGTCTGATTTTGAAAGAATTTATGAGCAAATTATGGTGGAAAATAAGTATTTGGTCAATAACAAAAGTTCATCTCAATACTTGTGTTATATACCCTTTGTTGATAGTGACAGAGGTCAAATGTTTTCTGTAAGTCTTCACACTGTTGCTGGTATTTTGGCCCATTCCTCCATGGAGATCACTAGAGCAGTGATGTTTTGGGGCTGTCGCTGGGCAACACAGACTTTCCACTCCCTCCAAAGATTTTCTCGGGGGTTGAGATCTGAAGACTGGCTAGGCCACTCCAGGACCTTGAAATGCTTCTTACAAAGCCAGTCCTCCGTTGCCCGGGCGGTGTGTTTTGGGATCATTGTCATGCTGAAAGACCTAGCCACGTTTCATCTTCAATAGCCTTCCTGTTGGAAAGAGGTTTTCACTCAAAATCTCACGATACGTGGGCCCATTCACTCGTTCCTGGTCCCTTTTCAGCCCCGGAGCATGATGTTTCCACCCCCATGCTTCACAGTATGTATGGTGTTCTTTGGATGCAACTCGGCCTTCTTTCTCCTCCAAACACGACAAGTTGAGTTTTTACCAAAAATTCCAGTCGTCGTCTGGATCATCCAAATGCTCTCGAAAAAACTTCAGACGAGCCTGGATATGTACTGGCTTAAGCAGCGGGACACGTCTGGCACTGCAGGATTTGAGTCCCTGGCAGTGGAGTGTGTTACTTTGGTCCCAGCTCTCTGTAGGTCATTCACTCGGTCCCCCCCCGTGTGGTTCTGGGATTTCTGACCCCACAGGGTGAGATTATCGGTGGTCTTGTATGTCTTCCATTTTTCTTTGATTTCCTCATACCAAGCTGCTTAACCTATTGCAGATTCAGTCTTCCCAGCCTGGTGCCGGTTTACAATTTAGTTTCTGGTGTCCTTTGACAGCTCTGTGGTCTTGGATTGTGACTGTTTGAGGTTGTGGACAGGTGTCTTTTAAACCGATAACGAGTTCAATCAGGTGCCATTAATACAGGTAAATAGAGGAGCCTCTCAGAGAAGTTACAGGTCTCTGAGAGCCAGAAATCTTGCTTGTTTGTAGGTGACCAAATACTTATTTAACCAAGGAATTAACCAATTCATTCATTAAAAATCAGATGTGATTTTTTTATTCCCCCCCCCTCATTTTGTCTCTCATAGGTGAGGTATACCTATGATGAAAATTACAGGCCTCTCTCATTTTTTTAAGTGGGAGACCTTGCACAATTGATGGCTGACTAAATACTTTTCTGTCCCACTGTGTGTGTGTATATACCAATAAATAAATGATTATATATTCATATAATCATTTCTAAAAAATAAAAAAAAGATTAAATAGTGACAGCCCTAAAATGGACCTTTTCAGGAATCATTACGAGGTAACAGGTTGTATTCATTTTTGCTTCAAGTGACTGCATGTTTAATATCTAAAGGGCCAATTTTACTCAAAACTGTCAACCAAAAATAAGGCCTTTTATTATTGTAACAAACTCTGTATTTTTCAGCTTCAGGTTCAGAAGAACAGGCGGCCATTTTCTGGACGGAAATCAAACAAAAATGAAAATGATGGAAGCTCCATTTGAGTCCCAGTGATCACCTGGAAAAGTAATTTTTGGTGTGTGAACATCTGTACATGATACTGGTCCTTTGTGAGCTTGAGTATCTCCCGAATTCAATATTGAAAATAGTCACTTGCAATCATTCTTGTCATGTCAATACAATTTATCTGTTTCCCATATACGGCAATAAAAAAACATTCTTGAGTCCATTTGGTGGTGGTTCTGTTTTTTTTTTTTTTTAAATAAAAGCAAGCAGAAAAGATTTCATGAGAGTTACTTAGTTATTAGTCTGTAGGAGTTAACTACTCGAAGTGACCTGAGACCAAAATGCATCACAGGAAGCTTACAGTGGGTACAGAAATGATTTTACCGTTATATTGCAGCCATTTACGAAAATCATTTGTTAATTTTTTTCCCCCTCAATGTACACACAGCACCCCATATTGACCAAAAAAGAAAAAACAATTGATGCAGATTTATGAAAGAAAAACTGAAATATCACACAGCCACAAGTATTCAGAGCCTTTGCTGTGACACTCACATATTTAACTCTGGTGCTGTCCATTTCTTTTTGATTTGGACTGTATTAGCTGCTTCTACTAAATACTAAGGGTCTGAATACTTATATGATATTTCAGTTTTTCTTTTTTAAATCTTTTTTAATAAATGTCAACAATCCCATTTTTTTCTGAAATGAGGGGGTGAAAAAAAAGAACTTTATTTTAGCAAATTGCTGCAATATATAAAAAAGTAACACATTTAAGGGGGTCTGAATACTTTCCGTACCCACTGCATTTCCAAAAAGAAAAAAATATTTCGTCATAAAAATAAAGTTCTCATCACCTCATCTTTTCTAAACATTGCAGCAGTTTTAACAAACATCTCATCCTATTGTGTTTGTTTATATCATAACAAACAGGTAAGACTAATGGACCACAAGATCCTATCCTCTTAAAAACACCCTTCACGATGGAATTTCAAAGGGGCTCAACTGAAGTATTTTATCCATCCATTCATCTTCTGTACTGCTTTATCCTCACTAGGGTTGCGGGCGTGCTGGAGCCGAACCCAGCCATCTTCGGGCGAGAGGCGGAAGAAACACAGAAACAAACATTCGCACTCACGGGCAATTTAAAGTCTTCAATCAACCTGCCACGCATGTTTTTGGGATCGGGGAGAACATGCAAACTCCACACAGGCGGGGCCGGGATTCAAACCCCCGGTCCTCAGAACTGTGAGGCAGACGTGCTAACCAGGCAGCACGGTATTTTATACTTGGTGTCATGAAGAAGTCCCCACTTGAAGAGAAATTGCATGTCTCAGTAATGAGTATAAAACCAAAAGAAGGGGGAAAAAAAATTCTGTAAATCTTTATTTGGGCTAAACTATGTATACAGATACTTTCACCGGTTTTTGTGTTTTAATACACATGAAATATGGCAGATCTTATCTCTAAACAAAACTACATTGGCCCAAATAAACAAAAAAAAAAGAAAACATTCAATAGCTATAAAGAATCGTTACTATCTAATATTTTGTCCTCCCAATGCAGAATAAAACAGCAAAAATATTTACAAGTCCGAGTTCATACATTGCTACTTCTGTTGTGATCAAGAGCTGCAAACAATGACGATGCAATTTATACATCTGCATGTTATCACAGTATAAAATTGTCATTAATGACATGCTATCATGTTATTAAAGCTTCAATAGGAGAAAGCTCAAAAGAAAAATGTGGCAGAAGAAATGCAACCAGGGCTTGACATTAACCTTTTGGGTCACTAGCCACTGTGGCGGGTTTTTGTTCCAGAAACTGAAACTGGCAGCCAATTACAATAATATCAATACATTTTGGAGCAATTGGTAAATAACTAAATGCCTTTTGAACGACTGCTGTTCTCAAGTGGGCAATGACACTGAGCCCCGGAGGGCTGTGATTGGTAGGAACGGGCCTGCCAATCAGAACCATAGTGGTGTTCTGTTATTGGACTTCTGTGCTTGTCATGGATTGTCCATAAACACCATGTTCGGACATAAGGGTGTGCGAGGCCGCAGTTTGATGAGTGGAGCTTCAACTCCCACTTCCGACAGTGTTCAGGCGGTCGATGCCTGTCGTGGCGGCAATACCCGAACCAGGCGGTGGACACCAGGGATGCCATCGAGCTGAAAGAGTCGTCCTGTCTGGCCTTTTTGGGCTGCGAGACTCCGGAGGCGGCTCAGCTGGCTAAGCGAAGCACAGCTTTGGTGGTCGCTCAGGCAAAAACCTCGGGCGTGGGAGGAGTTCGGCGAAGCCATGGAAAACGACTGGCTCAATTCCACCAACACGCCTTCCCATTAGCAGCACAAGTGTGGAGATTCTGAGGTGGGTTCTTCCATCTCTGGGGTTGACGAGATCCGGCCTGAGTTCCTAAAGGCTCTGGATGTTGTGGGGCAGGCCTAGTTGACATGCCTCTGCAACATCGGCATGGACATGGGCAGTGCCTCTGGATTGGCAGATTGGGGGTGTGGTCTCTCTTTTTAAGAAGGGTGTGTTCTAACGGTAGGGGGATCGTAAATCTCAGATTCAGGAGGAGCAGTTTGGTTTTTGTCCTGGCCGTGGAACAGTAGACCAGCTCTTCACCCTCAGCAAGGTTCTCGAGGGTCAATGTCCTTTCACCATCGTTCCTGTCATACTGTGTTGCGTGTATTTGTTTGCACATAAAGGACAAAAGTAGTGTTCTTTTTTTTGTTTTTTTTTAATTAATTAATAAAAAAAAATAAAAAAAATACACCATTCAAGCAAGTTTTTCATCTTTTTAAGATTGTGGCCAAAGCTGCAGCTGGCTACTAGTGTGGACTGAATGGGTGGCAACAATGGGGAAATGAAATGCCAGTAATTTTAGGGTAACTGTCATTGGCAACATTGGGGGGAAAAAAGAACGATGAACTACTTTGTTTTTGAATTATGAACTATGTACTGAACTTTCCTAACACTGATCCTGTATTATATATATATCGTAGGTTTGTTAAAAAAAAAAAAAAAAGGACTTTTTACTGATTGAAATACATTCGTAGACGGGGATTGGGGGTTGCTGACAAATTTGTCACTATCGAAATAAGAAGCTGCCAAAGTGGCTCGCTGGAGCGGCGGAGCTACCCGCCGCTGCGGAAATTCATTAGCATTCGTTGGGGGTTCATGTCAAACCCTGAATGCGACAAAATGATCCATCATCACCATGTCGGTGGTCCCCTCCAACACTGGGCACATCACCAGAAGGTTCGAAATCATACCAAATCCACTATGTAAGGAATTCAAAACACAACTCTCAAGTCAAACACTAGGCATCTATACAAAATTCAAGACTGTACAGGAAAATTCTCTAATGGAAATTTCTGGAAGAATACTTGTGGGTCCTGAGAAAGAAGTTGTTGTTGTTGCTGCAGTGTACAGCTTATTTAGTTCCCATCATTCGGCCCCAAAAATCAAAACAACTAGTGGTTTTCTTTTACCTGAAGTATAAAAACAAATGTGTATATACACAAAAATATACATCCTACCAAGACTTTACTCGCAGAGGCATCATTTTTGCATCAAGTTGCAAAATGTAAACTTTTCTTCCTCATTCTTTTGCGACAAGTTCATGATGCCAACAAAAGTCCTTAGTGGTTTGTTGAAAAAACACTCCTTGAAATGTACTGAAGCGCAAAAAAAAAATACACAATCATGATATGTTTCAATTCTTGTTTTTAAAAGCGGTAACACAATCGTGACAACAAAAATGATTGGTGTGTGTGTGTGTGTGTGTGTGTGGCTTTAATACTGGGTAAAAATGGGCCTTAGCTCACAAGCGTCCGGCACCATGGTCAGTCCCCTCAGTAGACACGGGGGACGATCCGGTAGCGGACCGTTCGGCAGTATTCGTCCCAAGCCGAGCCGTACTTCCTCCTGCAATCGCTCATGTCCCGAGAGTCCCGGTGCACCAGCAGGATGATGAAGTAGATCATGTAGTACCATGGCAGCAAATGACCGAAGCCTACGTGTGTTGATAACAACAATAAAATGGACTGAATCGTTCGAGTCATTTTTGGGAATCATTGGGATCGCGGCATTTTACACTGAGAGCAATAAATCAAATGATTTTAAAAGGACTGTGAGTTCACTTTGTGTTGTATATTTATTATACAGCTCACAATAATAGAGTTCAGTATAATGTCACTTTGACAACTTTTCACACTGTTACGGAGTGGGAACGAAACTGAATATACATGATTTTTTTTTAATAATTATTAGTATCATGATCCTATTACTCTGTGCTTTGACTTGTATTGATCACACACTTGGACAACCAAGCAATGCGGAAGTAAAAAAAAACACTTTTTTGTTGCGGATTGTTTGTGGACAGACAAAAAAAATAAATACAAGTCATTTGTAGATATGTGATTTTCATTGGACACCAAATCCTGTGAAGAGTGACTTACCGCAGGGTATTGACCAGGCCAGAGCCATGATGAGGTCTCCCAAGTAGTTGGGGTGACGGACGACCCCCCACCAACCAGACACCAGCAGACTCTTTCCTGTTGCTGTGGGAATGGTCTTCAGGTCTGGAGGAAAATAAATAAATCAGAGAAACCAATGAGGATGAAATGTCCATCTGATGTAATATCGTAGAATCCAACCAGTGTTACAGTACACAGGCCAGCCACAACATCATGCAAATTATAACACAAAAACAAAAATATTGGTAAACTGAAAGTTTTCGTGCTGACTTGTACTCAACAAACACCAACCAACCAAAAATAATCGACAGACTAATCGAGGATTTTGATGATTAAAATCATCTATTAATCCCTTGATTCATTTTTCAATTAATCGATGAATTGGATAAATACATTTTGAATTTGCATCCCTCGATTAAAAAACACGACAATCTTTCCAATGGACAGTGAAGAAAATAAATGCCTTGTTTTGATTAAACACAAAGATTATGAATCTACTTTCATGGAGGATGACAGGAATCTGAGACCATTTACTGCTGAGAGGCTGAATTTCAGAGGATTTGGGCAATTTGAAGTTGAATAATGTCTCTAAATGATGAATAGATTGTCAAAATAATCCGATTAATTTGATAATCGATTAGTTGTGGCGCACGGTACACGGCTGGTTAGCACATCTGCCTCACAGTTCTGGGGACCGGGGGGTTCAAATCACATTTTTTTATTGTTAAAAGGAAAATAGCACTCTATTATATTGTACTTTATATATAATGTAGTAGTAAATGTAAAGAATGAAACAGTTTGTGTCATAATTCATTGTAACTGTGCAGCTCCTTCTGGTGTTCATGCCTTGGCCACCAGGGGATAGTATTGCACAGACATACGGAAACAGACGTACATGGAGACGGTCACAACTAAGCTTGGTGAGCTGCAGCAATAGGAGTCGTTTTCCCACAGAGTAAAGAACATGTGCCCGTGAGCGTTGCATGTATTGCTCTTGAAATAAACAGTTCATGGAGATGAACTACGGTGGTCATCAATGTCAATACTGTTTTGGTAACATGAGGACCCTTGAGCACTTACAGGACAGTTTGGGGTCTGATGGGTTTCTCCTGAAGGCGTTTTTCTCAGAGTTGGATTTCCTAAAGATGTAGAAGCCAATAACTGAAAGAGAGAAATGCAATGGAGGTGTGAAATGTGACTAATGGGATTCCTGCAATACTGAAATCGATGAGTGTTGTGAGTTGAGTTTTCGTCTCACGTTTGAGCAAGACAATGGCAGCAACGGCTGAGAGGCTCAGTGGGTTTGGGTGGCTGACCAGATAATAGGCCTGCAGGGTATAGGTAAAAGGCACCCACACCAGATCTCCAAAAGCCAGCATGAAGCCAAAGCCATCATGCATCAAGTCCATGGTGGTCAAGATGGCCTCCTGAAACATGTGGTTTTGTACATTACATTTAAATCACGTCAAGAGCCCTTTCCATTTCTATAAAGTACAAGAAAATCAAATAATCAATATAGGTTCAATCAATGAGCGCTCTGCGTACCTCATTCCAGAGGCCATCTACTACATAGATCAGCTGGCAGACATTTACGAGGATCATGGCATAGGATGGCGTGTCCAAACCCTGCTGCTTCATCTCTGCCAGCGCGAACGCAAAGTTGATTAAGCACTGAAAAACACATCCAGGGTCATTAGGACAAAGACATAACGTGAAATCGATCTTGCTATAGTGTCAGCATCAAGATAGTATGAAAACAAACCAAAGCCACTTAACTGTCAACTGCCAAATCTTAGGACTTAAAAATAATTACAAATAGTCAAGAGCGTGTAAGAATGTGTTTAACAGTTTTCCACAAGAGCCAGTTCTATAAGCCATACAATGACGACGGTATTGACCTTTTCAGAATGTTCGTAGGCGCCAGAGTTCTTAAGTACTTCTTGAAAAGAAACAACCAAAACTCCAGCACCCCTGAATAGACCTTACCAGGGAGGATGAGGAGTGTGAGCCCCCTGTAGTTGGAACACACCCTCCGTCCGGTCCCCCTTCTTAAAAAGGGGGCCCACCACCCCAGTCTCTCAATCCAGAGTCACTGTCCCTGATGTCCACACGATGCTGCAGAGGCGTGTCAACCAGGACAGCCTCACAACATCCAGAGCCTTTAGGAACTCCGGGTGAATCTCATCCACCCCCGGGACCTTGCCACCGAGGAGCTTTTTAACCACCTCGGTGACCTCAACCCCAGAGATAGGAGAGCCCGCCTCAGAGAACCCAGACTCTGCTCCCTCATGGGAAGGCGTGTCGGTGGAATTGAGGAGGTCTTCGAAGTATTCTCCCCACCGGCTCACGACGTCCCGAGTCGAGGTCAGCAGCGCCCCATCCCCACTATACACAGTGTTGATGGTGCACTGCTTCGCCCTCGTGAGACGCCGGACGGTGGACCAGAATTTCCTCGAAGCCGTCCGGAAGTCTTTCTCCATGGCCTCACGGAACTCCTCCCATGCCCGGGTTTTCCTATGGGAGGGGCCACAGGGGTTGGGTGCAGGGCGAGCTGGGCGGCGGCCGAAGTGGCGATCCGATCCCCGGCTACAGAAGCTGGCTCTAGGGACGTGGAATGTCACCTCTGGCAGGGAAGGAGCCCGTGCTGGTGTGTGAGGTCGAGAAGTTCCGACTAGATATAGTCGGACTTGCCTCCACGCACTGCTTGGCCTCTGGTACCAGTCCTCTTGAGAGGGGTTGCACTCTCTTCCACTCTGGAGTTGCCCACGGTGAAGGGGGACGGGGGTCCTGACTGTTGTTTGTGCCTATGGACCAAACTGCAGTTCAGAGTACCCACCCTTTTTGGAGTCCTTGGAGGGGGTGCTGGAGAGCGCTCCTGCTGTAGACTCCATCGTTCTGCTGGGGGACTTCAATGCTCACGTGGGCAATGACAGTGTGACCTGGAAGGGCGTGATTGGAGGAACGCCCGCCCCATTCAGAACCCGAGCGGTGTTCTGTTATTGGACTTCTGTGCTCATCACGAATTGTCCATAATGAACACCATGTTCAAGCATAAGGGTGTCCACACGTGCACTTGGCACCAGGACACCCTAGGTCGCTGTTCGATGATCGACTTTGTGGTCGTGTCATCGGACTTGCGGCCGCATGTCTTGGACACTTGGGTGAAGAGAGGGGCGGAGCTGTCAACTGATCACCACCTGGTGGTGAGTTGGCTCCGATGGTGGGGGAAGATGCCGGTCCGACTTGGCAGGCCCAAACGTATTGTGAGGGTCTGCTGGGAACGTCTGGCAGAATCCACTGTCAGAAGGAGTTTCAACTCCCACCTCCGACAGAACACTTTCATTGGTTACAAAATAACGTAAGGGAAGCATATACAGTACATGCTGAACAGGAGGGGTCCAAGAAGTGACCCTTGAGGTCATTGCCATTCGATGAGAACACTTCCAATGGTTACAAAATAACTCCTTTCCTCCAGGTAGAATCTGAACAATTTAAGGACTGTTCCATTTAGTCCTACCCACGTTTCCAACCTGTTTAGCAGTATATTAAGATCTACCATTTCAAAAGCCGCACTGAGGTCCAACAAGACCAGAATTGACACCTTTCCCGAGTCAGTATTCAACCTTATATAATTTAGGACTTTGATAAGAGCAGATTCTGTACTGTGATGAGTTCGGAAACCTGATTGAAATTTGTCAAAAAGTCCATTTAAGTCCGAGAAATTGCTGAGTTGATTAAAAATAACTTTCTCAAGAATCTTGGCTATGAAAGGGAGATTTGAGATGGGTCCATAACTTGCTAACATGGAAGCGTCCAGCGCTCAATTTTTAATTTTTTTTTTTAGCAGAGGCTTAACGCCACCTATTTTAAGAGCTTTAGGAAACTCGCCTGACTGAAGTGAGCAATTGATTATTTGCTGCAAATCAGCTAGCACAGACTTCTCAATAGCTTTGAAAAAGTCACATGGTATTGAGCCAAGACAGCTCGTTGATGGTTTTAGCTGCTGAACCGTTTTCTTGATAGTTTTTCCTGGGCGGCTTCAGATGTAGTATCATTTGGCTGATATTTAACCTGATGGCTAGTATAGTTTCGCTAAAATAATCCAATTCATTGCATTTATCTGCTGTTAGAGGAGTTCTGGAGCTATCTGATTTGGGGGGGGGGGGGGGGGGGGGAGTTGTGAGCTTTTCAACCATAGCAAACAGAGTTGTTGAAGTTTTTACTGATTATTTCAGAAAAGTCTTCCTTTCTAGCCCTGACTTAACTCTTGGTTAAAATTACAAAGACTTTGTCTGTAGAGGTCATAGTCAATTTGGACTTTAGTTTTTCTCCACTTACGTTCTGCTTTCCTACACTTTGATTTAGAGGTCTTTGCCATCATTGTACTCCTCCACGGTGTTCAAGGTCGCCTCAAGATTGTCTTAGTTTTAATAGGAGCGACAGGATTCATGACATTTGAGATTTTACAGGTGAAATTATCCAAATGTTCATCAACTGTCTCAGCATTCACAGTTTGTGGCACAGCTATGGTCTCCATAAACTTAGTGGCGGTGCTCTCATTTATGTACCCTTTCTTAATAGACATAGAGGTTGTCTGAACTTTTGGAAGAATCTGTAACTCAAAGAATACACGAAAATGGTCAGAAATTGAAAAATGTCAATTGATAGAATTTCAACATCCTTAGAGATGACAGGTCTAAGATGTGACCTTGAGTATGGGTTGGACTCTTAATATGTTGAGAGAGGTCAAATGCGTCTAGTATAGCAGAGAGTTCTTCAGATTTAGTAACAAGAAGTCCATCTCCTTTGTCATTCGCTCCTTCGATTGTTTGTATGACGCTGATGAATCCGCTGGGCCTCGTGTCGCCTCATCTCTTGTTCCTCCGATTGTTTGGGAGCAACTGCATCTTTTTGTCCTTCAGCCGTGTCAACAAGGCCAGTGTTTTCTTTTTGGGCCGCTGATTGACGTACACCGTACAAAATGTTAGCAGTCAACAACTTAACCCCTTGTCTATTTAGACAGGAGCCGTCTGCCTTGTAAAGATGTCTGTGGTCCCAGAAAACGCAGAAATTGTCAATGTAACTCACGGATAGTGCCGTACACACTTCTTTGAGCCACTTATTTCATTGACTCAGCCAACAGAAACGTTCATCTCCAAATTGTACAAGTGGGACAGGGCCAAAACGTCAGCATCCAAACATTGCACTTTTGTTAGATCAATGAAATCTGGCTTCAGTACCTCTGATTGCTGCTTGAGAACATCCAGGGCCCTTGTGTGTGTATAATGACGTATTTCACAGTTGGGTGCCGATTACTGATCTCCAGGATTTTTTTGGGAGGTATCAGACACCATGTCATTGGTAAAACACAGTACTTTGGTGTTCTCACTGCAAAAACGTTTCACATCCCTGACAGGTCCATCACCAACTATTAACGTTTGGGGTGCCATTTTTTTTCTTGTATGATTTAGTTTCAGGCGGCACGGTGGACGACTGGTTAGAGCGTAAGCCTAACAGTTCTGAGGACCCGGGTTCAATCCCCGGCGCCAGTTTGCATGTTCTCCCTGTGCCTGCGTGGGTTTTCTCCGGGCACTCCGGTTTCCTCCCGCATCCCAAAAACATGCATTAGACATCGGTAGAGTGGTTTCATTCCCCGACTGTCCATTTACATCCACATACACTTCAAGTCGGTGGATTTTCGTTTCTAGGATTGACATCCTCTGCGGCCGTCCGTGATAGTCCTCAGTGGAAAAGGGAGGCATCTTGATTGCTGGTCTTTGTGCTAATTAGCAGGCCGCGGTCACGTGATGGTGAGATGGTATCAGAAAATATTTATATTTTTTATTTATTTACTTTATTATTGGAATAGGGTAACAACTGACTGTATCTACCAAAAAAAAAAAAAAAAGTACAGTCGCACAGGTTTAAAAATATCCAGGAGCCGCTGCTTCTAATTTTTATTTTAGAGAATGAGAAGGTAGGCTGTTCCAACATTTTAAATCACAATTTTTTTTACCCGATTTAAATGACTTCACTTTGTAAGTTTTGCTGAGATATTGATGCCGAGATATTTCATATTCCCAGTCGGAATCGGAAAGTTTGGATTTTGGCCTGCATGATTCCATGCGTCTCCTCTGGGATTTCCAATGCTGTCAATGAAGTTTTTTACTTGAGCCTCTGGATTATCAGGTTTACTCTCGGGAATGCCGGAAAAGATGAGGTTACACCGAATGCCTCTTGACTCTAAATCCAGCATTGCTTCATTGAGTTTTTTGTTTTCTTTCTTGAGAACTTCTACCTCTGTTGTCATCACTTTCATGGCTGACTGAACGTCAGCGTTGTCTTCTTTTAGCTATCTGACGCGTTGGTGCGTGAACTCCAAGCTGGTTTTCAGATCCTTAACCTCCCGGTGCAATAGATTGAGAAGTAAAAGCTTCTTGTCACTGGAGGAGAGGACTTGAATATGGGCGTCGGGAGAGAAAAGTTGGAAATTTTAGGTGCTAGTAGACGAGTTAGCCTTTCGTCTTTTCAGCGGATTGCTGCGTTCGTTCGTCACGGTGGGCTCGCATGACGAAGCCATCGAAAGATCCGTCGATGAAATCTTTGAGTGGCTCCGCGGCGGTATCTTGGCGTCAGCAGGGATTGGAAAAAGGTCATCAATAATAATCAGGCCGGTAATAAGAGCAAAACAAATGGATGAGGACGAAATTAAATCTCGGGGTTGCTAATCTGATATTACAGCGTAGCCGACACAATTTCGTCTGGGAAATCTCGCAGTGGTGTCAGAGAACGTCCAAATCCAAACTAATCCAGTGGCTGTTTGACTGACACGTCACACATTCAAACTATGTAGGTGGAGGAGAAGGTTAAAATCATCATTGAAGGTATTTACCCTGTTTTTTTTTTTTTTTTTTTCAACCATTCTTTGTCAAATGTCGCCATCCGGATGTACTCTACAGTACATGTGACGTCATGGTGAAAAGGTTTATTACACAAGCTCATTTAGTCACTGAAATTTCACATGAGACTTGAATAGCTGCACATGCACCAAACGCACTAAATTACTTGGGGTTGCCTTTCATGTCCACTCACCCAGCCGATGAGTCCCGGACGCATCTCACAGAAGAATTTCAAATCAAAATTTTGAATGCGGGGATTGAGTTCATGTCCCTTAAAGAAGTCATAAATCACATTCCCTGGAAATAAATGAATAAAATGAATTACCAAGGGCAGACAGGACATTATGATTGATCAACTTTTCTTCTTCTTCTTCGCCTTACCCGAGCTCCCCCCAAGCGCCTGCTGGTCTGGGGGTGCGTAGCGGGAGCGGATGTACAGATAGACGCTTAGCAGGACGGAGAGGAAGAAGGTAGCCACAGCAAGTTGCAAGAAATGGCTGTGGACGTAGGTGACGTCAACTCCCTGATAGACGGCTGCAGCAACCACCGCAGCACTCGTCACAATGGCAAAGAAACCTGACGGAGAACAAAAAAAGCAGGATGAACTCATTTCACCACAAATACTTTGTGACGGCACACTGGCTTGTAGTTGATGAAATAGTTGAAGTTTAGTGGGCTGAGAATACACGCAGCTAGGATATTGACATTTACAGCGCTGCCAACCTATAGAAATTCACTTCCAGAACAATTTGTCTGAATTTCCATATTTTCAAAATAATGCCAAGAACATTACCACGGGACAGTTCCTGTGAGATATTATGGAATAGAATAAAACGTTTGCATACTTTTCAATTGCACAACATAATCATTAATGTATAATCATAATCGTGAATAAATGATGGCTTCAATATGTTATTTTAATCCAGTGCTTCTCAAATAGCGGGCCGCGTGAGACCCTGAAGAACACGATTTGCCGTACTAGAATAAAGTGCACATCCACAGCACTAGATGGCGTATTTGCTCCATGGCGTAGTAGTGTTTATTGCAATAGTACGAGCAGTTAACAAACTTGGAGGACACCATGGGACATTTTTTTACGGGGATGAAAAGAAAGGCAGAGAGAGACGGAGATTGTGTAACACGTTCCAACAGCGCCTTCCCTCTTGCAATCAACTTCTTAAACAGGTGACCTACAATTCCATTGCAACATGCTGGCAATTTTTGGTCACATTTCAATTATACATTACTCGCGCACCCCCTGTAGTCGTCTCGCCATGCTGCACTATTTGCATATCTGTTGTTGACCAATACTGGCCACTCATGTCAGAGTAGCATCTGCTCCATTTGCACACGGTCTGAGGAGTATCTGCAACATTTGCACAATCGACATTGTCCCAGATTATCGCACTACTCGCTTGAATGAAGTCTCGGCGCCCTTTGCACAATGGTCATTGCACCGGACTATTGCAATATTAGTCATTTGAACTGCTCCAAGTGCTAGAGGACTCTGCATCTTTTTTGTACAATTGTCAAAAAAAATAATAATAATAATGTACCGGCATTACCAGATATCTAGCGACCCTTTATTGCTCAGTGTTCTCTGTCAATTGTCTGTTGTCTGTTTGGACATACTTGGCAAATAAAGATGATTCTGAAAGCTAAGACGAGGAAGTTTGACAAAGCGTTTGTAGCGCTTGGCTTCACAGGGACTACGATGGGAGACGAGGAAAGACCGGTGTGTTTAATACGTCGAAAAACGCTGGCAGCGGAGAGCATGAAGCCGAACAAATACAAGCGCCATTTAAACACATTACACACCCTAATCACGCTGATACGCCCCTGGAGCCTTTTCAGCGAAAATGTGCTGAATATTATCAGCAATCATCCCCCTATGCGAATGCTGTTACAGTAAACCAGCGAGCACTGTTAGCATCCTATAAGGTGGCGTAACAAATTGCTCAGTGCAAAAAAAAAAAAAAAAAAAAAAAAAAACACACCATAGCAGAGGAGCTACACCGAGAACTGTCGCCAGACGTATAAAGGACATCGCAAATGCTGGTGGACAAACTCAGAGACGAGCGTTTCGCCTTACAATTCGATGAAGCAACTGACAGCAATAAAGACCGCTTGTTTATTGTATATGTACGTTTTGATTTTTGCAATGCAGTTGCAGCCTGAATCCAAGTAGATGAGATTTCAACGTGCCGTTGTCAATAGCAGCAATTCATTAGCCTTTACCGATTCCGTTTTCAACCGTAGAAAAGAAAGCAAGTCTATTAAATCAGATTAATCAGATCTCAAAAGTCACATGGTAATAGATTGGATTGGATAGTTTATGCACGGGCAAAGGTTTAGGTTTCTATTTTGTGCAATGTACTTATACAAATGTCTTCTCTTGCAATGCTATTTTTGTATTTCTTATATCCACTAGTGCTGCTGAAATTGCAAATGTCTCCATTGTGGGACTAAAAAAAAAGGTTGCCTTATAAATATGCATTATATTAATATCATTTTAACTTTATAGGCCCCTGTTCTCAGGTGGCATATGCAGTGACGTACTAATTAATTCATGGTTCCAAATGGCGTCTTGTCTGTGTAAGGAAACCTTCGCCTCCACAGCTCCACATCATAAATTATTATTATTATTATTACTTGATTTTTTACAATATACTCTACACAATAGCGCGCTAGCCACCATTACAACACCCTGTTTCAGCCGTGTCGTTTTGATGACAATAGCCTTTCGGCCGAAAACGCACTTTTGGGCCATTTCCGGCCGAAGAGTTTCGGTGCATCTCTATGATGTACAATATTGACATTTACATCTTATGGTGCACAACAACAATGATGAATAGCATTCAAAGTGAGAGTGAGGGTTCATTGCTCAGTCAAGACCCCTAAGAAGCTCACCGTTGGTTCTGTACTTCAGCCTCTCACCAGACATAAGTGGCATGCCCTCACTTAGCTGCAAAGAGGGAAAAACATTATTATTATTCCCCGAGCTCTAATTTTATTCCGAGCTCCTGCTTGAGCTCCCGTGAGGAAAGAGTCGTGTGCCCGTTGACAAGTTAACATGTTATCTATGGTACTTATGCTTGTTATATCCAACAAGGTGTCATATACAAAAATGCATTTATTTATTTTTTTTTCTCCCCGCTAACAGATTTTGTTGTTGGCTACTGTTCACAGCTCACCTTTCCCACAGGCAGGATATAGAGCAGGACCTGGAATAAGATCCACAGGACAACAAAACCTAGAGCCCGAGCCTCCCAGAAAGCTTCAAGGGGGGGTAGAGGGGGTGGGAAGTTAATTAAGCTGGGGTCGTCCAAGTTGACTTGAAGAACCACAAAAAGAACCCAGGATGGCAAGAAGAGCAGCCAGAAGTATGCCCCTGCAAGGTGAGAGAAGCAACAGCCGAGTTAAGGAAACCGCCAGTCCGTGTCACATCGCGGGTCTACAAACCCCGACACAAATACCACACAAAGATTTGCAAATCATTTTAAACCTATATTCAATTGAATGCACTACAAAGATAAGATTTCCATTGTTTCGAGCGACGAACTTGAATGTTTGCATCAATTGTTGACTTTTGTTGTTGTTGTGTATATCATCCAGGTCTTGGTAATCCGCAGAGGTTGAACCAAGGCAACTGGACTGTTCTTGTTTGTTGAAGATGAACCTTTAATCCAAAAGGTTTCTTCAGCTCAACATTTCAGGTGTGGAGGGACATTCCTCTATGACTCTCTGTGGATCTACAGTCGCTCCAAAGTGTCTATGTCCCTTCGAGCATTAATAGTGCCTTCACAGACACGCAAGTTCCCCATGCCATGGGCAGTTAAATGACCGCCGAGCGTCAGACTCGACGCTAGAGAGAGTACTTTCGAGGTGTCGTTGAGCAAGGCACCAACCTCACCCCTCAACCGCAAAAGGTGCACCACTGTTTACCCCCGTCATCCTCTCTTCTTGCATGCCTGTTTGCGATTTGCCTCAGTGTCAAATAATGTATACAGCAGAGTGTCTGTCAGGAACCTACCAATTTTGCCCCCAAAGTCAAGTTGGTTCGAGACCATCACAGCAGGAGCCGTAACCACCTTGGTAATCTCCAGATTTTGAGGTTTGGCCTCACCATCGTCCTTTCTGCGGCGCAGATTGTAACGATTCTGGTTCTTCTCAGGCTCTGGCTCCATCTTTGCCTCGGACTTATGAAGATAAAAGTCAGGGGTTATTTTATCAGCAATCATTTCCAAAGTTGCCCTTAATGTGCGCAAACAGTCATTCGATGAGTTTGACATTGCATATGGCGACTGTACACAAAGTTTGTGACTTTTTGTTGATTTGGGTGGGGGGCGGGGGGCAATACAGTGAACCCCTGTTCATCGTGGGAGATACATTCCTGACCCACAAATGATAGGTGAAAAGCTACGAAATAGAGATATTATATTGAACATTAAAGGAGGGGCTTTTGTGACCCTTTCCGACTAATTGAAAGTTTACAGTTCTCAACTGTAGGTATTCCAGAGCTGCCAACCAATAGAAATTCACTTCCAGAACGAGTTGTCCAAATTTGTTTGATTTATTTATTTTCAAAATTTTGTCAAAAACATTACGGCGGGACAGTTATTGCAGTATATTATGTAATAGGATAAAAATTCTTCTGCATACTGTTCAACTACACGACATAATCATGACTCTGTGCAGGTGCTTTGAGTTTAGTAGATTATTCGTGTGTGACACTCAGTTTAAAACATGTAAGGCCTGCAAAATTTGGGCTGATTTCTTCACAGTATTCTAATTTGAATTTAAAAATTCCTGATTTTATTGGTTTTATGAGCTGGAAGCTCATAAATTATGTAAAAAAATTAACTAATACTTGAAATTGTTTAAATTGTGGGCCCTGAATCTATAATCTATGAAAGTTTAACTTTATGAATGGAATTATGGAAATAAATCAACTTTTCCATGATATAACATTTTTTTGGAAAGGGTCTGTATATGCAGTCATACGTACCCCTATCATATTGGAATGAAAGGGTAAGCTACACCTTTTTCATAACGTCTAGGTGGCAGTGGCATATTGGAATGAAAGTGGACAGCTTCCTCATAACCTCTAGATGGCAGCATACATTTAGAAAATGTGAAAGTTTCCCCCCCCATTTTCCCCTATACCTATGTATAATGCGCACTATTGACAAGTTTTTTGGGGAAAAAATGCACATTGTACACGAGAAATTGCGGTATTTTACATTTATATCTCCAGACGTGTATTAGTTGCCTGTTTTTATTGTTGTTCAAACTTAGTCTCTGCTATAACGCGGTTCTAGACACCTATGTGGCAAGTGTATTGTTTCACCAAATCACTTATTACGATGTTTTGCAACTGCTTGTAACGATAGCTTAGCAATTAGCATCACGCTTTTTAGTCTTCTCCTACCCACTCCTCGCCCTCCTTTCGTGATAACATACAACAGAAAACAATTCTAATAGGGATATTCGATAGCTATCAAAACGAGTGTAGGTTTGTTAGTAGTGGTATGGTATAGTGCCACCTCTAGTTAATAAAAAATACTAAATGAATGAATGAAACAATGGGCTTGCAAAATGTGTGGGAATACACACCAATGAAAAAGCAATGGTTGTTGGGAGAATTATTAACATATCAAATTTGAAGAGCCACCAGCAGCACTCATGTCGCAGTGCTAAAGCTTCAACATTCCATTATTAAATCCTACACTGGTGTACCCTACACAACAAACAGACTGAACTAGTCAGAATGACTACTTGTCACAGAGCCACAGTTACAAAGCATAAAAACTAATCGTGGAGACACTGGCCTGTAATCTGATACTGAGCTGCTCTTACAGTAAAATGTTTGAAACTCATTTACAAGACACAATCTGCCATGCTCAAGTCTTAAGTCCGCAAATTCAAACACCTCTCTCGCTTGTATGATTCTAACAAACTGGTCCCAAATGATGTGGTCATTATAGTGTATTCGCTGTAGAGGAGAATGGCTACCAAATATAACTGAGCACAAGACAATCACCAAACTATAAAACCAAAACACTGCTTTTGTGTGACGAAGTGCAACTAAACTCACCTCATTTACTTTCTTTGCAGTGTTATTCTCGTCTTTGTTTTCATGCTTATTGTTGCTATTGTTCTCAGCAGCCAGTGTGGGTTGCTGCTGTCAAATAATGGAGGGGAGAGTGTTGGAGATGGACAAGGACAAAAAAGACAAATGTGGACAGCGGAAACGTGAACGTGTTGCGGTCAAAACCCTGAATGACAGAAAACCCTCTTTCATGACTGATTACGAATAACAAATGAGAAATGTTTCGCAATGCAACTGAGCCAAGGTGTCCATAGAAAAATGCATTTATTATAACAGTTCAGAAATGCACTGTATCATGGCCTCTGCGTATTGGCAAAAGATTGAAAACAGCTCTCGACGTGATACATTTATCTATTCATTTAAGAGAAGCATAAGGCAGCTAAGCCTCTTACCAGAGGACTGAGTCTGACTTCAACCATTTCCTTCAACTTTGAATCCCTGCGTGACAACGGTGCGCTCTCTGTTATTGCCGCGGCGGCGACCGCCGCCGCCGCCCGCGAGGAAGAGCGCCGCGTGTTTCTCGCCGGGGAGCGGGAGCGGCTGCGGCGGCGGCCCGGCGATCGGGAACGAGAGCGGGACCGCGGCTGGAAACCAGAAGAATTCTGCAAAAAAAAAAAAAAAAAAAAAATAGTTGAAAGCAAAGAGATTTCAATGTTGAAATCCACATTTTGTGGTAGTCTTTGGGGGGGGGGGGGGGGGGCTGAAATGGAATAATGGCATTTCAATGGGTAACACAACACAACTGAAAAACAAATCTTTTTAGGGGTAAAATAAAAAAAAACGAACAATCTGGTGGCATCAAAGAGCCACTTAGAACTAATTTTTGTCAATTTGCACGTGAGTGATTTACGGGGTACGGCTGCAATCAATTCTGGGGGATTTATTATATCTTGGTGATTGATATGGCAATGATTATTTCTTCTGGACACTTGATTTGAAACACATTTTCAACAAATTGGTTTTCCTCAGATTTGAGTTTACGCCAAACATCGGTCAAAATCTATTAATACTTCTTTTTTTTTTACCGAATTAAAACTAGGCTTTACATGATCAGGATTTTTGGCGCCGATCACAGAGTTTAAAAAAACGATTACCGATCCGATCACAAGATGGAGCAATGTGTCTTATTTAAATGACTTGTCTTAGTCTTACATTTTCTCCAAAATCGATGGGGCGCCTTATAATGCGGCGCGAGTTCCAATATCAAAAATGTTGTTGTGTGATGAGCGCTCCGCTTGACTTATTTTTTTTTTTAAAAGCATTTCCTGCCGACACGCTGCTTACACAGAGGAAAAGCGGATGCGGCTGAGGACAGGCGAGGGTGCGTACCAACTCGAGCAATGGATTAATGAGCAAAGGTTGTACTTCAATAAAGTACAACCGAACTCAAGTTTTGCTCCCGCTGCCTTTTTAAAAACATTGTTTTAGCGCGCATGCATGCTACCGTATGTATGTATTTAAGCTAGCGTATGTTTTACCATGCCTGCGCCCAATAATACGGTGCGCCTTGTGTGTGTGTGTGTGTGTGTGTTTTAGGGATGTTTTTTATCGATTGTTCAGAATGCACAAGACTATAGCTAAGAAAGGCCCGGGCAGGAGGGCTTTGTTGAGTTTGGAGCAGAAGTTACTACTCGGAAAGGCCGGCATATCACCACAGAGCATCACAAGGACGAAGCATTTCTCACACTCACTCCTCAACAATGAATAAGGGAAGAGCATCACTTAATGCTTCAAACAAACAAACTTGTTTTTGTTAGTGCAGTTTTAAGTTGTATTTTCAATTAATACTCGCTTACAAGGAGAACACCAGGCCGCCTGCTTCAAAATATCTGTTAATGGACGTGATCCTGTGGGCTGAAATTTGGAAAAGGCTTTGCAATATGTTTTTAGGAAGCCATGTGAAATTCAATGCTCCAGTGAACAATGCAAATTTGCTCTGCAAGAAAAAAACACTTGTTTCGTCTTTTGATTCTTATTTCAGTAAGCTATTATATTTTTATTGAAATTTCCTTTATTTGGTAAGTGTTTGATAATATAGTTTACATGAATTTATGTTAGTGAATGTATTTTTATTTTTTTTTTAATTGAATTGCTTACGCTCTTCTGTGTTTGTTTAAACTCAACAATTTATTGTTGTTAAATGTATTTTATTATTAGCATCCATTAAAAGAAAAGAACAGTATTCTATTAAAATCCAAATTAAAAGTTTTTTTTTGGGGGGGGGGGGGGAGGTCACAAACGATGCGCAAAAAGAGAACCCCTCTTCCCACCAACGCGGCGGGTGCCCACCACCTCAAATAGATTCCAGTCCTGAGGGAAACACTGCAGACCATGGCTTTTGCTGTCAGATGCAACTACAAAAATGTCAGGAAAAGCCTACCAGAACATCTGAACTTTATTTTGGATTATCCAAAGGCACTTTATATGGTGGCAGGCGTGTGCGGACTCCCATTTAGTACACGTTTGAACGTCATTAGCTAGCCATGTCCCCAGTGTGTACATTGTGTGCGCACTTGTGCAACCACATTACTACTTTTTTTTTTTTCCTTTCTTCCCATTGAGTTGCACGGATTATGTGTCACGTAAATGGTGGAAACTGTTTTTATATCACAAAAACCTGACATTGGAACAGGGGTGGGTAGACTTTTTATACCCACTGTAAGTTCTGGTCCTACCCTGATGTCCTGCTCCTTGAGCTCGAGCTCAGTTCCGTCCTTGTAGATGACTGTGTACAGCTGACTTTTGGCTTCAAAGCCCAGCACCTTCACTTCATAGTATAGGTTGCTGCCAGGCCAGCGGCCCATCACCGTGTCCCCTCGATGGTACTTCACACTCGGCATTGTCTTCTAAAGCAGGAAGAAATGAACGAGAGAGTGAGAAAAGGGGGCTCAATGTTTAAAAATATCTCGTAAGCATTATTTCAAACAAGCTGAAAGGAAACGTTCACCATACACATTTATGATTACTTAATGGGGAATATGGGGAATTCATTACATCCGCATTCACCATTGGATTTGAACAGAATTGTTTTTTTAAAGATTTGGAATGGCATGGTCAGAGCCCAGTAAGTTTTGAAATGTACAGTGAACTCCCGCCAATTTGCAGTTTGTTACAAAAAGTCACCCATTTGTTTTTTTTTTTCTATGGAACCTATGAATAAGCAGCTATTCGTTGAAAAACTCACCCAGTATTCATGAATTGTTTTGGTCTTCTGTGCCAAAGATACCACAAGATGGCACCTAAACCCTGGCTATCTGGTGTCAAATTCAATGTCAAGTATGTTTATGTGATCCGTGGCACTGTTTAAGTTCTTTGTTTCACCACATCTACACGTTCATGTACCGGTGCATTTCCCCCCCCCCCACAAAATGAAATCATCTGTAAGCAATTTACTTTTTATGGTGATGTTGCAAGATGAGTTTGAAAGGGTATTAAGATGTGCTTTGTATTTTGGAGGTACAGTATATTTACAGTTTAAACTATTTTTCTATGCAATTATAAACCTCACGGCAGGGCTTGGTGCCCTTTGGAGGTTTTATTGTATGATGGTCGCTCTCTCTCTTCTATATTAATAAAGAAAGTGCTACAATAGGGGTGTGTTCATTTCCTATCACTTTTTGTCACAAATGATATTATTATTATAGTACATGGTATACTAAACTGTACACAAGGTAACTGCACCTGCTCAGTGCATACTGTAGTTGCAACTCCTAATCTACAGTAGCAACCCATTTAGAATGGTAAAATCCCACTACAGTAGACACCAGTGGGTAACAATAAGGTGGGCCCAGGCAAGGTCAGCATTATGCATCATTAGTGACCAGGGAGGCTCAATGTGTTGAAAACCAACACTAATGCAGAACTGCTGACAGGTCTGTCCCCTGCGAGGTTTAACCAGAGCCATGTGTCATGTGGGTAAGGCCCATCCAGCCACTTCTAGCAAACAACTGCTTTCACGGCACACTGTCCATTATACAGTGGGTACGGAAAATATTCAGACCCCCTTCAATTTTTTAGACTTTAGACCGATCTTATTGCCCCGATCGGTATTGGCCGATAATTAGTATTGTATGCTGATCGGCTCCGCAAAAGACGTCGCCATCGTGTGCGACGAGACAACACATAATGCAACATATGTTGAGTTCAAAAACTGATTTGCATGTAAGCATATTGGAATGAAAGTGGACACCTTTCTCATAACCTCTAGGTGGCGTTGGCACATTGGAATGCAAGTGTACAGCTTTTTCATAACTTCTAGATCGTGGCATACATTTATAAAATGTGAAAGTTTTTTTCATTTGATCCAATCACAAGATGGAGCAATGCGTCTATTTATATGACTTGCTCATTTATTGTATATACCCGTGTACTGTATCCATCCATTTTCTGTACAGCTTATGCTCACAAGGGTTGCCGGCGTGCTGGAGCCCGTCCCAGCTCAAATTATTCTCTAGCATTTGTAGACAAAAGTTAAAACACCAATGACATATATAAAATGCAGGCATCAATCTTATTATTTTTGGGAAAATAACTAGAATGGGCTAATTCCTTTATTACATTATTTTTCAAGGCTATCCTAATATTTTTGAATTAATAAAAATAAATATAAAAGTATTTTAAGTTGTCAGTTTTACTGATTTTTAGATTTTTGCCGTGGTATAATTGTAATACCGGCATTGAGGTATTTTATGCAAGTCCTGTATCGAAGTCAGAATTTTGGTATCATGACACCGCTACAATATGATTTAACTTGGGCCACCATATGACAATATTAAGGCTAATACTAATGTGCACACAACTTGGCGACAATGGAGAACAAAGCCAACCTAAGATGAAAATCTTGCAGGGAACTGGTTTGCAACATCTGAGAGGCAGCCAATATAAGCCACTGTTTACATTTCTAAATAAGTGCTTCTGGTTTTGATTAGCAACGGAGCTCAAATGGGCTCTGTAGTCAACACCATTTTAATCGTCTGTGGATTGCAGTAATTCCAGTTAACACAGAAATTATGCTGCATATCTGCAACAACTTTTGTTGGAAGAGTTGTACCTTTTAATATTAAAAGCGGTTCCTTTTTTTTTTTTTTTCTTTTTACTTGCATGATTGGTGGAGATTGTAATGGACACGTTGGTGAAGGAAATAGGGGTGATGAAGAATTGATGGGTAAGTACGACATCCAGGAAAGGAACTTGGAGGGACAGATGGTGGTAGACTTTGCAAAAAGGATGCAAATGGCTGAGTGAACAAGAGGCAGGAACATAGGGTGACCGACAAGAGCGGCGGGAGAAGCACGCAGGTGGATTACATCTTGTGCAGACGATGTCATCTGAAGGAGGTTACCGACTATAAGGTTGTGGTAGGGGGAGAGTGTGGCTAGACAGCATAGGATGGTGGTGTGTAAGATGACTCTGGTGGTGGGGAGGAAGATTAGGAAGACAAAGGCAGAGCAGAGAACCATGTGGTGGAAGCTGAGACAGGACGAGTGTTGTGCAGCTTTTCGGGAAGAGGTGAGACAGGCTCTCGGTGGACGGGAGGAGCTTCCAGAAGACTGGACCACTGCAGCCAAGGTGATCAGAGAGGCGGGCAGGAGAGTACTTGGTGTATCTTCTGGCAGGAAAGGAGAGAATGAGACTTGGTGGTGGAACCTCACAGTACAGGAAAGCATACAAGGAAAAAGGTCAGCTAAGAAGAAGTGGGACACTGAGAGGACCGAGGAGAGGTGAAAGGAATACATGGAGATGCGACACAGGGCAAAGGTAGAGGTGGCAAAGGCCAAACAAGAGGCATATGATGAAATGTATGCCAGGTTGGACACGAAAGAAGGAGAAAGGGATCTATACAGGTTGGCCAGACAGAGGGATAGAGATGGGAAGGATGTGCAGCAGGTTAGGGTGATTAAGGATAGAGATGGAAATATGTTGACTGGTGCCAGCAGTGTGCTAGCTAGATGGAAAGAATACTTCGAGGAGTTGATGAATGAGGAAAATGAGAGAGAAGGGAGAGTAGAAGAGGCAAGTGTGGTGGACCAAGAAGTGGCAATGATTAGGAAGGGGGAAGTTAGAAAGGCATTAAAGAGGATGAAAAATGGAAAGGCAGCTGGTCCTGATGACATTCCTCTGGAGGTATGGAAGCATCTAGGAGAGGTGGCTGTGGAGTTTTTGACCAGCTTGTTCAATAGAATTCTAGCGCGTGAGAAGATGCCTGAGGAATGGATGAAAAGTGTGCTGGTGCCCATTTTTAAGAACAAGGGTGATGTGCAGAGCTGTGGGAACTATAGAGGAATAAAGTTGATGAGCCACACAATGAAGTTATGGGAAAGAGTCGTGGAGGCTAGACTCCGGACAGAAGTGAGTATTAGCGAGCAACAGTATGGTTTCATACCTAGAAAGAGTACCACAGATGCATTATTTGCCTTGAGGATGTTGATGGAAAAGTACAGAGAAGGTCAGAAGGAGCTACATTGTGCCTTTGTAGATCTCGAGAAAGCCTATGACAGAGTACCCAGAGAGGAACTGTGGTACTGCATGCGGTTTATAAAAGTTTATAAAACAGTGGTTAGGCCAGCCATGATGTACGGATTAGAGACAGTGGCACTGAAGAGACAACAGGAAGCAGAGTTGGAGGTGGCGGAAATGAAGAGGTTGAGGTTTTCTCTCGGAGTGACCGGGTTGGATAAAATTAGAAATGAGCTCATCAGAGGGACAGCCAAGGTTCGATGTTTTGGAGACAAAGTTAGAGAGAGCAGACTTCGATGGTTTGGACACGTCCAGATGAGAAATAGTGAGGATATTGGTAGAAGGATGATGACGATGGAGCTGCCAGGCAAGAGAGCTCGAGGAAGACCAAAGAGAAGGTTGATGGATGTCGTGAGGGAAGACATGAGGGCAGTTGGTGTTGGAGAGGAGGATCCAGGAGATGGGCTCTCATGGAAAAGGATGACGCGCTGTGGCGACAAGCCCAAAGGAAAAGAAGACTTGCATGACAGTGACGAATAAGAATCAAAGTTTTATGATGATGACAGTTTGACCATGGATCTTCTTACAGTCGACCCTTGCTATATTGCGGTTCACTTTTTGCGCGTTCAGAGCATTGCAGATTTCTATCGTATAGTGCTGCAACTAACAATTATTTTAGTAATCGTCTAATCTGTCGATTATTTTCTCGATTGATCAATGCGTTGGATGAAAAAAATAATATGAATTCCTTTATTCAAAAACAAGAGATTATTTCAAATGGACAGTGCAGAAAATGCATAAACAAATTGATTATGATTCACTTACCGGAACATGTCAGAAAATAGGCACAGATTTTGTTGAAACACAAAAGATAATCAGCCTGCTTTACTGGAGGTCTACAAAAATCTGAGAATATTTAGTGTTAAGAAACTGAAATTTCAAGGATTTGGAAAAATGTAGGTCTCTAAACAATCTATCAGAATCGATGAATTTGGTAATCCATAAATCGTCGATTAATTGTTGCACCTCTAATATTGTACTTGCATCACGGATTTAAAAAAAAATTCAATAGAATGTACTTAGTCCATGGCCCACCCTTTAACAATGTTTTGTATAAATTAGTTATGTTGAGGTAATGGACTGAGGAAAGAAATATTTCATAAAGTTAGACCAAATAATCAAAATAAAAAATAAGCATCAACAAACCACTTACCACTGATTCAACGCAAACACGCAACGCAAGCAGGTCGGCTCACCACGATTACTCGTCAGGCAGGCAAAAACAAACATGTACAAAACCCACTAACCAAGCGTAGAATTCAAAGGATGACAGGACACACCCAAAGTTAGTCCCTGTGATCCTACTACTGGCTTGTGTCCTGGTCCATATGGAAAGCCACTCATGGAATGGGAATGCAATGTCCCATCAGATGGTTGAAAGGGTAGGCTGTGTATGCGTGTGTTGGGGGGGGGCGGGGGGGCTTTAAACCCTCACACCTCCTCTTTACTGAAAACACCAGGCTCCACTTGGCATGCCGTTTTGAAATGCAGCATGTGAATCAGATGTCCCACCACAGATCTGATAACAAACTCTTTTGTGTCTTTTATATGCTACAGCTCTTTTTTGTGATACAAACTATATTATGTATATATATGAAACGTTAATATCCATTTGATTCCGTAAAGACGAAACACTACATCCATCCATTTTCTGAGCCGCTTATCCTCGCAAGGGTCGCGGGAGTGCTGGAACCCATCCCAGCTATCATCGGGCAGGAGGCGGGGTACACCCTGAACTGGTTGCCAGCCAATCGCAGGGCACATACAAACCAACAACCATTCACACTCACATTCACACCTATGGGCAATTTCGAGTCTTCAATCAACCTACCATGCATGTTTTTGAGTGCCCGGAGAAAACCTAAACTAATGCCACACTAACAATTATATATTTTCATATTTTTATTGAAAATAACGTGAACATTTGCAGGACAACGATGAAAAAAATAATGAATGTTCGAGCATTTTATACACTTGTCAATTTCCAATAATATGTATGTATATATATGTATGTATGTGTATATATATGTGTGTATATATATATATATATATATATATATATATATATATATGTGTATGTATACACGTATATATATATATATATATATATATATATATATATACACACACACACACACATATATACACACATATATACACACATATATATACACACACATATATATATATATATACACACATATATATATATATATATATATATATATACACACATATATATACACATACACATGTATATATGTGTATGTATATACATATATATATATATACACACACATATATACACACAGATACACACATGTATACGTATGTATACACACACGTATACACACACGTATATATACGTATGTATACACACACGTATACACACACGTATATATACGTATACACACACGTATATATACATACGTATATATACATATATGCGTGCAAACAGTATATATGGTAAGGCGCACGGTCACTGTTTCTTTAACGTTAGCTTTAAACCGAAGTTGTCCCGCTCGGCTGACAGAAGGGAGGGAATACGTCATGCATTCAAATAGTGTTGACACAAAAAAAAATAAAAAATGTAAAAAGCATTCTGCCGAGAAACCACCCCTTTCGCACCGTTGGGAAAAAACTCGTTTCCCTCGGGAGATATTAGAACATGTGGGGAAGAAGCAAAACAAATACTCCGTAGGGAGTTGAAGAGCGCTGGTTTTCCTATCTAATTTAGAACGTCTCACTTATCGTGAGTACATAGTCAGTGTCTAATTCCTGAACTTCGTCAATTAACGTTGACGTTACTCAGAGACGTGACGTTATAAAACAACGCAACAATAACCAAAAACAGAACACCGCCATGAAACATATCGAATAGAATTACGAGTGTGGAAAAGAAAACGATGACGCTACGTCTGGTTTTGTTCACAGCTTTCGTTAAAGTAGCGGACGAAGTGCTCTCTCCAGGAACTAGTCGAAGTCACAGTCACTCAACCCCGGAGAAAACCACAGCTCAGAGCTAGCTGTAGCTAGCCAATAAGGTCCCGCCAAAGACAAACGGGATGCGGTTTCAGTTTGCATGACAAACGTGTGTAAAAGACGGCTGCGCTTACCACTCTGCTGCGATAAATCCAAGTATGGCAAACACGAGTTTCAAAAAAAAAAAAAAAAAAAAAAAAAGTTACGCGCTAACAAGTCGACGTTAATATTTAGAAATTGCAAGTCCGCTCACGACGTCTGACGTCGGCGTTTATCTCCCGCCCTCGCAACAAAAGCCGCTGGTGACCAGGAAGGCGCGAAGGCGTCTGATTGGCTAGCGAGGCCTCGTTTCAAACTGTTCAGCCAGATCTCATTGGTTGTCAACAGATTTTAACTGAGTTGGTGACGCGCGCGCGCAGACAAATGAAAACACTTAACCGAAAGTACACACTGTTATTGTACTGTTCATTTTATTGCATGTGTAAAATAAGCATTTTAACGAATGTGCTTGTGTCATTAAAAACACAAACGATATATATATATATATATATATATATATATAAAAGCGTTGAAACACTTCAACCATTGGTTCGAATCATGGTTCTTTCCTTGATGCTTCATTGCACACGAACCCCCCTGCTGGCCATGTGCATAATCACAGGCAGCTGCATCTTTACCGCCGGGCTGCTCTCGGGTGGACCCCTGGGCCTGATCCCGCCTCTCGATCGATTGGGTGGGGTCCTCAGCCGGCCACAGCAATTACAGGACACTTCTGTCAGTCTTTGTGCGTGTAAAACGTTATCAATTCACTTGCATGTCTCCGCAGACACAGACCCCTAGGACTCTTTCACTGGGTGTGGGGTCACGCACTGACTGCGACAAATAACTCAGGAATATGCAAATCGCTTGTGCATCCCCTCACTTATGCTCTCGTCCCGTAGACTTTTATAATTCACATAATGAATGGCACCACACTTCAGTTGTACAGTCGGGTTCACGACCCTTGTCCTGCATGCTTCTTGTCCTGTCCTATCTTGTCCTGTCCTTCCCTCACAGGGTGCAGCACTACAGCCCCATGCGACACTCATATCCAATGTTTCATTGTTGTAGATATAATGATTTACTTTTCTCATCTTGTTTACAATTAGTGCTTTTGTCTTTGTTTCACTCTCCCTTCTAGAAACTTTCTTCTGTTCGACTGATCAAGTCTGATACTCAATAAAGCTCAATTATAATACCACAGCGGCAGCTTAAAAACTCCACTGTGACGCAGTAAAGCTGTTCCGGCATAAAAGGGACACAGATCCTCCATTCTGCTTGACCTAACAGCCGAACAGGACAAAAAAATAAATGGTGCCGGGGGCAGACGACGTCGTCGTTGTTTTTCTTTTGTCCTGTTCGGCTATTAGGTCAAGCAGAATGGCGGATCTGTGTCCCTTTTATGCCGGAACAGCTTTACTGCGTCACAGTGGAGTTTTTAAGCTGCCGCTGTGGTTTGTTTGTATTATAATTGATGTTTATTGAGAATCAGAATCTATCAGTCGAACAGAACAGTTTCTAGAGGAGAGAGAGAGAGAGAGAGAGAGAGAGAGAGAGAGAAACGCAGACGAAAGACAAAGCACTAATTGTAAACAAGATGAGAAAAGTAAATCATTCTATCTTCAACAATGAAACATTGGATATGAGTGTTGCATGGGGCTGTAGTGCTACACCCTGTGAGGGGGAGCACAGGACAAGCTAGAACAGGACAAGGACAGGAGAAAAGAAGCATGCAGGACAAGGGTCGCGAACCCGGCAGTACAACTGAAGTGTGGTGGGATTGACTATGTCAATTATAAAAGTCGATAGGACGAGAGTGTGAGTGAGGGGATACCCGAGTAATTTGCATATTCATGAGTCATTTGTCGCGACGAGTGAGTGGGCCCACACCCAGTGAAAGAGCAACTAGCCCAGCGGCTGTGGTTTTACATGCGGAAATGCATCGTGTTTTCAGTCGCCCAATCCAATGAGGGCAGCATACGCGGCTCGCGGTGTTTTATTCGCCCCCGTTTCAGTGTCTCGTCCGACATGGCTGCAAATAAAACACCGCCTCAAACAAACTGCAGGTGCACACTTCCTTTTGTCCTGCCCTCAAGCGCAGAAACATTTTACAAGCCGTAAAATGCCGGAAGCTTCCTTTCACACTTGCACTGACATTCGTTCCTACAAAAGGGTTTACCATTTTAAGGCAGGCAACAGTATGGAATTCAGCCTGGTCACCCCATAGAATTTGAAGTTTGACTTTGTACCTTTACACTTTTTTTTGGAAATCTTAAATGTTGTGCTACATTTTTTTGCGCTAATATGAGATCAACGGCTTGAATTTATGACATCCTAAAAACAAATTGATCTAGGTTTGAAGAGTGGCCACTGCATGAAAGCCGATAAACAACGGACTGCTCGGTGGAACGTCCGCACATTCTTGTCGTTTCGTTTTTGCTGCGGGCGTTACTTGGCCTTCCTTTTTTTCCCCGTCACCGAGCGTGAATGTAGGACGCTGTGGCGCGGGGATGCGCTCGCACTGGGGAAGCAATTCAAAATGACATTCATTCAGACTCCAAATGTACACGACCGAGTGTCAAGCCGGTGCAATCGTTGGGTTAGAAAACACCGAGGCATTTAACAGAAGGAGAACAAATATTAGGGACACACACGGATGTCCGGGTTTTTAAAGTCACACCTGAAACAAACGGTTTCTTTGTGTCAAAGGGAAAGTCAAAAGGAATCAGATGGACAAAGTCATGACTTTTATGTCTTGTATTGCAATTTTATTTAACTTTCTCTATCAAAACAAAAAACTGTTAGCATGTAAGAAAAGACTAATTAACACGAACACAGGATAGGACACAACGTGGACGCTAAAAGAACAAGTCTGGAAACCCACCCCCCTTTGAAACATGCTGTGCCTTCAAGCGTGGAACCCCATCTCAAAAAGTTCCTGCAAATTGTCCCGAGCGTTTCCATCATTAAACTGACAAGGATGTGGACATATTCATTCCAATTCCAAATTAAGCAAGGAAAGCACATTTCTTAAACACATTTAAGAAATGTGAAGATCTCCCCTTCACCATTGCAGGCCAACGTCTGATTGTACTTCATAGCGGTAAGGGGGAAAAAAAATAAAATAATCATCTTGTTGCACAGATGTTTCCTGGAACAGTAACAAGGTCATTGAGATCTCCCTTCAATGGAACATATACACCATAAAATCACAAAAGTGTATTTGACGGACAAATATTATGACAAGTTATCGATTTGAAAACAACTTCCGAACAAGGCACAAACCGCATGGATCCAACAGAGATTGTCACATTGAGCCTGTCCAATAAGCGGATGCACTGTGAATTTAAGATAGGGTTCTGCTTTTGAAATCTCCATGATTTGACATCTAAGGAAGGCGACTTGGTCGAGCATGATTGTTGAGTCCTTTGGTTAGAAATGGCCACACAGTAGTTGTGATGTGTTTCCGTACCCAAGTGCAATCGGAAAAGGCTTAAGCACAGGCAGCCTCGCGGGTGGATGTTCAGAATAAAACGGGGATTTATGTGTGACAGATTGGAGATTTCTTCTTTTTCTTTTTTTGCAACTGTGATCTGTATATTTCGGACCAATGGCTTTGGCTCTCATCAAACGAATTCTTCAACTCTGAGCTTGTAGTCGGGGGGGGAAAAAAAAATAAAATAAATCTGTGTCACTTTAAGGCAAATAAAAACAAACCAAAAAGGTAAGCACAGGTGAAAGACTGAATGGCACGCTGAAATCCTTGAAGACACCACACACACACAGATTTATGCACACGAGTAGTAGTTTTGTGGAAAAAGGAATTAACAGACAAAAATCGTTCTAACATCAAATTATCTTAAGGACACAGTACGATTGGACGTTACGGCGAGGGGATAGTGAGTCCTAAATTAGGTTGATCCATAAAATCCCGCTCTTCAGTGCCACCATCTTTCTGTCCACACTGAGCTCCGATAGGCCGTACAGAAACATGATCGGCGACAGATGCTACACTTATTGCTTGGCATAAACTTGCGGGAGTGAATGCATTTTCTTGGCAGATTCGTCACCCTTCCGCTTTATGAAGGAAAAAAAAAAAAAAAAAAGGAAATGTTACCAAACGTGACAGAGAGGGACACAAAAGTCAGTCGGACGTCAAGTCCATCTACAGTGACCATGCTCAAGTAGCATGGCGGGTGTTAGCAAAATAGCACTTTTTTTGGGGTTTGGTAGAGAGCTACTACGGGGGCCGCTGTCTGACATGCGGCCTCCCTTGCCAATCGACCGACACAAATGAGGTGATTATGAGGAGGATTATGGCGCTACTTGATATGGCCTTTCATCTATAGACTCGAAACAGATGCCTGTTTTTGGAAATAATTTTGTACATATTTAGGTTCAAATGGCATTTGAGGAAGACGAGCTTTCCAGTTTCCAGCAGCGGCGGACTGCTCCATATCGTCCATATCCATTCACACTTGTTCATTCAGAATCACGCACGCACGCACGCTACTGCTATGGCCTTATGAGGAGGTGTGGGGGAGATTTTCCATCCCTACTTTATTCCCGTTTCTTGATAAAACGTGCCTTTTGATAGAAAAATCACCAGAACGATTTCTGATTTGCTTCTGCACCAATGATCTTTTACAGTATCTTTGAAGAGTTACATTTGTTTTTTTGTTTTTTTTTGCATAAAGACATGCGCTTTTCTTTCAGACTGCTGTCCTCCAGGATGCGACGTCCTCAGCAGGAAGGTGGAGGAAAGTGTGAGGCAGAGGAGTCCCACCCACCTATGAGAGTTCTACAAACATCACCCGGATTGATGCCGCCCTCCAGAGACCGCGCCCTCTCAGGTATACGTGGTTGTTTGTCTTCATTGTCGTCACCGCTACTAAGTTGATATCTCGTTCTGGCCGGCTGCATTATCTTGTCTAGCGACCAAAGTTGGGCCATGGGGCTTGGATTTGTAGAAGAGGGACTATGCATCATCTATGCTGTACTGGACCTGCCCAGTTCCTCCCTGATTGCTGAGGAGACACGAGAACAATACACAAATGAGCTAAATGCTAGTTAAGTGCTTGGTTTAACTCGTTTTTTTGTCACCGGGCACGTTGCAGTTATGATGGGTAACCAATGTTGAAATTACAAGTCTAGGGATATTTTAACATGATTTATTTCATATGACAATTTGAAATTTTGGTTCAGATTTTCGTATCATGAAAAGTTGATGACCATGATTTGCTTTCACGGGCCAGGCAAAATGATGTAGCGGGCCGGCTCTGGCCCCTGGACCTTGAGGTTGACACCTCTGCACGAATTGGTCATTTTCCTATCATTTGATCAATAATGGTAATAATAAATACATCTATTTTAGCTTTTTTTTTTTTTTTTTTTTTAAATGCCACTTTGGTTTTACATACGTAAATGTCCCCCATGCTGAAACAGCCAAAAGTCAATACGGATTGAAAGTTTTCGGCATTCATCGTAAAGGCAACCCTTATTGGCAGAGCAAATGGTGGTGGCCCATTGTGATACACTTTTTTTTTTATTTTTTTTTTAAATAAATTTTTTTAGAACTGTAAAGACAAAAGACAAGCAGCTTCACACAAACCGTCTGAGTTGCACAATTTACGTGTTTGTGCTTCAAACTCTGGATACAAATGATCCTAAATACTCATTATACCCATTAGACTTGTCTTAATCCAATTGTAATAACGGTATAGACATTTTTCCTACATACAGTATTTATTCGTATCTCAGAAATAACTGTTTGTAAAGAACCCAAAAAAAAAAAATTTTTTTTCACGTAAAAAGGCATATTAAGCAAGAGGAGAAAAATCCCATATATGCAAAAAGGTTATTAGCATTAAAAGACATTTTGGCATTCAAAGTTCTCAAAATATTCCGTTTGAAGGGTAACAACTGCCAATAATTCAAACGCTCATAACAGTAAAATGAATTGATTTTAAAAAGGAAATTCAGTGGGCCTCGTCTTTACTGTCATTGTTCAAATGATATGAAAAAGATCTTTCAAAAATAAAACATGAAAAAAACGGGCTTAAAGCTGTTAAAGTTATTGTCAAACTAAACATAAAACAAAGAGAATTCTATGTGTATTTAAAACGAGCAAATAACTTTCGACTAATGCCTTTAAGCAACGGCTATTTGAACACAAACGGTGCAGGAACACATTGTAGACAGGCAATATAACTGGACTCTCAGTCATAATGCTGTATTCTTTATTCTCTGCCAAGAATGATTCTCACTCGTTCTAGGCAGGAAACTCCCCACTGCAATATGATTGGCTGCCTGAAAGTAGGTGTGAAGTCATTCTACATTGGCCTTTACACTGTCCCCCAGGTGGCCAGGGCGCACACAACAGAGAAGCAGAACACGACTTGTCGCTTCACATTAACAATAAATGAACCCATCTTATTATTGTCAACTGAGCCATATCGCACTCGGTAGCCACACCGTGCCAAACAGAAAGTGCTGACTTGCACGTCACTGTTACGCTACGGCGATGTCGCAATAAACCTCCGCGGCTTCATTTGGGTACACGCCACACTAGCGGCAAACGGATAGGGAAGAACCCCCCTAAAACTGCTGCTAAACGACATTTGCTCTTAAAGCACAGTGTAAAAAGCTCAATTTACCATCGATGAGCTCTTCTTTTAGCTTCGACAGCTCCTTCCTCATCTCATCCAGAATGTCCTAGAGGGACACAACAGAACACATTTGCATTTCCGTAATCGTCCAAGTGCACACTCCAAACGCTATTATGTCTTGACTGTGCCGTTATTATACCCTCACCTTCAATCAAAGTGCAGGGATTTTGTAGCTAACGTAACGCTTTCATGGAAATACAGGATGTAAACAAAAAACAAAAAAAAAACACAACATATAACATGTTCACCAACCTGTTTCAATCTATCATAGTCAACAGCTTCTGTTGGCATGCCGTTGGCACTTACAGATGCTGCAGGCGTTGGAGTAGATTTCGGTCTGAAAGCGGAGCGGGAGAGCACAGTAATTGCACGCAAAATCAAATCGGTGTGGATTTAGCGCGCGGCAAATTAAACGTGTGCTGACGATGGGACAGTTCCGACAGAAGGAAAACCCTAACTTCATTGAAAGATTCCCATCAAAATCGGCGACCAAATGATTTGCTGGAATTAGCACTCATCTGTCATACCATTAATAGTCACATGTAAATAACTGCACATGTGGGGGGGGGGGGGGGGGGGGGGGGAAGGTACTCACCTCAACGTGCAATTAAAACGCGCCGACAGCACTAGTGTCAGCAAAAGCAAATGCTGCAGCTTCAAAGAGAGAGGATGTAAGACAGGAAGGATGCATGCAATAAAAGGAAATGAGTTCGCCGGTGCGCCAGTAGTTATGTGGCAGTGTTGTTGTTTTTGTGTTCAAAATCATCAACCAAAATATGTCTGTGGTAGTAGATAAGATCTAAAATATTAGCGGTGGAAATAGAAATGACGGCTTAACATGGGTGTCTATGGAGCTGTAACACTTGGCGACAAAATGACGATGTTTGTGTGTAAAGTTTACGTTATTAACCATCATTTACAAGCCCCAATTCCAGTCAAGTTGGGAATGGTGTGTAAAATGGAAAAGAAAACAGAATACAATGGTTTTCAACTTGTCGTCAATTAGATGCGCGACGAAGACAATGTCATTACTGTTCAAACTGATGAACTGCAAATGTCACTCGTTTTGAATTTGATGTCTGCAAACACGCTCCCAAAAAAAGCTGGGACAGGGGGGGGGGGGCATGTTGACCGCTGTTTTACATCACCTTTCCTTTTAACAACACTCAATCAGTGTTTGGGAACTGAGGACACTAAAGGCTTCTTTTCACTTGCGCGGGTGGCGACCGCGCTGACGTCACTGCGGCAAACCCGTGCGCAGTTTGCCTTTATGCTCGAGCGCTACCCGCACGCGCAGTTTTGGAAATGTACTGCAGGTCTCCTCCAATTCGGGGGGCCCATTTTAGGGCCATTTCTGGAACAAGGAACAAACCAACAACTATGGCGACCGTGGAACGGTATCTGCTAGAACAAATGGACTTAGATAACCAGATGATACGTTGAATTACACTGCAAAATCAATCAAGAAGCCGGTGGTGTCGGTGGTATGTGGAACCAAGGGGAACGCGGAGTACGTCATCACAGCATGTGACTAAAACGGACCAATCACGAGAGAGGATCTCTGCGACATTCTACATTCTGATGTACACCATCAGTTGCTCAACAGTCCGGGGTCTCTGTTGTCGTATTTTGTACTTCATCGCCACATATTTTCAAATGGGAGACTGGTCTGGACTGCTGGCAGGCCAGTCTAGTAGCCGCACTCTTTTACTACGAAGCCACGCTGTTGTAACATGTGCAGAATGTGGTTGGGCATTGTCTTGGTGAAATAAGCAGGGACGTCCATGAAAAAGAGGTCGCCTGGATGGCAGCACATGTTTCTCCAAAACCTGTATGTACCTTTCAGCATTAACGGTGCCTTCACAGATGTGTAAGTTACCCATGCCATTGGCTCTAACACAGCCCCATACCATCACAGATGCTGGCTTTTGAACTTTGAGTCCATAACAGTCCGGATGGTTCTTTTCCTCTTTGGCCCGGAGGACACGACGTCCACAATTTCCAAAAACAATTTGAAATGTGGACTCGTCGAACCACAGAACACTTTTCCACTTTGCATAAGTCCATCTTAGATGAACTCGGGCCCAGAAAAGCCGGCGGCGTTTCTTGGTGTTGTTGCTAAATGGCTTTTGCTTTGCATAGTAGAGTTTCAAGTTGCACTTACGCATGTAGCACCGAACTGTATTTACTGACATTGGTTTTCTGAAGAGTTCCTGAGCCCATGCGGTGATATCCTTTACACATTGATGTCGGTTTTTGATGCAGTGCCGCCTTAGGGATCAAAGGTCACGGGCATTCAATGTCGGTTTTCGGCCTTGCCGCTTACATGCAGTGATTTCTCCAGATTCTCTGCACCTTTTGATGATATTACGGACCGTAGATGATGAAATCCCGAAATCCCTTGCAATTGTACGTTGAGGAACATTGTCCTTAAACTGTTCGACTATTTTCTCACGCACTTGTTCACAAAGAGGTGAACCTCGCCCCATCTTTGCTTGTGAATGACTGAGCAATTCAGGGACGCTCCTTTCATACCCAATCATGGCACCCACCTGTTCCCAATGAGCCTGCTCACCTGTGGGATGTTCCAAACAGGTGTTTGATGAGCATTCCGCAACTTTTTTTGCCACCTGTCCCAGCTTCTTTGGAACGTGTTGCAGCCATCAAATTCTAAGTTCATGTTGATTTGCTCAAAACAATCACGTTTATCCGTTTGAACATTAAATATCTTGTCTTTGTGGTGTATTCAATTAAATATCGGTTGAACATGATTTGCAAATCATTGTATTCTGTTTTTATTTATCTTTAACACAACGGCCCAACTTCATTGGAATTGGGGTTGTAAATAAATTACGTTTTATCCAACAACCAATATACGCTACACCCTTATTATTCAGGTTTTGAAGCCTGATTTTATATATTCAGCGATTTAAAAAAAAAAAATTATTATTCATTCAAATTTGCCAGCCTTGTTAACAACACAAAAATTGCAGCCTCTCTTCATAAAGCCTTATTTCAGCCATTAAAAATGTTGAGTTAAAAAAAAAAAAAGATTTTCCGATTCCCTGATCTACTGGGTGGAAAACACTGCGGAAAATGTCAGTAAATCAGTAACCGGCAATGAGGAGAACAAATATGCAACAATATGACCCTTTGTTTGATATCCTTGGGAATCAATAAGGTTTTTGCTTCAGCACAGAAAATAATTACTGAAAGTACAAAATGTTTCCGTTGGGGGGGGGTGAAAAAAAAAAAAAAAATCAAACTCAGTCGGCTCTTACATAAACCTAAAAAAAGAATAATCCCAAAAAGTGTGAAGAAGAAATTGAAATGTGAGCACAAACGTACTGTACTACTTTGGCCATAGCTTTCTACGCCAATTTGTGTCAGGTGTTTCAAATAAACGGACTTCAAAGAAAGCACACATCTGATAAATTGCCTCGTGCGTGTCATTTCATGCGATGAAAACTTTGCCCCAACTAAGAATTGTGTCCTAAAAGAATTGCTCAAATATTGATAAACACAGAATTTTCACCACTCCTGCTCATATTCCAGCAGTAAACTCATAGTCGAGATGTGCACGCGAAGCCAACATAAGCTTTAGTAATGTTAGCAAGCACTGGGCAACCATGCTGAACCTAGCCAAAACTACTTCAGCAATATGCCAGTGTACTCCAAGAGTCTTATTTCCGAAGCATTTTTAGAACATCTACTTCAATGAAACAACAAATAGGATTCAAAGTGAGCTAAAATGTCCCCCCAAAAAACAAAAAAACACAAATGTTATTATTGTATCATGTAAGGTGGAGTAGTTGGGAGATACAGTACCTTCCTATAACGGGTGATTTGCTACCATTCAAAGTATTGTTGTT
The DNA here is from genome assembly GCF_024500385.1 of Phyllopteryx taeniolatus. Lineage (NCBI taxonomy): Eukaryota > Metazoa > Chordata > Actinopteri > Syngnathiformes > Syngnathidae > Phyllopteryx > Phyllopteryx taeniolatus. The sequence goes on along the minus strand of NC_084519.1, from coordinate 1,958,368 downwards.
CGTTCTTTCCCATGGCTTCCTGGGCATGTCTGTAGGAGTAAAAACAAGTCAAACCAAGAAGCTTTTGTTAAGGAGATGGATTGTTTCCGCTCCCTGGCCCTTCAGTGTTGGCCGTTCGACTCTCCTGGCACTCACCTGGCGTGCTACAAGCCGACACTTTGGGGATGGTGGCTGCCTCACCCTCCTCCTGTTGGTGCAAAGGTCAGATGATCCACACAAAGTCAGAGCACAAAATAGAAAAGAAGAGATGCATTAAAATGACATTCTGCACAGTAGCGGTTATCTATATTTTATGTATTTCATTTGCTGTATTTAGTTGTCCTTAATGGAACCAGATAATTGAGCCAAAAAAACATTGAAAAATGAAAAACATTCCCACCACCATGCTTAACTGTAGGGATTGTATTGGCCAGTTGATGAGCGGTACCCGGTTTCCTCCAAATATGACGTCTGACTTTTACACCAAAGAGTTTGGTGTGAATGCCATGAAGCTTTGTCTAATCAGACCAGAGAATTTTGCCTCTTGTGGTCTGAGAGTACTTCAGGTGCCTTTGGGCAAACTCCAAGCAGTCTGCCATATGCCTTTTACTAATGAGTGGCTTCTGTCTGGCCACTCTACAGTCTCCTCTTTCCGAAGCGGAATGCTGGAGCTCTGACAGAATGACCTTTGAATTCTTAGTCCCTAACACAGGACCTTCTCCTGCGATGAGCCAGTTTAGATGGGCGGCCATCTAAACTTCTAATGAAGAGTCTTGGTGGTTTGCGGATGATGGAGGCCAGTGTGCAGACATTTTTCACTACACTTTCCCAGATCTGTGCCTCGACACAATCCTGTCTCTGAGATCTATCCCTCCATCCACTTTCCGTACCGCTTATCCTCACTCGGTTCACGGGGACTTTAAAAAGCTAAACTCAACCACAAAGTCCCTAAATACAAGCAGCACATCGACTGTCCCACCAGGGAAAATAACATTTTAGACCACTGCTATACTACACTAAATAATGCATACCGTGCCAAACCTCATGCAGCCCTGGTCTCGTCTGATCACTGATTAATTCACTTAATACCAACATACAGGCAAGAAGATAAATGCGCTCTTCTCTCTCGACACGAACGACTGCACCTCAGCACACCCGACTGTCAAACTCCTGAAGTTTGCAGATGACACCGCTGTCATCGGCCTCATCAAACACGGTGACGAGTCTGCATATTGACAGGAAGTGGAGCGGCTGGAGCTGCGGTGCGGCCGACACAACCTGGAGCCGAACACGCTCAAGACTGTAGAGATGATCGTGGAGTTCAGGAGGCATCCTTTGCCACAGCTGCCCCACACGCTGTCCAGCTGCCTTGTGTCAACCGTCAAGACCGTCAAGTTGCTGGGAATTACAGTCTCTCAGGACCTGAAGTGGGTGATCAACATCAACTCGTTCCTCAAGAAGGCCCAGCAGAGGATGTACTTCCTGCGGCTTCTGAGGAAGCACGGCCTGCCACAGGAGCTGCTGAGACAGTTCTACACAGCGGTCATCGAATCAGTCCTGTGTTCTTCCATCACAGTCTGGTTTGGTGCTGCTACAAAAAAGGACAAACTCCGACTGCAACGGACAATCAAAGCTGCTGAAAATATTGTCGGTACCCCCCCTGCCCACCTTGAGGACTTGCACGCTGCCAGGACTAAGACAAGAGCGTGCAAAATCCTCTCGGACCCTCCACATCCTGGTCACCAGCTCTTCCAGCGCCTTCCCTCAGGTAGGCGCTAACGATCAATGCAAACTAGAACTGGCAGACATTCCAACACCTTCTTCCCTCTTGCAATCAACTTCTTAAACAGCTAACCTACAATTCCATTGCAACATGCTGCCAATTTTGATTTATTTATTTATTTTTTGTCTTGAGTTTGTTGTCACATTTCTGTCGGGCCAATTATACATTACTCGTGCACTCACTGTAGTAGTCTCGCCACGCTGCACTGTTTTTCGTATCTGTTGTTGACCAATACTGGCCACTCATGCCAGAGTAGCATCTGTACCGCTTGCACACCGACTGAGGAGTAGCTGCAACATTTGCACAATCAACATTGTCCCAGATGATCGCGCTACTAGTCACTTTAAACTGCATCCATTCCTTGAAGTCTCGGCGCCCTTTGCACAATGATCATTGCACCGATCATTGCTATATTAGTCATTCGAAGTGCTAGAGGACTCTGCATCTTTTTGCACAATTGTCAAAAAAACAAACCAAAAAAAATTGCACCGGCATTACCAGATAACTAGCAACCCTTCATTGCTCAGTGACTGTTTTTCCTCAATGTCTTTATCTCTCCAAAGTGTTCTCTGTCAATTGACTGTCTGCTGTCGTACTAGAGCGGCTCCAACTACCGGAGACAAAATCCTTGTGTGTTTTTGAGACATACTTGGCAAATGAAGATGATTCTGATCTAGAGCCTTCAATTAACCTATCATGCATGTTTTTGGGATGTGGGAGGAAACCGGAGTACCCAGAGAAAACCCACACAGGCAAAACCCACACAGGTGAGGCCGAGATTTGAACCCCGGTCCGCAGAACTGTGCTAACTCTCTGAGATCGAGGGTCAATTATTTCTGAGTTTTCCATCTTTAATAAAATCGCAAAAAGGAAAAACAATGTTTTTCACATTATTATTATGGGATGTTGTGTGCAGAATTTTGAGAGGGGGAAAAAAATCCAATCAATCCATTTTGGAATAAGGTTGTCAAAAAAAAGTGAAGCGCTCCGAATACTTTCTCAATGTGCTGCATGCATTTTCTAAGTTGTCAAGACTTTTATTGGAAAACAAATCATTTGACCCTTCTGCAATTTCTGCAATTTGATCAGTCATTTAAAAAAAAAAAAAAAAAAAAAAGTGGTTTGCAATCGGAAAAAAATCATTCCAAAACTAACTGCTCGTTCCAACTCATTGAAGGCAATGTGAATCACCAACGTAAAAACTGAAGCAGCAAAGTTAGTGAAATACAAAATGAGTCATGCCAAAGCTTTTGGTCACGACTATATCATTTTTTTTTCACTATATGCAATCCAAACGAGGCATGCAGAAAACACGGAGCTAAGCACAAAGGAATTGATCGATGAGCTCCGACAGGAATGTTATCAATGCAGTAATGGCACACATGAAAAAGGGCAGAACAGCTCTGATGAGACTTACTGATCTCTGGTCGGGTTCAGGTGAAGAGCCCTTCTCCGCAATTCTTCTTCTGCAAAGGACAAGAGCAATGTTGAGGCATTGGTATGGTTTCTCTCATTTGGTATTTCCAATACAATGCGACTCACGCATAAAAATGAACAGAGGCATTCACAAAAAAATCAAAACATTAAAAATAACATTTTTCAAATTGATGAATAGAAATCTAAGGTGGTACCTTCTAGCCAATAAAGCGCTCATTTCCTCCATGAGCCCGCCTCCTCCAGGTAGCGGGCCATTGCCTCTGGACTCCGATTTGGCCCCCGCAGTCCCGACTGTCCCCAACAAGGCTGCTGCCAGAGCTGCTCCGGCATCATCACTCTGAAAACATTTTCAATATTACTTCCTCTGAGGAACTCACATGTTGTATAGTTTTGGACAAAAAATGATGGATCCACTTTTGGACATGATAAACAACTGCATGCTCATCTGGGAAGGCCTTTGCTCAACTATTCCCACAAAATTGGAAGCATCGAATTGTGCAAAATATCTCCATAAGATGAAGGATTAAGAGTTAATACGCCCTCTAGGTCAAACAATCGGCTAATTAATTGATTAAGAGGCGTGTCTGGATAAATATAGTGTAACTCTGCATGGGTGTGTCTCTTTTGAGAGGGGAGGTGAAAATAAACAACTGAAATAAACTTGAATGCGATTGACTTGGACTTGATGCTTAACTTGCCAGGTCACTATTGCAAAAGAGATGTTCCGTTTTAAGTAGACTTTTAATTTAGTGTAGTTAAATCATCTTTAAATAAACTAAATAGAAATAAATCTGGTTTCACAGGGATGCACTCCCTCTTAGAAACTGGCATGTGGCTGTGTTCAGAAGCAACACGTCACATTCAAACTCATGTTCAGTGGGAGTCCACACACACCTGCCACCATCTCAATTTTTAAGTGGAGAGACAGAAAGCGAAAACAAGACGCATGTTTTACAGTAACTTGTGTCTTAAAATCATCATAAAATCATGCTAATGTTGTCATATGCACAACCAAAACAACAGCAAAAACATCTGCAGCTTACCGCAAGGTGTTTTGTCAAGTCAGAAGTGGGCTGAAATATCCAAGTTTCAGCAATGACAAAACTACGCCGCATGTTAAAGCTGTGGTTTTTCGTACTCTGTCATGTAAACACGAGTCGTGTGCAGCTGTCACGACTCACTTTGATTGCCCCGCAAAGCCCAATAGAAGACTGTGTGCAGACGTGACTTTATGTCGTTGGATTGGTGAACTTGAGTCAAACATCACTGTGCATTGTAGCAACGGTGCCTGATGCGGAAGTCAAAAACAGAAGTCTAAAAATAGATAGCGCACGCAGTTATTGACAAATGAAAGTAGCAAGCGGCATGCAGATTATTGTAACGGAGTAAAAGTACCGTTTCTTAACATAAATACTCGAGCAAAAGTAAAAACTACTCTGAAGTAAAAGTACAATTTATCCAAAATGTTGCTTGAGTAAATGTAACGGAGTAAATGTAGTGCCTTCCTACCGACCTCTGCCAATTACAACAGTAAAAATATATAGTCATCTATTGTGATCCAACACAGAGGATCAAAATACAATAAAAACAAATACCGTAATTTCTCGCGTATAATGCACATTCCCCCCCCCCCCCCCCCCCCCCAAAAAAATTGCCAAAAGTTAATAGTGTGCATTATACATAGGTATAGGGGGAAATGGGAAAAACCTTTTTATTAATGTATACCGCCATCGAGAGGTAATGAAAAAGCTGTACACTTTCATTCTAATATGCCACCACCACTTAGTGGCTATAAAAAAGGTGTAGACTACACTTTCATTCCAATATGACAGGGGTACATACGGCTGCATATATTTACAGTTGTGCTCATAAGTTTACAAACCCTGGCAGAATTTGTGAAATATAGATTTTTTTTTAAATATGAACAACAACCAGCATTAATTTATTAATGGTTATGTTTAGTTTAATGACCATTCAATTTCAATCCCATTAAAATTAAATTAAATGTGTTTCACCTGACCCTTCATGTTTTCTTTAAAGAATTGTACCCATCTTACAAATTCTGCCTGGGTAATCCAACATATGAGCACAACTGTGTGTTTTCTAATGTACTCAACAAAAGTAGGTAAATCTAAAAGAAAAAAAGTATTACGTGTTCAAATAGAGTGCTTAGCTTCGGAATAATTATTTTGGGGAAGAAAACTAACAAAATACCGATAATACTTCATGTTTTGATCATATGGGTAGAAGCAAAATCATGCATTGTAAAAATGCATTATACATAGGTTTTTCCAGAATTTTGAGGTCAACTTTGGGGGTGCGTATTATACATGGGTGCACAGTGTCAATCAAAATTGAGCATTATAACCGTTGGAAAGATTGAAACATTTTATGCTGCTCCTGTATCCATTAGATTGTGCAAGTGGCCATTATGTTGTGGCTGGTCGCTGTTTAATCCCCAGGCTTGATTTTACTTCCCTTTCAGCTTGTTGGTGGCCATTTTTGTCTAGAATGAAACCCATTCCCAAATTGTATGATTCAATACATTAAATAACAAGCCGTTAAATAATATAATTGATAGGTTTCAAGGGGCCAAAAGTGACCAAAGACAGGGCCAAAATGGACAATATGATTTACACAGTACATTACTGATATAATTAAAGATCCACAAGTTGGAAATTGCAAAATTAGACAAAAATCTCCACCTTTGCGAAGTTTTAATACATTTGCATAGCATAGCTAAAACTGTTTGAGGTGGACACAAATGGTCTACGCAGAGCCCAGAAGGATAATGCATGAATCAATACAGTAGAGATGTCTAAAAGTACAAATTGTTGTGAACCAGGAAACTTTGCTCACCCTTGGCACTTTGCGCAGCTTGGCCCCTGCGAGGGCGGCAGCCAGGCCTGAGATGGGACGGTCCTCTGCAGGGGAGAAGAGGCCAGCGGGAAGGGGAGGTGCTGGGGGAGGTGTCGGGGACCCAAGTGGAGGAGGTTGCCCGGGTGGCGAAGTCGGTGTCCCAGCTGGAGTCAATGTAGGAGGCAGAGGTGGAGGCGGCGGCGGGGGAGGGTGTCCTGATGGCGTGGTGGGGGTGGCCGGGGTGGCGGCCGCAGATGTCACAGTAGAGCTGGGTGGCAGGGGTGGAGGTGGGGGAGGGGCGGGGGTGGGTGTGGTCAACCCCACTGGTTGCACAATGTCTGTTTGTGTTGTGAGGTGGGGGTGGAGAAACAAAGAAATAGTTTAAGGGCAAAACTGTGGACCTTTATTGGCAAATTGACCAATGAGCAAAAGGTTTACACATGGTTTATATGCTCAAGCATGTCTAAACAAACTGGGGAGAATAATGATGGGTGAGTCAATCACTATCAAGTGCCTTTGGCGTCCTCATCAGAATCACTCAGTCATCATGAAAATGTAGCAGAATATTTCAACTCTGAGGTCTTATTATAAGTGACCAAAGATTTGCACACATATCAGTACAATAATGTCTCTTAAAAGGTCTTTCCTTCATTTTATACCATTTCCCCCCCCCCCCCCCTTTGGATGTACATGATTGCGATGTCCAACACACTGTTTTGCTAACTTCCGTGTGTGTAATGTGTTTTGTTTTTTTACATGGTTTTATTGTCACAACAAGTGATTTGATAAAGTCATTTTGATCATGTGTATTCGATTTTTATAATAGTATTGAACATTTTGAAATTGCTGTCCACCCTGTCATTTTGGGCTAACTTTAGCCCTTTAGCTGAAAACAGCTGATGTTTTCAGTGATATCCCAACCAGCATTTGGTCTTTCTTCAATGGAGACGGAAACAGCGGCTCGTTGCAGAGTAAGTATTCGATGTTGTCAAGCTTAACATGTCCACCCTGTCATCGTGAAATATCAATGAATATAAAAACCTTTCCGAAATTTGAACTGTGTGTGTTGAACAGTACACGCACACTCCGCTCGCTAACTGATTCATGTTGCTAAGTGAAGGTCCACCACGTGCTCATTAAATGCTAACATTAGCCAAAAATGTCCGCCCTGTCGCTAAACCTTTCATGACAGGGTGGACATGGTTCATGACAGAAAGGACATTTGCGTAGTTTAGGCCACATGCTGATAATGTTACACATATTACAACAGCTATTGCAGACATTTTATAACAGTACATGCTACTGTATATATAGTAAAACTATCAGCAAGCCTCATTTGATCAAAACCAGTCTGTTCACCTGTTAATTTCCCCCGACATGGGAAAAGGACCTCTGGCATTTTTTGAAATTATTATTATTATTTTTTATTTATTTTTTTTTTTACATAATTTCTTTTGGATTTATTGCAAAACGAGGCCATTCAATGACCTTTCACAATGTTATGCCCAAGGTCCACCCTGTCATGTTTTTCATGTTCTAGGAAACTAATTTATTTTCACAAGTTAGCAAACTTTGTGTGATTCCTTTACAAATAAGTGAGGGCCAAATAGTGTTGTTTGAAAGTTTGACTTGATATCTTTGTTGCTAGATTTTATTTAGAAAAGAAAGTGCAATTCTCACTGATTTTATAGAGAAACAAATGATTTGCCCTAATTTCAGTACTATCCAAATAACGCAAACATAGTGTTGAGAAAGGGACTAAATAGCATTCTGAAAATAGACATTTTATAATCACTATGTATTTATTCTACTTTGAAATTGTCCGTGACAGGGTTGACATATTTTGCTGTTTGTGTGTACATGGTCTGCTTGTAGTTCATTTATAAAAAAAAAACAAAACAAAAAAAAAAAAAAGTGTGGGAGCTTGACCAACAAGCATTTCTAACAGCAGAACATATATTTAATACAATAAATGTGAAGTTAAATGGAAAATTGGGAAGTCTCAAAGGCACCTTATGGGGATATTGACTCAAGTACATTTTTACTCCAATATTGCAAACCGTTTCCAAAGTCATTTCGGGACTGCATGCAAGAGGGAGAATGTAATCGTTTAATCTACATGCCGTGTTAGTGTGTGAATTGCAGTGGTCAGTTGTATGGAGTAAGGCAGGCAGTGCTTTTGTGAAGTATTGTTCGATAAGGGGCGTAAGACCACTATTTCCTCACCCAAAGACAAACTGCCCACTGTCAAATATAAGACAGACCAACTTCACAAAACTCATGTTCACAATGAAGGCAATTGGTTTCTCAAATCTGGATTTCATAGGGCAACAATTTATCGCAATTCAAATCACAATCGGCGGCACGGTGGGCGACTGGTTAGAGCGTCTGCCTCGCAGTTCAGAGGACCGGGGTTGAATCCCGGGCAGTCCGGTTTCCTCCCACATCCCAAAAACATGCATGCTAGGTTAACTAAATTGCCCGTAGGTTAGAATGTGAGTGCGAACGGTTGTTTGTTTGTATGTGCCCTGCGATTGGTTGGCAACCAGTTCAGGGCGTACCCCGCCTCCTGCCCGAGGACAGCCGGGATGGGCTCCAGCGCGCCCGCGACCCGAATGAGGAGAAGCGGCTCAGAAAACGGACGGATGGATCAATCACAATCCATAAGCTATGTTGGAATGTGAACATGATGACCTTGAGATGATCGCTTTGTCCCTTCCAGCCAATCAGTTCAATGATCTCGGGGGTTCAAAGGGCATGAAAACAACTTCTGCGGCTAATGAGAAAGAAAAGATGAATGGAGCACTGTGGTTCAAATGGAAAACAAATACGCCCAGGCAGGGAAATCTGTCAATGTATTGTAAACTGTTATATTTCATTTAATTATCCAATCACCATCAGTTTTATTGTATGGATTTTGCATTTAAAAAAAAAAATAATAATAATAATAATAATAATCATCTGTAGCAGGCATGGTGCTCAAAGACCTGACATATTGCCCCTTTAGTGAACGTTCAACCAACTGGACCTTGACTTCTAAGCAGACACAGACACACGCGGAGCTCTTAAGACTGACAGAGATGAACGCCTCGAACAACAGCGGTAGCTCGTCATCGAGGTCTGGTACGGAAAAAGGTTACTTGAGAACAAGGTAGCAGATATGATCATGTCTCTTTAAGAATGGTAACGCCTCAGAGATCCCAAAGAATTATTACTGTTAGTGTGTGAGTTGGCAGTGAAAGACAGCAGGGGAGAAAGGCAGAAGAAAGTGGACTGAAGGCCTTACCCTGGGACTGGGGCTGATCGGAGGACCCCAAATAGAGTTGGCGGGTTTCTTGGCTTGCTGGTGTGTCTGACGGGCCCGGGCCCGGGCCCAGAGGGAGGCTGAGGTGCTCAGTGGAAGCAACTGCAGCAGTGGAGGGCGCTGTGGAGGGAGAGGGCAAACCAGGAGCATGGGATGAGGAGGGGGGAGACGAGACGCACGGAGAAGAACGGGCTGCTGCGGGAGAAGCAAACGGCGGCGGGGTGGGCGGAGGTGGTGGGGTCGGGCAGGCTACGCCAACAGGGTGACTATGTGGCAGGACGGTGACCGGGGATGGTGCGGGAAACATAGGAGGGCCGTTGGGAGATGGTGAGGGGGGCTTCTGGGCAAGCGGGGTTGCGGCCGCGACGGGGATGAGCGGCCGTGGGCCTGCGGCCTTCCCTGGCGGACTGCTTATCATGACCGGGGGCGACGGGGGCAAGGGAGTGAAGTTGTATGCCGAACACACCACGGACTTGGGCGCGGTGGCAGGGCTGGGGACTGGAGCAGGAGCAGGAGCAGGAGCAGGAGGTGGTGCCTGGGCAAACGCCTGCTGTCTCCTTGGGACAGTGGCGTAGTGGGGAAGGACTGGGTGGAAGGCAGAGCCAAGCGAGGTGGCAAAACGGGAGGCCGAGTGCCTCAGCGGTGGCGTGGGGGGTGTCGTGGATGAGGATAAAAGGACTCCGGGAGCTGGGTAGGTCTGTGTGGATGGAGATGCCAGCGTGGATGATGTCCTGCTATACTCCTGAGGAGTGGGGCTGTACAGAGTGCTTTCGAATGCTAGTTGCACGGACAGACGCGGGCGAGAGACGACGACGACACGGGACAGAAGGGAAGGAGGCAGCCGTCGTGCACACGACGGAAGGACGACAGGTCAGGAGAGAGAGAGAGATGGAGATGGAGGGAGGGTGGGGGCGGGGGTGGGGGGGGCAGAGAATGCAGCAGATGAAGCAGGAAAAAAAAAAAAAAAAAAGAGCACAGAGCTAAACCACAGTTTGATTTCAGGGTATTTACGATATTTCAATGAGCTGGGCTGATGTGGCATTGTTAGTAGACAGACGCTGGGACAGTGCTGTGGAAAACGGCATTCATTTGATTTGATAGATTTGCTGAGAGAGATGACTGACCGTATCGTTCGAAAGAGCACAAAGTCAAAGAGATGCAGCTCATCAAAGCAAGCCGAGGGACACAAACAAGCTTGATTCTAGTCAACTGCCGAGTGATTTTTAACTGGGAACTGACGGCTAACTGATCCATCCGAACTTACATTTTTTTTTTTTTTTTTTTTTAAAGGTGAACTAAATCAATGAAAGTACAATTCAAATCCATCCAAACAATCAAAACACAAAAATACTTCCCCCATGCAACATGACTGTCAAAACGCTGTTTCTGGTTGGAATGGCCCACACTTCATCTTGAGTACAACGCAACAAGAATTGAGAAAATCCGTAGAAATGGAGGTTTTTTTTTTTGTGTCGGGGGAAAAAAAAAAAATTTGTTTTGCTCCGTGTGAGACCTCTCCCAGCAAAATGCCGTGACATCTCATGCCTAGCGACATTCAGCATTTTACCCTCGCCAACCAGATTCAGTCCTCATGCCGACTTCTACTCCACCACATGCACGCGCTACTTCTCCCTCATCATCACCCCTTACATTTTTTTTTTTTTTTTCTTATTGTCTTTCCCCATGAAAATCTTCCTTCTCATGATTCACTTCAACCTATCTTTGCCCTTTTCAATCATTTCGCTCTGGGCAGGTCATGTGCCCCCCCCCCCCGATCTGAAGGATTGAGCAAGCATTCATACTAACACACATAATCACCCATCAGGGTCTTACCAGCATTTCCCTGATGTATTTTTAGCTTGTGAGTAACACTGCTGAACTGTGCCAGCCTTCGTGTGTGGTCATGCGCGCATATATGCTAATAGGGCGAACATCGCAGTCAAGCGTGCAACGATGCTGCCATCCTTTCTGACCCAGTACTGAATTGTAAATCCCTTCTTTGTATGGCAAAATCAAAATAACGATCTCCCTTTCTAATATCACAGAAGAGTGATTGACCTGAAGCTACAATGTGATTACCCAAGTCATGGGTACGGTTAAGTCCATACTTTTTTTTCGTACTGCGGATAAGTGATATTCCTGCCACCTGGTAGCTGAAAGCAAGTCATCAGTAAAGTAACTACGTTACTTTTTCATGGCAACTGTGGCAACGCTGCCTAAGACTTTATAGCCGCTAAACCCATTTCAGGCACGTGTTCAATGACCCCCCCAAACATTAAATTGTTAGTAGACTTACACAGTATGCGCACACTTCAATTAAAGTCCATGTTGCCTTTCCTTGAAAATGTTGTGGTCGCCTGAGGCACCTCGACTCATTGTATATAAATAGTTGAGGAACGCGCTATGGTGTAACGTGGACAGTGTTAGGGAAGGTTCAAGAGCTTATCGAGTGGAAGCGTCAAAGCTGCCATGCCCGAAAAGGTTCATCAATGCAACTACATATTTCTAAATGAGGTTGAAGGGAAAACGTGTCTATCGTTGCAACAAAGACTTCCAACCCGATCGCCGGAGCGTGCAATAATTGTGCGGCTAAAAGCGGAGTGCATCACTCACCGGCATTGGAGATGCGTCTCCCTCTTTCCCAGTCTCGCCGCTCTCTGTCCGACGGCTCCTGCCGCTCTCTCTCCGCCTTCTCCCTCTCCGTCCGCTCACGCTCGGCGAGCTCCTGCCGCTCCTGACGTTCGCGCTCCAGTCGCTCCCTCTCGGCCTGCACCTCTCTTTCTCGAAGCTCCCTTTCCTGACGTTCCCGATCTTGACGTTCCTGTTCCTGACGTTCCCGCTCTTGCGTCTCCCGCTCCAGGCGCTCCTGTTCCTGACGCTCCCGCTCTTGACATTCGCGTTCCTGTCGCTCCCTTTCTAGCTCTTTCTGCCTTTGTAGCTCCTGGAGCTGCCTGAATGGAGGGGGGGGGAAAAAAGAAAAAAGAAAAATGGAAAAGAAACAACCATATACATGAATTTTAATACCATAAGTGACACTAACCAACTACAGTATAATCAAGGCCAGACTGCGTAGTTAAAACATTCACATTCTAATTTAAAAATCCCCCCCAAAAAAATTAAAAAAATCGAAATGTCAGGTGGAAAAAGACAGTGACTGAGTAAAAATAAGTCAATTAGATGGGGCCAGGTCCTGACCCCTCTGAACCACAAGTAACTACTGCTGTCATTACACAACACACATTATTATATAACACTTGCTACTGGGAACGGCAGCTATGTTATGCAACCTCAAATTGAGGTACGCAGTGCGTTGAAGTCTTGCAATTGGCACCTCGCGATCCTTTGCTGAACAACAGGAAAAAAAGACATCAAATAAAAGACAAAAATCCAATGATTTCTAGGATACATGGAGATATTTCACATGTTGTTATTGCTGTAATTCTAAGTTCTAGAAGTGGCCGTGTCTCTTGAGTGCATTTATAGTGTGAAGTTCAAGGTTTGGTCGGTAGGTGTCAGCAGAAGGAAGGTAGAGGAGGCACGCGCCTCTCTACTGGCTCCGTGTCGACTCGGGCGAAACTGGAATCATATAATATAACATTATGTGACTCCTGACACCGACAAGCTCTTGCAGAGCTCTGTATACATGAACAAATATTCGATTTGAAGGGTTAACTGCATGTAGCAGCAATTTGAATCAACAAGAGGCATTTATAGGAATGAAGAGCAAAATAAATGAATATTTCAACTAGAGGCGCAGACTATAAAATGGAAGTATTTACTTGTTTATACATTTCAGTGGCTATAATATAAAAGTCATTTTATTGTATACAAGCGTCATGGCCATGGCCAATGTCACAATACAGTCGACCTTCTACTGGTTTCACTGAAATCTGACTCCACTCATCAGCATAAATATTGCAGAGTTTAAACACAGTTGTTCTCTTTCTCCATCTGTTGTGGCAACGGTGTCGCATACATACGATACGAAATCACAATTTCCTCACTTAAGGGCAGTGTTTTTTCCATCCCGAACATTTTTAGCGCAAAGGACCTTTTTTTCCCCCACGTAAAGCATCCAAGCGATCCTTTTCTGTACCGGCTCACAAGTGAACAAGAGCCTATCCTAGCTTACTTTGGGCGAGAGGCCCAATTGCTGAACAATCTTTGTTTGGTGTTATTAAGCTCTGCTTGAAGCAAAAACAAGCCCTCAAAACCAATCCACTTGCTAGTACTTGGAGGAAGTACAGGGACCAAGATCCATCAAAGATGTTGGAAAGAAGACTCTATAAAACTTGCAAAATTCATGGCCTCCACTATAAGAATAATTCTATGATTCAGCTACATCTTCCACTTAAACCCAAACACTTTGCCTCAAATAGAAAACTTGTTTTTCCTCCCTCAGAAAACTAAGTGGTGCAGTTTGGTTTGGTTTGCACGGTCCCCTCCCGACACTATAACCCATTCTGGTTAGTCAAATAAACGTCTTAAAGTACGAACTTGAAATAAATACACACTACTCTTTGCGGTCAAGTAAATAAATCCTGTTGGTCACTATTTTGAGGAAATACAGAATTTTTTTTAATTCAGACTGACCCTGTCACGACTTGAATGGATCATAATAAGCATGCATGTACTATCCCAAATGCAGCCCTATGGGGGGGGGCACAAGCCAGTGCAAACTGGAGGCCGGTCCCAAGCCCGGAGAAATGCAGAGGGTTGCGTCAGGAAGGGCATCGGCTTAAAACTAATATGAGCGTTCATCCAAAGAATTCCATACGGGATCGGTCGTGGCCCGGGTTAACAACGTCCGCCGCCGGCGCCGTCAACCTGTCGGGCGCCGTTGGAAATTCAGCTAATGTGGGTTGAAGAAGAAGAAGAAAAGGTGGAAAGCGGGTTCTTCGGCAGAAAGAGAAGAGGAAAGCACAGAGCCTAGAACTGAATGTGGGGACTTTGAATGTTGGGACTATGACGGGAAAATCTTGGGAGTTGGTTGACATGATGATTAGGAGAAAGGTTGATATATTGTGGGTCCAGGTGTGAGCAGGTGGAAAGGCAGTAAGGCTAGAAGTTTAGGGCAGGGTTGAAAGGATTTTACCATGGTGTAGATGGGAAGAGAGATGGAGCCGGGGTTATGTTAAAAGAAGAGTTGCCTAAGAATGTCTTGGAGGTGAAAAGAGTATCAGATCGCGTGATGAGGCTGAAACTTGAAATTGAGGGTGTTGTGTGTAATGTGATTAGCGGCTATGCCCAACAAGTAGGATGTTACCTAGAGGTGAAAGAGAAAATCTGGAAGGTGCTAGACGAAGTAGTTCTGAGCATCCCAGACAGCGAGAGAGTCGTGATTGGTGCAGATTGTAATGGGCATGTTGGTGAAGGAAATAGGGGTGAAGAAGAAGTGTAGGTGTGAATGTGAGTGTGAATGGTTGTTGTAAGTACGGCATCCAGGAAAGGAACTTGGAGGGACAGATGGTGGTAGACTTTACAAAAAAGATGCAAATGGCTGTAGTGAACACTTTTTTCCAGAAGGGAACATAGGGGGACCTACAAGAGCGGAAGTAGAAGCGCGCAGGTGGATTACATCTTGTGCAGACCACGTAATCTGAAGGAGGTTACTGACTGTAAGGTTGTGGTAGGGGAGAGTGTGGCTAGACAGCATAGGATGGTGGTATGTAAAATGACTCTGGTGGTAGGGAGGAAGATTGGGAAGACAAAGGCAGAGCCAGAGAACCATGTGGTGGAAGCTGAGACAGGACGAGTGTTGTGCAGCTTTTCGGGAAGAGGTGAGACAGGCTCTCGGTGGACAGGAGGAGCTTCTAGAAGACTGGACCACTGCAGCCAAGGTGATCAGAGAGGCGGGCAGGAGAGTACTTGGTGTATCTTCTGGCAGGAAAGGAGAGAAGGAGACTTGGTGGTGGAACCTCACAGTACAGGAAAGCATACAAGGAAAAAGGTTAGCTAAGAAGAAGTGGGACACTGACAGGACCGAGGAGAGGCTAAAGGAATACATGGAGATGCGACACAGGGCAAAGGTAGAGGTGGCAAAGGCCAAACAAGAGGCATATGATGAAATGTATGCCAGGTTGGACACTAAAGAAGGAGAAAAGGATCTATACAGGTTGGCCAGACAGAGGGATAGAGATGGGAAGGATGTGCAGCAGGTTAGGGTGATTAAGGATAGAGATGCAAATGTGTTGACTGGTGCCAGCAGTGTGCTGGATAGATGGAAAGAATACTTCGAGGAGTTGATGAATGAGGAAAATGAGAGAGAAGGGAGAGTAGAAGAGGCACGTGTGGTGGACCAGGAAGTGGCAATGATTAGTAAGGGGGAAGTTAGAAAGGCATTAAAGAGGATGAAAAATGGAAAGGCAGTTGGTCCTGATGACATTCCCGTGGAGGTATGGAAGCATCTAGGAGAGGTGGCTGTGGAGTTTTTGACCAGCTTGTTCAATAGAATTCTAGCGCGTGAGAAGATGCCTGAGGAATGGAGGAAAAGTGTACTGGTGCCCATTTTTAAGAACAAGGGTGATGTGCAGAGCTGTGGGACCTATAGAGGAATAAAGTTGATGAGCCACACAATAAAGTTATGGGAAAGAGTAGTGGAGGCTAGACTCCGGACAGAAGTGAGTATTTGCGAGACACAGTATGGTTTCATGCCTAGAAAGAGTACCATAGATGCATTATTTGCCTTGAGGATGTTGGTGGAAGAGTACAGAGAAGGTCAGAAGGAGCTACATTGTGTCTTTGTCGATCTAGAGAAAGCCTATGAAAGGGTACCCAGAGAGGAACTGTGGTACTGCATGCGGAGGTCTGGAGTGGCAGAGAAGTATGTTAGAATAATACAGGACATGTACGAGGGCAGCAGAACAGCGGTGAGGTGTGCTGCAGGTGTGACAGACGTATTTAAGGTGGAGGTGGGACTGCATCAGGGATCAGCCCTGAGCCTCTTCCTGTTTGCAGTGGTGATAGATAGGCTGACAGGTGAGGTTAGACTGGAATCCCCGTGGACCGTGATGTTTGCAGATGACATTGTGATCTGCAGTGAAAGCAGGGAGCAGGTGGAGGAACAGCTAGAAAGATGGAGGCATGCACTGGAAAGCAGAGGAATGAAGATTAGCCGAAGTGAGACAGAATATATGTGCATGAATGAGAGGGGTGGTGGGGGAAGAGTGAGGCTCCCTGGAGAAGAGATAGCAAGGGTGGAGGACTTCAGATACTTGGGGTCAACCGTCCAGAGCAATGGTGAGTGTGGTCAGGAAGTGAAGAAACGGGTCCAAGCAGGTTGGAACGGGTGGAGGAAGGTGTCAGGGGTGGTATGTGACAGAAGAGTCTCTGCTAGGATGAAGGGCAAAGTTTATAAAACAGTGGTGAGGCCAGCCATGATGGACGGATTAGAGACAGTGGCACTGAAGAGACAACAGGAAGCAGAGCTGGAGGTGGCGGAAATGAAGATGTTGAGGTTTGCTCTCGGAGTGACCAGGTTGGATAAAATTAGAAATGAGCTCATCAGAGGGGCGGCCAAGGTTCGATGTTTTGGAGACAAAGTTAGAGAGAGCAGACTTCGATGGTTTGGACACATCCAGAGGAGAGAGAGTGAGTATATTGGTAGAAGGATGATGAGGATGGAGCTGCCAGGCAAGAGAGCGAGAGGAAGGCCAAAGTGAAGGTTGATGGATGTCGTGAGGGAAGACATGAGGGCAGTTGGTGTTGGAGAGGAGGATGCAGGAGATGGGCTCTCATGGAAAAGGATGACGCGCTGTGGCGACAAGCCCAAAGGAAAAGAAGAAGTACTGTACTATCCCACTCGGTTTGAGTGGTTATTTCAGAGAACACATCACAGAGACGTAAACCCGGATTCTCGAACAGGGAAAGCTGTGGGCTATGGCTGCTCCTCTGGGGTCTTCCCCCTCTAGACTAGTCAATCTGATAGTAAATGAGGCCCAGTGGGATCCTCTACACTCTAACAGCAGCAGCAGAACATCTTGAAGATTAAACACAGCACATGATGCGATGGAATAACGGTCGTCCCATCAGTGTAACTAGGCAGATCACAGGGGGGCACTTTGTATAGTCACTACACAACTGTGTTCGAAAAAGGCTCACATCGACGAGATTTATGACAGTCAATTTGGGGGTGATTAGGGACTCACTTGTGTAATGGGGTTAGATAAACATACTGACTGTTGGTGGATTTAACATGCAAATATATGCACAAAAACAGAGTTCAAACCTTTCCGTACATAACTCAGGCTAGCGTGTCCTAACTCAACCTTGTTGCATGAACTGATGAAGCCTGCTCGGATGAGAGGCGAGACGTCTTCTAAGACAACCGGAACGGTCCGGTTGCAGTCAATTTAATGCCTTGACAAGGAAATGACCTGGATGAATGAGAATATTCACATTCAGTTGTTGTAAAATATAGCTACTATAAAGGAATATTTTCTTCTACAGTTCTCCGATAAAAGAACTGATATATCAATGACATTCAATGTTAAAACAAATATTCCTCAAAGTTTCAGGGATTGCTCTTATAGAATGAAACGAGAGTATTCGTTTTTTTTTTGAAAGTACATACTGTACAGTATTTTGGCCAGTCGATCATGAACATCTACTTGCTGGATTCGTCACTGGCCGCTTAAAAAAAAAAGATATATTTATAAGAATAATAACCTACAGTGTGCTTTGTCTTAAGCATTGGCTGATTTCTATTTGATACACCAGTGGATGAAGTTGGAGCACTTGAATTTGTCCTCATGAGAAATTGTTTGCTTTACCCACGTAGTATTCTTTTAAACACAACATCCAGATGATGCAAACTTCATGGAACCGGAAATCAGTATTTCTGACATCTAAATGACTCACAGTACAAAAGAGTTGAGAGTTCATCACAATGACACCTTCGGTTTCCTGTACATTTTGGCTGTTTGGCAGATGTCACGCAACAGTTGAAGCTATTCCAAGTCCGAACATGACACTCACATTCTTGAAAACTGAGAGCAGTGCACACTGAAAAACACTTCTGGAATAACGGTAAAGAAAAACAATGCACAACAGTAAAGACATAGATAGCTTCATAGAAATTGTGTGAGTTGCACAATTTACATGTTGCCCTTGAAACAAGCGCATAAATCATCCTAACTATTCATTAAAACCATTACACTTGTTATACAATCAATGCAGCCCTATGGGGGGCACAAGCCAGTGTAAACTGTTGGCCGGTCCCAAGCCCGGATAAATACAGAGGGTTGCGTCAGGAAGGGCATCCGGCTTAAAACTTTGCCAAACAAATATGAGCGTTCATCCAAAGAATTCCATACCGGATCGGTCGTGGCCCGGGTCAACAACGTCCGCCCCCCGGCACCGTTAACCTGCAGGGCGCCGGTGGAAATTCAGCTACTGCGGGTCGAAGACAAAGGAGAGGTGGAAAGCACAGAGCCTAGAATTTAATGTGGGGACTTTGAATGTTGGGACTATGACAGGAAAATGTCGGGAGTTGGTTGACATGATGATTAGGAGAAAGGTTGATATATTGTGTGTCCAGGAGACCAGGTGGAAAGGCAGTAAGGCCAGAAGTTTAGGGGCAGGGTTTCAATTATTTTACCATGGTGTAGATGGGAAGAGAAATGGAGTCGGGGTTATTTTAAAAGAAGAGTTAGCTAAGAATGTCTTGGCGGTGAAAAGAGTATCAGATCGCGTGATGAGGCTGAAACTTGAAATTGAGGGTGTTGTGTGTAATGTGATTAGCGGCTATGCCCAACAAGTAGGATGTTACCTAGAGGTGAAAGAGAAATTCTGGAAGGAGCTCAATGAAGTACGTAGTTCTGAGCATCCCAAACAAAGAAAGAGTCGTGATTGGTGCAGATTGTAATTGTGACGAAACAGCGGTGATGAAAAAGTGATGGGTAAGTACGACATTCAGGAAAGGAACTTGGAGGGACAGATGGTGGTAGACTTTGTAAAAAGGATGGAAATGGCTGTAGTGAACACTTTTTTTCCAGAAGAGGCAGGAACATAAAGTGACCTTCAAGAGCGGAGGTAGAAGCACGCAGGTGGATTACATCTTGTGCAGATGATGTAATCTGAAGGTTACAGACTGTAAGGTAGTGGTAGAGGAGAGTGTTGCTAGACGGCATAGGATGGTGTGGTGTGTAAGATGACTCTGGTGGTGGGGAGGAAGATTAGGAAGACTAAGGCAGAGCAGAGAACCATGTGGTGAAAACTGAGAAAGGAAGAGTGTTGTGCGGCTTTTCGGGAAGAGGTGAGACAGGCTCTCGGTGGACAGGAGGAGCTTCCAGAAGACTGGACCACTGCAGCCAAGGTGATGAGAGAAACAGGCAGGAGAGTACTTGGTGTATCTTCTGGCAAAAAAAGGAGAGGAGACTTGGTGGTGGAACCTCAAATATACAGGAAATCACACAAGGAAAGAGGTTAGCTAAGAAGAAGTGAGATCGAGGAGAAGAGAAAGGAATACATGGAGATGTGACGTAGGGCAAAGGTAGAGGTGGCAAAGGCCAAACAAGAGGCATATGATGACATGTATGCCAGGTTGGACACTAAAGGAGGAGAAAATGATCTATACAGGTTGGTCAGACAGAGGGATAGAGATGGGAAGCGTGTGCAGTAGATGAGGGCGATTAAGGATAGAGATGGAAATGTGTTGACTGGTGCCAGCAGTGTGCTGGATAGATGGAAAGAATACTTTGAGGAGTTGATGAATGAGGAAAATCAGAGAGAAGAGGCAAGTGTGGTGGACCAGGAAGTGGCAATGATTAGTCAGGCATTAAAGAGGGTGAAAAATGGAAAGGCAGTTGGTCCTGATGGCATTCCTGTGGAGGTATGGAAGCATCTAGAAGAGGTGGCTGTGGAGGTTTTGACCAGCTTGTTCAACAGAATTCTCGCGGGTGAGAAGATGCCTGATGAATGGAGGAAAAGTGTGCTGGTGCCCACTTTTAAGAACAAAGGTGATGTGCAGAGCTGTGGGAACTATAGAGGAATAAAGTTGATGAGCCACACAATAAAGTTATGGGAAAGAGTAGTGGAGGCTAGACCCGGGAGATAAGTGAGTATTTGCGAGTAGAGTAGAAAGAGTACCACAGATGCATTATTTGCCTTGAGGATGTTGATAGAAAGTACAGAGAAGGTCAGAAGGAGCTACATTGTGTCTTTGTCGATCTAGAGAAAGCCTATGAAAGGGTACCCAGAGAGCAACTGTGGTACTGCATGCGGAAGTCTGGAGTGGCAGAGAAGTATGTTAGAATAGTACAGGACATGTATGAGGGCAGCAGAACAGTGGTGAGGTGTGCTGCTGGTGTGACAGAGGAATTTAAGGTGGAGGTGGGACTGCATCAGAGATCAGCCCTGAGCCCCTTCCAGTTTGCAGTGGTGATAGATAGGCTGACAGATGACGTTAGACTGGAATCCCCATGGAACATGATGTTCGCAGATGACATTGTGACCTGCAGTGAAAGCAGGGAGCAGGTGGAGGAACAGTTCGAAAGATGGAGGCATGCACTGGAAAGAAGAGGAATGAAGATTAGCTGAAGTAAAACAGAATATATGTGCATGAATGAGAGGGGTGGTGGGGGAAGAATGAGGCTACATGGAGAAGAGATGGCAAGGGTGGAGGACTTTAAATACTCGAGGTCAACAGTCCAGAGCAATGGTGAGTGTGGTCAGGAAGTGAAGAAACGGGTCCAAGCAGGTTGGAACGGGTGGAGGAAGGTGTCAGGTGCGTTATGTGACAGCAGAGTCAACAGGAAGCACAGCTGGAGGTGGCGGAAATGAAGATATTGAGGTTTGCTCTCAGAGTGACCAGGTTGGAGAAAATTTGAAATGAGCTCATCAGAGGGACGGCCAAGGTTCGATGTTTTGGAGACAAAGTTAGAGAGAGCAGACTTTGATTGTTTGGACACATCCAGAGGAGAGAGAGTGAGTATATTGGTAGAAGGATGATGAGGATGGAGCTAGAGGAAGACCAAAAGAGAAGGTTGATGGATGTCGTGAGGGAAGACGTGAGGGCAGTTGGTGTTGGAGAGGAGGACGCAGGAGATGGGCTTACATGGAAAAGGATGACGCGCTGTGGCGACCCCTAACGGGACAAGCCCAAAGGAAAAAAAGACACTTGATATATAATCGGAATATCGGTAAAGACATGTCATAGTCCTGACACTTTCACAAATACATTCATATCTCAAAGTATTTTTGTTGTCTGTTGTGGTACTAAAGCGGCTCCAACTCCCGGAGACAAATTTCTTGTGTGTTTTGGGCAAATAAAGACGATTCTGATTAGCATCCATCCATCCATCCATCCATCCATCCATCCATCCATTTTCTTTACCGCTTATCCTCACAAGGGTCGCCTATCCCAGCTCATGCAAAGAAATAACATCGCAATAGACGTTTGACCAAACTTCAAAGCAACTGGCTCTGAAGTTTACAGCCATACTTGAATGAAGTATCTCTCAGATTTCAATCGTTTCTGCATCAGTGTCAGACGTTTGCTTGTGAAGTCTTCTAAATACACTTTATGGGCCAATAAAGTATATTGGGCAACCTGGCCCTTCCAACAACAAGAAATGAAATGGGATCAGTCATCCATTCCAGTCATTGCAAAGGTTTTTGATGGGGACGATTATCGTCAGGGCTTTGTATGAGCTCGTAAAGATCACTTTATCAGTTTTCCACAGAGATGTCAAAAGTACTGGTATTCAGTACTTGAGTAAAAGTACTGACACGTGTGCAAAAAGCAACTCTGGTAAAAGTACTGAAGGCACTCCTTTAAGTATAAAAGTACACACTTCTAAATGTACTCAATAGGCTTTACACGTTCGGGATTTTTGGGGCCGATCACCGATCAGTGAGTTTCAAAAAACGATCACCGAGCCAATCACAAGATGGAGGAATGTATATTTAAATGACCTGTTCATTTACCGTATATACTTGTGTACTTCATTGCGCAAAAAAATATATTTACAAATCAATAATGTATCTTTGTTCCTCTATTTATGCCAGTGAGGCATAGTGACAGACCGAACCAATGATAAAGGGTCTTCTATCAGACGGCAGGAAGTAAATACAGTCATTAATGTATCCACTTTTTGTGACATTTTTGTTTGTTGGTGTGCCGTGAGATTTTTCTGTTGTAAAACATGTTCTTTGGCGCCATAAAGGTTGGAAATCACTGCTCGACTCAGATCGTGTATTCTAATCAGTCAGGTCAAACCAACATGACATGACAGAGATAACGCGTGCTAACTTACTGCAATTAAATTACTTTATTTGTAATTAAATGACTTCACTCACACCCAAACTTTAGAGGATGAGTCGGACAGAACGGCGGCATGTTTACGTCCGACCGTTCGTGGTACCGCTAGCTTGAAGTGTGAAAGATATTTACAGTACTACGTCAAAAGACGCGCGACAAGGCTAAAGATAAACTAGCTTTTGGATTCAAATATACTGCGCACGCTGCGATGCGGAGTTAATGTCTTTTGCGGGAGCCGATGCATGATGTCATTGATCGGATCGGTGAATCACCTCCCACAATGCATT
This sequence comes from Phyllopteryx taeniolatus, assembly GCF_024500385.1. NCBI lineage: Eukaryota > Metazoa > Chordata > Actinopteri > Syngnathiformes > Syngnathidae > Phyllopteryx > Phyllopteryx taeniolatus. The sequence goes on along the minus strand of NC_084519.1, from coordinate 1,935,458 downwards.
GTAGCTTTTGCATTGCATTGTGGGATGTGGCTGCTATTTTAGGCACACAAAAAAACCAAACATATCTGAACCTCTTTTAAGCTCAATTCTAAGCCCTTAGGTAAGTTGTTTAGGGACAACAAAAAAAGTCACAAAGTCAACAAAAGAAAATTGTCATTCGCATTTGCTAAAGTGTTTAATGCGATGACAACGAGCCTGACAACTTGAACTGCAAAGCAATGATGAGCTCAAAGCTAGATCGGTACAACGACCGCCCTCTGCCCGGGAGAACATATTTGACGCCTCAGGGTTTTTTCCCCATGTTGAAGAGACATGCATCACTCGCCGGGGATAACACAATGTTGTTAGTTGTTTTCAAAAAAAAAAAAAACAACAACTCAGGATATATACTGACTCAAACTGGTAAAACCAGGTGCAAATACACTATATCATCAGTACCAGATGAAATAAGACACCACACACCAAGGCAGGCAATTTCAGCCATGACATTGGGGGAAGTTAACGTGAGATGTGTTCCATAATTTCATATGGCACGTGAAGGATGTTCTAAAAATGTTAAATGGCCCTTGATAGGAATATGGCTCTCTCACCCGGCTTGTAAAGGTGCAACTTAGAGCATCGGCTTTCAGAACGCTCTTAGCTCATGTGTTACGAATGAAGAGACCATAATTCACCACATGTTCTAAAGATAGCTCACCATTGATGGGACACTGGGATTTCCTAAGAATGTTGTAGAAGTGATGGTTTGAAAATGTAACCACAGATTTATTGATACAAAGTGTATTTATCGCATTTCCCACCTTGTTCAATCAGCAGTGATATCGGGAGAGGCTTCATTCGTGTTCACGCATATCGTATTACACTTGGATACACAAAGGATACACATGTATTTAACTTTAGTCCAAAGCCGACAGCCGTGAAGAAACATTTTTTTTGCAAGTTCGATATAACATAATAATCAATTCAACTATAAATACGAGTGGCAGTCAAAAAGTGACAAGCCCAATTTTCCCTAGCATTATTTATTGCAAACCGTGAAGGTTTCTGAAAACAAATAATCATCTATGAATAGGTTAAATTACATTGGGCTCATTGCTTTTTGACTGCCCTTTGCACATCTGGTTGTTCGGAATTGATTGTTTATTAATGGTGTCACAAGAGGGCAAAATGTGATATTTAGAATGTACTGGAGTGTTAGATTGTAGAGTTATGTCATCTCCTTGTTTTGCCACAAGTAGCAACGACGCTAAATCTTCGGCGACGCCGAAGTCTGGCAGAATGTGTTGGCCAGCTGGAATTGTTGGCTCAGAGAAGCAGGACATGTTAACCGAATGGATATGAGCGCAGATGGACCATATGGACTGACTTCAGTCCAAGAATTTCGTCAGTATACTATACACAGACACTCTCTCTCTCTCTCTCTCTCTCTCTCGCTCTCCATGTGGTGCGTGCTCTACTAACGAAACATCCTAAATGTTATCCAAGCCACAAGCAAACACATTGTCGTTAGAGTAATAGTATGCGTGTTCATGTCCGGCTGGCTTTTGAGAATATCTGCCAATGTCAACATGCGTTACAGACACTGTTCCATTAGTAGCAGCATGTCCCGGCAGCTAAATGCTAGCAGTTAACCGAAAATAATGTTATCATATGAACATTCAACATAGTCGGCAACTGACCGATAATGCGCACATGTAATTGTATGCGTGCGTGCGTGAGGAAAAAAGAGGGAATCGAAAGCAGCCGGTGTCATGAGGAACACGTGCTTGAAATTCCTGGCAGTTGGCCTCAAAGAAAAATGTCAAACTATTGACTCACACATGAAGAATGCGATCATTTGATGACTGATGAACACGGCAATATTGGGCCGAGTGTCATACGCCGCACATGGGCTGTGAGTCTGACTACTTGCGTACATGTCAACGTCCATATGGCAGAGAAGAAAGGACGACCATCCATATTTCAACAATTCCCTTCTTTTTTTTTTTTTAAATGTCATTTCAACATATAACACAATATAAACAAATTTTAACGAGAAATACGTTCTGTATGAAGACGTTTTGTTGATGCTGTGTCTCGACAGTTTCATGAATGTTTCAGTTTCCAATGTTTTCTACTCGCTCACAAACACCACTGAAAACCGAAAGATGATGAGAACGGGTTTTGAAGAATTGGGTCAATTGTGCGGAATTGATTAATCATTTATTTCTTGACGCAAAGTAACAAGGAATGCGGGTTAGTGTCACTGATTTCTGCTATGGCAAAAAAAAAAAAAAAAAAAAAAAAGAAGTTCCGAATAACCTTTTCAAAATAATTGCATTCACAGTCAATCCAGAAAATGGGGTCAAATGCCCATGGGAAGGACTATAGCAAGGGTTTTTGGATAGATTGGGTCATGTGTAACCCTGATATCCACAGGGAGTCATGCCCTTTTGGCGCACTCAGTGTGAGTTACAAGTTCTAACCTTTGGCTGGGTATCCATGGTCACTATAGTATGAATTGAGAAAACAAGGAACGCTAAGAAGACAAAAAAAGAACAAGGGACCAATGTCTGAGGTGTGTGCTCCTTACCTTCTTCGGAGGTCAATTTCTTCTGGTGTGGGGCCATTCTGAACATGGGGGGACTGCCTGGGCAATGTGGGACCTGTATATGGCAAAACCCAGATTAATGAAGATACCGTATTCAAGCTGTGTCACTAAAGTCCGGGACTGGCGTCACAACAGACGTAGTACAACGTTTACAACTTCCACCAGCACTTCTACAAAGAGATCCTACACCATTTGCATTGTTCAGCGTGCGAGAAGAGGCGAGCGAGACAACATGTGCCTGGTTCACCGTGACCTGCTCACAATGCACTGAGCATCAGACAGTTCCCGACTGAGGCAAAACATCATTGTGCTAGAGCAACCTCCCGACTCACTTCGACCTGGCTCTGTGTGATTCTGCGGATGATCCCGGAAGAATCCTTCCAGGAGGCGCATGAAGGCATGGAACAAAAGGGTGTGGTTACTCTGTGCTGCTGCCCCAATAGAGTACAATCTATTATTCAGAAACTGGATGGGAAGGATACATAGCTAATGTCCCTGGAATAGAAACTATTCTGCATGGATCAAGCATGACATAAAGCCATCATAACAAGTACGAAATAATACGGTAATAATATAGAGTGGAACGTCCAAAGTTGCAGCCCGTTCTGGTCAAGCGTCCGATTTGTTCACATTTCAATCCATTTTCATCCATCCATCCATTTTCTCTACCGCTTATCCTCACTTCCTCATGGAAAATAATCGGTGTATTAAAAAAAAAAAACAATAAATCAGTTTTACAGTCAAATGGTCAAACAGAGTTAAAAGATAAAACATGAACTTAAACGTAAAATCAACTAAATAAAGCAGGTTGTAATAGCAGCAAGACATTTGGTAGTTAGAAAACTAGTGTATTATTTTTATTATAATATTATTATTAATTCATATTATGATATCTCGAGGGATGTCATTCACACTGATAGTTTTTGTTCACCTTTCGAGGCATTTTTAATAGATTACACTACCATCACCGACTAATATTTGCCTCACAGACCATCCAGAAATCATGAAGAGCGTTAATGCTTTAATGTGGACATTTTTGAGTGACCGCAAAGTGAAAAATAACATGGTAATGGTCAAACATTTTTCACAAGAATGAGGAGTTTAAATCTGAATTCCCATTTTTATACCCATATTTGAACCGGCACACTGGGGTTTTCTGACAAGTCAAATCAAGCGTTGCCACGGTTAACCTTGAAAAGGTAACTTAGTTACTTTACGGATTACTTGACTTAGTAACTTGCATACACAACACATTGCTGAATAACCAGTTTTGAAATCAGAAGCCTATAAAAAAACAAAAATTTAAACTATCAAATTGATCAAATATCAGAAAAATGCTTGCAAGTATCTCAATGGTATTACACCAGAACACAATGAGCAATTTTGATTTGCTTTCATAGGCCACATAAAATGATGCGGCGGGCCGGATCTGGCCCCCGGGCCACCAGTTTGACACCTGTGAAATACAGGTGTCAAACTTCACTCAGGAAAATAAGAACAATAGCGTCACTGTGCATTGTGGAATCAAAAATCACTTCCCAATGGCTTTCTTGCTCATAACTCAAAATGGCGGATTTTTGGAAGAACGCATTACAAACCGGCATCACTGAACATAACACTCAAACACAAACATTTCTGTTCAGGAAAGTAAATGAATTTTAAAAAAGCTACCGCCACTTACCATCACCACTGAATCGAACTTTATTTGTTGCCGTTCCTTTTATATTTAAAAACACCCACCACTGTAACTCGGGGAAATGAAAAACCGAATAGTTCAAAGGTCACTTTTTTTTTGCGCATGACCAAACGATAGCATTTGTGGACACAAGCTATAGAATGACGATGAGAAGATTTCCCGCCAAATATTTGGAGCAAATTTGTCATTTCAGAGGTGCGTATGAAACTGGTAAACCTGAGCATTAATCAACATCCAAGAACTAGTAACTCATGTTACTTTTCAATCGCTTTGCATTGTCACGCGCACATCCTCTTTAATCCCTGTAATGAATGTTTTAATTGTATGTGGTTGTTGAGAACACTAATATTTGCAATGTGGCATTTGTGTTGTGTGGCATTTGTGTTGTGTGGGGTGAAAACGTCTCGTCCGCCATTCAAATTCGGTGAAGATTCATTAGGTCCCCCGGAGTTGCAGTAGCTATCCACCACCTGTGGGTGTCGCTCGTGTCCCATCCATTGTCCCAGATGTCTTAACGAGTTGCATTTCCGAGGACAAATGGCCTTTTGAACTTTTATCTTGGCATGCCTGGGAGTCCAGGTTTCTGGGGTAGCTGCTAATTGATTTCAAGTCCGGGTGAGGAGTCAGGATTCCTAGTCTCCGCTTTGATGCGCTCCTTCGGACAATTCATTTAGCGTCCGTGTGAGATAAACCAGCCATCCCCGTGGCCGTTTGTCTCGGCGGGGGAGCTTTGACAGGGAATGCAGTCCCAGTCCGAGGTTGGGGGTCATGGTGCCAGCTGGTGAGAGCATGTCCGCCAAAACAACGTCCACGTGTTTACTCAATTTTTTTGGAGAGAGAGAGAGAGAGAGTGTGTGTGTGTGTAGTTTCGAGTTGAGAAACAACTTCACAAAGAAAATTACTTTTCTACATTACTACATTTGCTAGCGTTCTCCATTTTCTATAAACTGAACGACATATATCTCTGGGTTTAAAAATAAAAGAAAATAATAATCAAGTCAAGTTGATTTTCTTGGAGATTCCCCATTTGTTGCAAATGTGAACAGTATTTTATATTTAATACATAGTCGTGATGTCAGTTGAGCATTGTGTTTATAAATAAATCAATCAAACTGTCGGATTTAAAATATGAGGTGAAATAGATTTAGTGGACGCCAGTGGAAAGACTGAGTCTTGACAGCTAGGATGAAGGACAGCGCGAGTGTCTTTATTTCCTTTACCGTGTAATTAGCAGAGAAACAATCTGTCATCAAGCCTGATACTTATCTATAGTATGTTTGGGTATCAGAAACAGAGTGGAAAAGTAAAGCACGCACTATATATAATTCATGAAATCCACGTTTGTTTTTCTGCAAACGCTTTGATCACAACTCCCTGGCAGTAACCTGAGTGTGAACCTTTTCAACATGTGATACTGGCAGGAAGTGAGCCCGGTAACTCAACACATACGCAGATGTAACTAGTCAGCCCATGCGGAGAGACCTCTCCATACAAAGGACATTTCCATACGTCCTCGCGCTGTCAAAGTTACACACGCAGGATCATTTAGACTGGCAAGCAAAGACAGCTGGATGACATAGTTAGGTTCCAAATATCACATTTACCTCATAACATCCGAGACTTGCTGTTGTGTACGTATGACAGAGCCTCTATAGTTCAAGACTATGTAGCTGACGACGTACGTGTAGCTTTCCTCATATAAAATGTCCTTTTAAGGTCTCTCAATAACCATTATGTTGGAAAACGGGCCTTCTCACCCTCCTTTATCTAGCTTCCAACTCTTCCAAACGTTTTTTTTTTTTTTTTTTTTTTTTAATCTTCTTAAGACTGTTCAGAGAATCCATGTATTTCAAATAACCTTGCTATGATGCATGAGCCAGACCCATGTCAAATAAATAAATAAATAAATAACTTTCAGGGCTGTCTGGGATCTTTAATGGAATTCGGGGACAGCGAGCCATCCCCTTAATAAAAATTGGCTCACGGATCTTTGAGTTTAAAACAGATGTGAAATGATTGAATAAATTCATCTTAAGGAGAGGTAATGAAGGCAGGAAGTGTGGGAAAAAAAATACTTTGGTATCGTGACAACATAAAAAAATATATAAAGCATGATTAAAATATGTTCCAATAGATACTGACCAGCTGAGAGCTGTTCCTAATATTTAACTCTGTCATCTAACTCATTGAGGTAATCAAAATATATGACAAAGCTCCCACTATAAAAGGAGCATCCCCGAACAACTGCGTGAGCAAATAGTCGAACAGTTTAAGAATGACATTTCTCACTTCAGAAAACCATTGTCAGTTAACACTATTCGTCGGTCCATCTATAAATGCAAGTTAAAACTCTACCATGCAATGCGAAAGCCATACTGTATATCAACAACACCCAGAAATGGCACCTGCTTCTCTGGGCCTGAGCTTATCTAAGATGGACTGATGCAAAGTAGAAAAGTGTGCTGTGGTCTGACGAGTCCAAATTTCAAATTGTTTTTGGAAATCATGAAATCTGGGCCCAAAAAAGAAAAGGACCATCTGAATTGTTATCAGCACAAAGTTCAAAAGCCAGCATCTGTGATGGCATGGGAGTGTGCTAATTCTTGTAAGCAAGAATGGGAAAGAATTCCACCTCCAAAGCTTCAACAATTAGTGTCTTCACTTCCAAAATGCTTATTGAGTGTTGTTAAGAGGAAAGGTGATGTAACAGTGGTAAACATGACCCTATTCCAGTTTTTTTTGTTGCAGGCATAACATTTTAAATGAGAATATTTGCGCAAGAAAACACTATGATTTATCGGTTTGAACATTAAATACAGTATATTGTCATTGCGGTGTATTCAATTGAATATAGGTTGAAAAGGATTTGCAAATCATTGTATTTACGTTTTACACAACATCCCAACTTCACTGGTATTATGGTTTGTAGAACAGTTCTACAGAACTGCAAACCATAACCATATGTTCGAGTCCTCCTACAACGTCCTATATTCTGCAATGTTATTTTGAGTCTCACAGGAGTCAGGGTGTCGAGGAATGCAGTAAGATCCCAATAGACACCTCTACTATCATATTGCTAAGCTCTCACGACACTGTACGGATGATATTTGATTCCATCTGCCTTGTGAGAATATGTCCAAGAATATCTACATGACGTGAGAAAGATAACGCTAAAAGCAGGCCAAGTGACACAACCTGCAAACATAAGTTTCAGATGGCAGACAAGTGTGAAGAATGATCAGTTGACCAACTGATCTTCATTTAAACACTGGTCTGGTTACTGAAGTATTACGGTACAGGGATCAAGTTCGGGCTGTTCGGTCCCTGTACGACCGGAGTCAGAGTTTGGTCCGCATATCCGGCAGTAAGTCGGAGTCGTTTCCGGTGAGGGTTGGACTCCGCCAAGGCTGCCCTTTGTCACCGATTCTGTTCATAACTTTTATGGACAGAATTTCTAGGCGCAGCCGAGGCGTAGAGGGGGTCCGGTTTGGTGGCCTCAGTATTGCATCTCTGCTTTTTGCTGATGAGGTGGTTCTGTTGGCTTCATCAAGCCGTCACCTCCAAGTCTCACTGGAGCAGTTCGCAGCAGAGTGTGAAGCGGCTGGGATGAGAATCAGCACCTCCAAATCTGAGTCCATGGTCCTCAGTCGGAAAAGGGTGGCGTGCCCTCTCCAGGTCGGGGATGAGATCCTGCCCCAAGTGGAGGAGTTCAAGTATCTTGGGGTCTTGTTCACGAGTGAGGGAAGAATGGAACGGGAGATTGACAGGCGGATCGGTGCAGCGTCTGCAGTGATGCGGATTTTGTATCGATCCGTTGTGGTAAAGAAAAAGAAGGAGCTAAGCCGAAAGGCGAAGCTCTCGATTTACCGGTCGATCTACGTTCCTACCCTCACCTATGGTCACAAGCTGTGGGTCGTGACCGAAAGAACAAGATCCAGGATACAAGCGGCCGAAATGAGTTTCCTCCGCAGGGTGTCCGGGCTCTCCCTTAGAGATAGGGTGAGAAGCTCGGTCATCCGGGAGGATCTCAGAGTAGAGCCGCTGCTCCTTCACATCGAGAGGAGCCAGATGAGGTGGCTGGGGCTTCTGATTCCTATGCCTCCCGGACGCCTCCCTGGTGAGGTGTTCCGGGCACGTCCCACCGGGAGGAGACCCCGGGGACGACCCAGGACACGCTGGAGAGACTACGTCCTTCGGCTGGCCTGGGAACGCCTCGGGATCCCCCCGGAAGAGCCGGATGAAGTGGCTGGGGAGAGGGAAGTCTGGGTGTCCCTGCTAAAGCTACTGCCCCCGCGACCCGACCTCGGATAAGCGGTAGAAAATAGATGGATGGATGGGATCAAGTTCACATGGGGCTAAACAATAGCTCGGTCGAAAGCAGCAGTCAGTCCCACATACAAATATTAACAGTTTCAATAATTACCGTAATTTCTCGTGTATAATGCGCACCCATTTATAATACGCACCCCCAAAGTTGACCTCAAAATTCTGGAAAACCCTTCCACCCATGTATAATGTATTTTTACAATGCATGACTTTGCTTCTACCCATATGATCAAAACGAAGTATTATCTGTATTTTGTTAGTTTTTTTTCAAGGAATTATTCTGAAGTCAAGCACTTTATTTGAACACGTAATCCTTTTTTTAATTGACTTGCTCTTATTTTGAAATTCACAGCCCTACCTTTAGTGAGTAAATTAGAAAACACAGTTGTGCTCATATGTTTGAATACCCCGGCAGAATTTGTAAGATGGGTACAATTCTTGAAAGGAAACAAAGGACCAGGCGAAACACATTTAATTTTATTTTAATGGGATTCAAATTGGCGGCACGGTAGGCGACTGGTTAGAGCGTCTGCCTCACAGTTCTGAGGACCGGGGTTCAATCCCGGGCCCTACCTGTGTGGCGTTTGCATGTTCTCCCCATGCCTGCGTGGGTTTTCTCCGGGCACTCCGGTTCCCTCCCACATCCCAAAAACATGCACGGTAGGTTAATTGAGGACTCTAAATTGCCCGGAGGTGTGAATGGTTGTTTGTTTATATGTGCCTTGCGATTGGCTGGCAACCAGTTCAGGGTGTACCCTGCCTCCTGGGATAGGCTACAGCGCTCCCGCGACCCTTGTGAGTATAAGCGGCTCAGATGATGGATGAATGGATGGATGGGATTCAAATTAAACGATCAAGCATTTCAGAAAAGCATTATCATTCAACAAAACATAACCATAAAGAAATTAATGATGGTTGTAGTTCAGTCATCCGTCATATTTAAAAAAAACAACAACAATATTTCACAAATTCTGCCAGGGTATGTAAATTTATGAGCACAACTGTACATATATGCAGTCATACGAACCCCTGTCATATTGGAATGAACATGTACAGCTTTTTTATAACCACTAGATGGCGGCATACATGTACAAAATGTGAATGTTTTTTTCCATTTGCCCCTATACCTATGTATAATGTGCACTATTGACTTTTGACAATTTTGGGGGCGGGGGGGAAATGCGCATTATACACGAGAAATTACGGTAGCTCTTATATGGCAAAATAAAAAAAATAATAATAATTATCTTCCTATGACTAATGAGCTGCAAATCTCATGGTTATGTTCCTCAGCTTTGTCAGGAGTTTCCCCCCCCCCCCCCCCATATGCTCAGAAAAGGGAAGGGGCAGACAATCGTAAATGATACATAGGTTAATTTTTTTTCTGCTCGCAAATCCCTGTGTGTGGCCAAAGCACACTTTTGGCAGAGCTACAGACTCAATGGCTATGACTTCAAACTGAACCATAATCAGCCAATCAGAAGTGACCTAAAGCTCACACTGTTGCCCGACACAAATAGAGGAGCAACTGGTTGTGTTGAGTGTTTGTATCAGGTGTCTAACAAGTCAATCACCACAGTAAAAATGACAATCACTGCAATGTAGATACCGGATGAGCTAACAGTTACCCTAGCTTCTTCTGTTTCTTCTTTGCACAGTCCTCCCTCGCTATATTGTGCTTCACCTTTTACGGGTTCAGTGAATCGCAGATTTTTTTAAAATCCTATTCATATAGCATATTATGCCCCATACCGCGGGATTTCGTGGTGATTATTTTTCCACTCTTGTTGGACTCTCTTCCATTCTGGAGTTGCTCACGGTGAGAGGCGCCGAGCAGGTGTGGGTATACTTATTATCCACTGGCTCGGTGTCTGTACATTGGGGTTCACCGCAGTGGACGAGAGGGTAGCCTCCCTCCGCCTTCGGATGGGGGGGACGGGTCCTGACTGTTGTTTGTGGCTATGCACCAAACAGCAGTTCAGAGTACCCAACCTTTTTGGAGTCCTTGGAGGGGGTGCTGGAGAACGCTCCTGCTGGGGACTCCATCGTTCTGCTGGGGGACTTCAATGCTCACGTGGGCAATGACAGTGAGACCTGGAAGGGCGTGATTGGGAGGGACGGCCCCCCCTGATCAGAACCTGAGTGGTGTTCTGTTATTGGACTTCTGTGCTCATCACGGATTGTCCATAACAAACACCATGTTCAAGCATCAGGGTGTCCAGACGTGCACTTGGCACCAGGACACCCTAGGTCGCAGTTCGATGATCGACTTTGTGGTCGTGTCATCGGACTTGAAGAAAGTCCGTGGTGAGCAGTGTTGCCGGTAACACATTATAAAGTATCTCATAACGCGTTACTCAAAAAATGTGGTCCGGTTTTATATTGGAGTAGTCAGATTACAGTGACTTTGATTTATCGACCAATAGTTACTTAACCAGAGCTTAATATTATTTTTATATTAAAATATTCTATTTTTGCTTAGACAACAGATATTTATCATGAACAAACTACAGTGCTTGGGAACGTGAAGCAAGTCAATAACCGAGACCTTGATTCAGTCACGGTGCATGTCACGAGTGTAGACCAATTTTCAGCCTTTATTTTAGTAATGACTGATAAAACAGACGAAACACACTATAATCTTAGCTATCCATAACTTCAATGCATACGACGACTAACTACAATATCGGAAAAAGGCGAAATATTGATCAACGGCGCCGTCTGGGGCAATGACGTCATGTGACATGTTGCACCTTTTCCACACACAGTCAGTCAACTCACGTGTACCCAAGCAGCCAGCGGCGCAAAAACACAATAGACTGTGACGAGAGTTTGGCATACTTAAACTGGAAATACAGTCACTACTTCGAGTTTCTCTAAAGAGGACAATACTAAGGTTCCTTGTCCACAACACACACACAGTTGCCTTCATGGACCTCCACACAATCGGCAGGGTTACTACAGTCTGTGTCTGTCTATCAGTTTAGAGTATTTAAAGAAGTGTACTGAGAATGGTGTGCTTGTTTATATTTAGGTGGCTATTTGGCATGTCAAGTCTGCTCTCATTTAATATGACTTCAAGTACACATATTCAAGTTATTTTTTCATGTTGATGACATCATTCTATAACTTGCGTGGCGTACATTACGTTCGACCGTGTCTCTCGGGGAATCTTGTGGGTGGTGCTTTGGGAGTATGGGGTACCGAACCACCTGATACGGATTGTTCGCTCCCTGTAGGACCAGTGTCAGAGTTTGGTCCGCATTGCCGGCAGTAAGTCGGACTCGTTTCCGGTGAGGGTTGGACTCCGCCAAGGCTGCCCTTTGTCACCGATTCTGTTCATAACTTTTATGGACAGAATTTCTAGGCGCAGCCGAGCCGTAGAGGGGGTCCGGTTTGGTGGCCTCAGTATTGCATCTCTGCTTTTTGCAGATGAGGTGGTTCTGTTGGCTTCATCAAACCGTGATGTCCAACTCTCACTGGAGCGGTTCGCAGCAGTGTGAAGCAGCTGGGATGAGAATCAGCACCTCCAAATCTGAGACCATGGTCCTCAAGGGTGGAGTGCCCTCTCCAGGTCGGGAATGAGATCCTGCCCCAAGTGGAGGAGTTCAAGTATCTTGGGGTCGTGTTCACGAGTGAGGGAAGAATGGAACGGGAGCTCAACAGGCAGATCGGTGCAGCGTCTGCAGTGATGCGGACTTTGTATTGAAGGAGGAGGAGGTAAGCCGAAAGGCGAAGCCCTCAATTTACCGTTTGATCTACGTTCCTACCCTCACGAGCTGTGGGTCGTGACCGAAAGAACAAGATCACGGATACAAGTGGCCAAAACGAGTTCCCTCCGCAGGGTGTCCGGGCTCTCCTTTAGAGATAGGGTGAGAAGCTCAGTCATCCTGGAGGGCCTCAGAGTTGAGCCGCTGCTCCTCCACATTGAGAGGAGCCAGATGAGCTGGCTTGGGCATTTGATTAGGATGCCTCCCGGACGCCTCTCTGGTGAGGTTTCCGGGCACGTCTCACCGGGAGGAGACCCCGGGGACGACCCAGGACACACTGGAGAGCCTACGTCTCTCAGCTGGCCTGGGAACCCCGGGATCCCCTCAGAAGAGCTAGAGGAAGTGGCTGGGTAAAGCTACTTTTAGAATGACCTCAGTCTTAATAAAAGCTCAAGTGAAATGTGCCTATTGCAAAGTATAATTGTCTTAAGCAAACATTGTTAGCTAATTTATTAGAGCCTACCATCACTAGTTAGAATAAATAGTAATGCTATGGATGGACCACAAGATAACGGTGCCGTTAAATTTAACAGTCGGTTAAGTCTACTTAACCAGTGGTTCAAAAATAGCTGAGTTTTGAACCAACCGGACCCATAGTGGCCAAAGCCAATTATCATTCGCTGACTTTCACATCACTCAACAGGCCAGGCCCGCCTTTTTCAAGGACACACATATTCAACGTCATAGATGTGATGCACGATGTAGAACGTGATGGTGACTCCAAGTGGACAAAAATACTTTCATACCTGCACCTCACATGCAAATGGTATTAGCATTATGCACAAAGCTTTAAAATATGACTAACTATTCAAACGACTTCACAGATTTTGTTTGTCGAGGGTGGTCTGAAACGTAAGCCCCGCGATAAACGAGGGATTATTGCCCGTACACGTGGCAATTTTTTTCTTCTCGTGTGTGTGGAGTCTAAAAAAATGAAGCTGTCAAAAAAAACAATTGTTGCATGTAGCCCCCTTTAGCAAGATCAACTTTACATGCCCTGCCATGCATTGTCATGCAGTCATGCATATTAATAGGCGCATTAAGTCACCAGCAAAGCAAACACTCCTGTCAAACCACTCTTACTCACTTCTGAGGAAGATTTGAGCATGACTCATCTTTTGATGGTCCTCGGTGAATCTCTGAACTCTTGCTACAGCAGGCATGACAAGCCTTTTGGGAATTGTCTGTTCGCAACGAGCAGCAGCGGGTCGGCTAAGTAAAATGAAAATCGCCCGGCGTCCGACTTCTCACTCCATCTCTCTACTTCATCGTCTCCTACTTTGGGTACACACGACTGCCAAATAATGTCACTATGTGCTCTTCTAGTACACCTGTCGCTGAGTTCTTTTCTCTGTCACACTTATCTATGCCTGTCTGAAACCTACTTTATTTTCTTCCTTCTTCCAGTCTCTTGTGTGCTGTTGTCCGGCGATGTAGTGTGTGTACTTTGCCACTTTGGGTTATTGATGCCTCAGACTTTATGCTCAAGAAAAAAAAAAAAAAAAAAAATGGGGCAGATGGAGGGAGGAGTGGGATCATGACAGCATGTGAGCAAACTCTAAAAATGTTTACTCCGTGCTTTCAAGCACATGACCTGTAAAATGAAACGAGTAGGCTGTTTCTATGGGCTTTGAGAGGCGCCTCTGGAAGTCCATGAACCAACAGAGGAGTCAGGTTTCAACCCCTCCCCTCAACAAAAAAGATTGATTGCTCAATGCTGCTGTCAGAGACCGTGAAGGTACCCGAAATAAATGATGAACCATAGTTAGTCACTCGTCAAATTTCTACATGGAGACACCAAATGCATTCTCAAGGAACAGAAGAAGACAAAACAAGTTCAAAGATGCCGACGACAAATTGATGTGCACGAATTTGACCTTCAGATCATGTTAGGGCTCATCAGACAAAGTAAAGCAAAGTAGTCTTAGGCAAGAGACTGACACACCAGACGCAAACCAAAGTTGTTTTTTTTAACCCTTTATTTGAAACCGCTCGATTAAAAACACTGCCGTAGCGAGTGATCTTGCAGTGTCCCCACTGTGCATGCTCTGATCCTCATTGCACCTTTCAACCAACCAGAGACTATTCCATTAAGTAAAACCCAATGTGAACCAATTCATTGTCAGCCGTGTAACAAGATCCCCCGTCCCTCACCTGCCTCTTTAGCCATTCCAGCACATATGTCGCCGGAGGACGAGACTGTCATGAGTGCATGAGTCATAAACCAAGGCCAATCACCAAGGTCACAGCCAGGGAATATTTGTAGCATCATTTAGTACAGCTATGAATACCAGTGTTCCAAATGCGCAATAGCTGCTCAACAGGCTCTTTCCATGACTTCATCCCTTTGGTCATGAATATTTTGAAACACAAGATATGATATTTTAGTAGCTATACAGTCGCCTTCTGATTTACTGATATGGCCCAGCTTTCGTGAACCATTTATCTTCCGTGAGGACACATAACGCACATCACTGTATCTCGTAAACAACGCTGCGAAATCACTTTGAAAAGTTTGTGGAGTTTTCGGGCGTGAAGTAATCGGTTTAGAAGCCCAACTGAAGAAAATGCTCCATATAAACACCGCAATCAGAATAAACAGGCCTAATCCAAAGGGAATTTCATTCGGTTTCACAGGGATGCTTGATCTTGACGTACTGTAAGTGGGCGGTGACGTCGTTTATGCACGGCTTAAGTACGGTGGCTCCCGACAGAGCTGTGTACGTAACTATTGTGTCCATCTTATTTATCGAATGATAAGTCTACACCGTAATTCGTGACAGGCCAAACTGTACATGAGGTGCACAAAAAGACAGTAGAGCTCAAATGCATGACATCACATCAAATCTCACAAGACCTCAATTCTCACCTTCCTCTTATAACACTAATTATTGAGATTTGTCCTTCTTTGGGAATAAGCATCACAAAGGTTTGAGTTCGCTGAATTGAGGTCTTGTGAGATTTGATGTGATGTCATGCGTCGCGGTGGCTTCGAAGTTTGTGTGACTTTTTTTTGTTTTTTCCCTCCAAAACAATTTGTTTGACTTCTGAAATGTGGGACCTTAGCGATGGTGGAATTTAAAGGTTCCACTATCTTTGTCCCTCCGGATCTGCAGAGTGAGAAATGATTTCTGATGTACTAAATCTCTCACCCAGAAGGTTTGAGAAAATGACGACACAATCGCTGAACCATTACAAACTCTATGCTTCGGAACAATGGGAACAACAATACATTTCGACCTACATCAAACAAGGAAATGAATATACAGCTGCTACACACGATAACATTGGGACGCTACCTGTCTCCTGGGAGTTCAGTACTTCCAGGGCATGCATCATGGCACTGGCAAATACGTTGGCATCCTCCTTGCTGCCAAAATTCAGGCCGTAGACCTGTCGAGCATCCCGCCACTGATGGAAAGTTTGTGTGGCCTGGTTGTACTTCAGTCCCTTGGGAATGGCACAGTTTATCACCACCTGAAGATGGCAGGAGATAACAGAATGAGGACCTTTATATCTGACATGTTTGGCAGGTCAGACAGTAATTGGTGGGTTAAATAATTAAGTTTGACCCAAAATATTTTTGTAAAAATATGCCCAGACTCAAAGGTGTGCACTGAAGGCCTCAGACTTCTCTGCTGTCTGACCTATATTTACAACTTCATTAAATGACTAATGAATTATTTGTTTTGATTATAATACATGTATAATCGAATCTAAAATATATAATCAAATATAAAATAACAGTCTTTTGTCTTCATTTCATTGTGTGTGTCTTGACTGCCCAGCTTCCATTTGTATTAGATTATTTTTGTCCAAGATTTCAGCTTGTATTTGTTGCCATGTCAATGTCATTTGCCCGAGGCCTTCAGAATTCCGACGCAAGCATTAGGGCACATAGACACTATAAACAACGACTGTCTTTCTTCAAGGACCTAGTTAATGGTGGGAACACTGGCACTTATTCCATAGTTCTGGACTTTAAAATGATGTCTGCAGAAACTGTTGCCCCCCGAAATTGACTCAGTAGTATTTGTAGGCTCGTTTTCTGATGAAATATTTGATTTTGGGGCAAAAAAAAAAATGTGCATTATACATGAGATACATCACCCTGTCACAGCCTGTCAATGGCGTTTTTTTAACGGGGATGGGTGGGGAAGGGTCTTGTGCAGTTTATGTGTGATTGTCAAGCCTCTGGATAACTGCAGTGAGGAATGGCACCCCGTAGAGGGCAACAATATATTGGCAAACGTCCCATCCTCAGATTGAAGAAGAGGAAGAAGAAGGAGGGGGCGGGGTCCAACAGAAAATGAGAAGAGACAAACATGATGGCGGAAAAGAGAGAAGACAAAATGAAAAAAAACCAAGCTTTTGGTACTAAAAATGTATTGCGCCAAGGCAAGACCGACAGGAATGACGCCAAGTACCCGCTGTAAGACCTAATGTATAATAAGTAACGAATCATGGACCTGTCTCCGCTGAGACAAGAATCTCCGTTGAATTAATTGTCCCATGAGGAGAAGCAGTCATCATGGCAGATGACTGACTAGAGCTAGCGCTAACTAGCAGCTAAGCTAACTAGCTGTTGCCAGCCAGCATGGAGTACGTATTTTTAAGCACCAAGACCTGCTTTAACAGACCTTGGCCATGGCGAGGGATCATGATGATGAAAGTAAGCCATCCATCCCTTTTTTCTGCTTAACAGGTCACGAGGGCAGTAGTCTTAGCAGGGAAGCCCAGACTTCCTTTCCCAAGCCCCTTTATCCAGCTCTTCCGGGGGGATCCCGAGAGGTTCCCAAGCCAGCCGGGAGACATTGTCTCTCCAGCGTGTCCTGGGTCATCCCGGGGCTCCTCCCAGTGGGACATGCCCGGAACACCTCACCAGGGAGGCGTGCGGGTGGCATCCTGATAAATGCCCCAGCCACCTCATCTGGCTCCTCTCAATGCAAAGGGGGAGTGGCTCGACACTGAGCCCGTCCCGGATGACCATGCTTCTCACCCTCTCTCTAAGGGATAGCCCGGACACCCTGCGGAGGAAACTCATTTCGGCCGGTGACCATAGGTGAGGGTAGAGGAATGTAGATTGACCGGTAAATAGAGAGCTTTGCCTTTCGGCTTTCTGCTTCACCACAACGCACCGATACAAAGTCTGCATCACTGCAGACGCTGCAGGTGGATCAGACGCCTGCGCCATTCTTCCCTCACTCGTGAACAAGACCCCAAGATTAAAGTATTCACTCACTTGCCTTGACTCAGATATGAAATTAGGTGACATCTCATTCTTAACCCATAGGGTTTAATATGACATTGGTCCCCACTCTGCAGTTATAACATCTTAAACTCTTCTGGGAACGTTTTCCACAATTTCCACAAGGTTTAGGAGTGTGTTTATGAGAATTAATGACCATTTTTTCCAGAGCAACATTTGTGAGGTTTACACACTGATGTTGTATGAAAAGGCCTGGCTTTCAGTCGCCGCTGTAATTCATCCAGCAAGTGTTCAATAGGGTTGAGGTCAGGGTTGTGCAGGCCAGTTCATCAATTCATCAACATCAAACTCTCACATCCGTGTCCTTATGAACCTTGATTTGTTTGTGCACTGATGCTAAATCATATAGGAACAGGAATGGGCCATCTCCAAATTGTTCCCATAAAGTTGGAAATGTCCAAATTATTAGCCTCTGAGCGCCAGTGAAACGAACTCTGAATGCTTCAGCATACCAAGAGATTTTGGACAGTGAAACAGTTGGGGGATTACCCTTTCCTGTTCCAACATGTCTGTAGACCAGTGCACAAAGCAAGGTCCATAAAGACATGGATGAGATAATTTGGTATGGATGAACTTGACTGGCTTGCACAGAGTCCTGCCTTCAACCCAAGAGAACACCTTAGGGTTGATTTTGAGTGGACAGTGAGAGCCACGCCTTCTCGACCAACCTCAGTGTGTAACCTCACAAATATGCAAATATGAAGAATGGGCAGAAATTCCCATAAGCTCACTCCTAAACATTGTTGAAAGCCTTCCCACAAGAGTTCCAGCTGTTCCACCGGCAAAGGGTAGCCCAACGTCATATTGAAACCATATGGATTCCGAATGGGATCTCACTTAAAATCATGTGTGAGTCAAAGCAGGAGAGTGAATACTTTTGGCAATATAGTGTATGCGTGGTTAATATTTGAGAGAGCGCTGCATTGTTACTATAAGATACTGTGTGTTTGTCATTGTCGGGTTCATTTTATATCTTTCGGCCAGGTTTATTTGTAGCTCTTTCCTCTAGTATGCTGCCTACATTACTCTGGTTACTTATCTATGAGCACACAGTTTGACACATTTTATTTTTGTACTACATTTACCAGCACATGGAATTTTCTTATTTGCTCAATATGCTAGACATAATGTGCCAATTAATGGCACAGCGGCCTTTTAGACTACGTGTCCAATGTATGATTAAGTTTGTTTGAATAAAATACACCACTTTTTGGCACCATACATGGTTTTTCAGTTCCATTCGAATCATGCCACAAGAACACAGCCACAGGGAAAATGTAAACTATGCACCAAAAGTCCGAGATAATTGGAACCAGAATCTCTCAACTGTGAGGTAGACTAGATATGCTCCAGACGTGCTTCATTGTGCCAGCCCTACATCTCAGTCGTTCAAACCTGAGCGACAGCAATTGTATTACTTAATTGATTCATTTAGCGCCAGTATTTGTTCACGTACATCCACCGAAGTATTGCGAAATGCTTCAAAAGGAGGCCAAATCACTTTTTTTCTCCCACTTTTTCAGTCTCTGTTTATAGAATGGCCAGGTGACAATACTTTTGGCCACAGTGTCTTCAAATCTTGCTTGAATGGTACAGGGCCTGCACTTCTCTAGCACTTGATCTCCACCATCACAGTGCCCAAAGCGCTTTACAAAGCCTCACATTCACCCACTCTCGCGCACATTCATACACCAATGGGTAGTAGCAAGGTAAAAAAAAAGTTTTGTCGGTATGGAAAGTGCTCATAACCTCCACTTTACTAAAGTTAAGTATGGTCAAGACTGGAGAGAAAGGTTTAGTTCAGACACAGATTGCATAGCTTTGTTTGCTATTTTATGATTTATCTTTGGTGAACAAATTGAGCTCAAGCACAATTTGTTTCTATGAAAGCTCCTCTTTCCGCAATGTTTCAACAAGACGAAACAGCATCTGAGTACTTTTATAAGCAGACAGAAACATAATACTTTCAATGTTCCCGAAAGCCTTCATTAATTAGGAAAATATACAATGCAAATCATTTTGGGAAAAAATGCAGCATAAAAGCATGTGTTGTCAGAGCGTGTGCTGACCACAGAATTCCCAAGCTGTGGAGTCATATTTGGAGACAAAACTAAAGTACATTTCGATACTCCATATTTGGTGTGATTTTTATTTTGGTTTTTTGCCCATTCAGCCTTCAGAATGCTGTTGCTAGAAACGCAAAGCCTACTTCTGTAACTGGAGAGAGACACTTTATTTTGAGGTCAAATGCGTCACAATGACCCTCAAAACCTGGCACAGATATTTTTGGGTTTTTTTTTTGAATTGAAATCTCGTTGACAACAATATGTTGTTTTTGGCACATCGCAAAAACAGCCATGCTTACAACTGTGAATGACCTGTACAATATTTCACTTGCAAGTTTAGAAGCAATCCAATCCACTCCACGGGTATCATGCACCGACCTGATGATCTTGGATCTTGCGCCCTACTACACGGAAGGCATTGTTTCCTGTGTGGTGATAGATGTGGACTCTGCTGAAGCCAGTCGAGCCGCCTGCTGGCACCCACTTCTTATTGGCATCGTCGTACACCATAACGGCAGCTCGTGCCTGGCAGATACTCTGTTCACTTGAGGGAGACGAGACACAAAGAAACAAGAAAAAGTCATTTCAACAATTGTGTTATTTACAGGCGTGATGAAGCAATAATTGGGAGACTGGGAGAGCCATTGAGCTTAGATAGTCAAGACTATTTTCTTAAAACGTTCAGCTTTATCAAACTAAGCAATCTGTACAATTCCTATACTTGCAGTATATACGATATACTCCACGTACAATTCCCCAGAGGTGCTACAGTTGCAGTGGATGGTATACCCACAAAAATATAATTACAGGAAAGACTTCCACTACAAATTGGCACTTCAGACAATTATATGAGTGGGAATAAATGTCAAATTTGCTGATTTACAGTCGATATGTGGGGATGAAATTCGGATCCAGATCCGATTTGCATCACATCATCTAAACCCCAGTGTCACAAAATATTACGTACTCCGCTTTATAAGAGTTTCCACATCGTACATTTTCTGTGGGATTTACCTTTTGAGTGAAAGTATGATTTATCTTTGAGCAAAATAGGCAGCAGGCCGAGGACTGGCATTTGGCATCTTCTAACCCTGTTGTATTGAACAGTATGACACAGCCATAGCCTAGCCCTCAATGTAAATAGGGTAATTTCTCGTGTATAATTCGCACCCCCAAAGCCGACCTCAAAATTCTGGAAAACCCTTCTACCTATGTATAATGCATTTTTACAATGCATGATTTTGCAAAATACAGATAATGCTCATGTTTGATCATCAAAACATGAAGCATTATCTGTATTTTGTTAGGTCCCCCCCCCCCCCCCCCCCCCATCAAAGAATTATTCTGAAGTTAAGCACTTTACTTGAACACGTAATACTTTCTTTTCATTTACTTGCTCTTATTTTGAAATTCACAGCCCTAATTTTATTTAGTAAATGAGAATACACACAGTTGTGCTCATATGTTTTATTACCCAGGCAGAATTTGTAAGATGGGCACAATTCTTTCAAGAAAACATGAAGGGCCAGGTGAAAATATTTATTTTAATGGGGTTCAAATTTAACTGTCAAGCATTTCAGAAAAGCATTATCATTAAACATGCCATAACCATAAATAAATGAATGGTTGTTGCTCAGTCATCAGTCGGCTTGACACAATCAGGATTTTTGGGGCCGATCACCGATCAGAGAGTTTAAAAAAAACGATAACCGATCCGATCACAAGATGCAGGAAGGTGTCTATTGAAATGACCTGTTCATTTACTGTATATACTTGTGTACTTAATTGCTCAAAAACCTATATTTACAAAAAATAACGTATCTTTGTTCCTCTATGTCAGTGAAATGACAGACAGAACAAATGATAAAGGGTCTTCTATTAGATGGCAGGAAGTAAATACAGTCATTAATGTATCCACTTTTTGTGACATTTTTGTTTGTTGGTGTGCCGTGAGATTTTTCAATTGTAAAATATGTTCCTTGGCTCCATAAAGGTTGGAAATCACTGCTCTAGTCAGGTCATGTATTCTAATCAGTCAGGTCAAACCTTCAAACAAGGTCAAACGTTCGTGCTACCACTCGCTTGCTAGGCTGCATAATGTTTTTGTTGCCTTCTTGCGAGCCGTATCGTTCGACTCTTGTTGTCGTTGCCACTGTAATGAGTGCATCTGCTCGCATTTGAGTTGACAAGATAAAGCCCAGTGATCGTGAAAAACGAGATGCGGTGGTATCGGAATACAAGATTTTATTGCAGTAGTCGTGAAAGAGCAAATTTGTCTTGTAGTCTGAACCGGGCATTACGTGTTGCCTGTCTCAGACGTGTTGTCTGTCGCACACCGCCGACATGTTTTTTTTTTTTTTTTTTTTAAACTTCATTGGCGGTCAGATATTTACAGTTCCACGTCAAAACACATGTGACAAGGCTAAAAATAAACTAGCTTTTGGATTTCATATATACTGTGCACGGAGTCAATGTCTTTTGCGGAGCCGATCAATGACGTCATTGATCGGCTCGGCGAATTATGACAAAGCCGATCAGCCAATCAGCATAAAATGCTAAATATCGGCCAATACCGATCAGCCCGAGAAAATCGGTGTAAAGTCTAGTCATCAGTTGTATTTACAAAAAACACTATTTCACAAATTCTGCCAGGTTATATAAACTTATAAGCACAACTGTACATATATGCAGTCATATGTACCCCTGTCATATTGGAATGAAAGTGTAGGCTTCATCTTTGACATAACCACTAGGTGGCAGTGGCACATTAGAATGAAAGTGGACACCTTTCTCATAATCTCTAAGGGGGCGGTGGCATATTGGAATGAAAGTGTACAGCTTTTTCATAACCTAGATTGTGGCATACATTAATAAAATGTGAAAGATTTTTTCATTTTCCCCCCCTATACCTGCAGTACGTATAATACGCATTGTTAACGCATGACAATTCTTTGGGGGGAAAAAAATTAACATTATACTCGAGTATTTAATTTGGATTATTTTAAATGTATGGACTATAAATATGTTCAAACAGATATTTACTGTGATTGTGACTTTTCTACTGCCTTAGCAAAGGTTAGTGATAGATGAAGTGATTCTGATCCCCCTATAATTAACAGGAACAGAGGAGCACACACACAGACACACTGTGTATAAATCAGACCAGAATAGTAAATGCAAATGGTAATGGAAGATGAAAATACAGTAAGTTCATCTTCTTCATTCATGTTAATGAGGCTCAGATTCATGCAAGAAGAAGGGGAAAAATAGGAAAGAGGGGCTAAATTTCAACAAGAACGACAAATACAAGACAATGTTTTGGTAAAAGTCCACACATTTATAAAAAAAAAAAAAAGAAATCAAGAGTGGACCCTTGAAATATTTCTCCATTGTGTTGACTTGTCCATTCTACTCATGGAAATGATGACTAATATCTATACTGATAGATTAAGGTTACATAACTAGCCAAGTGGCCTTTTTGAAAAGCAGGCAAAGATTCTGCTCATATCTCGATGACATTTTGCCAAATTTCAAGACAAAACAAATTTACAGGTATTCTTTCCCCTTTTTGGGTATTTCACCTCATTCTCCAATTCTTTCAAAGGCGATTCACTTTTAAACACTTTAAGATTGAACGCATTCAAGAACAAACTACCATAAAAACGACTTGGCTGCAAATTGGTGTAATTACAAAAGAAAAGTACGAAAAAAGAATGGGCGTCTTGACAGCATTGGCTGCCTAAAAGAGTTTTAGAGTCCCTGTCTGACGTGAAGGAAGCAATCTATGAGGTCTTTAAGGTCATTTTTGCCTAGATTTTCATATGTGTATATGTCAATGAGTAACGTGATTAATGCCACAAACGTAATGAATCTTGCTGCAGAAGCCAACTCTGACTTGTTTTGATCCATTTCCGCATTGCTGATTATGAACATGAACTACCAGTACAGTGGGACAAAAAGGTAAAAGAAAAAAAAAAAAAATGGAAAAAGACTCAATATTTGACAGTTGGACCAAGCCTACAGATGTGCTACTGATTAGCAGGTTAGTGCGTGCTGTCAACTACTCGGTACTGGTGACGTACAAATTTGTGTTGATCTCAGATAATGGAAACTGAAAGAAGTAAATTCAGGGTGACAACAGAGCTAAAGGCTTATTAAAGCATAAGTGAAGTTGGGTTTGATTAAGAAGAAGGAGGAGTCTAAGAGCAAACAGGGGAGCTCTAGGGAGAGGTCCTGGATACATCTGCATCCTTCCTCTTTCTGCGGTGAGAGCATTTCCAGTGACCTCCCTGGGGCTCTTTGCATTCTGACACTCATTGGCCCTATCCAAACCCATCTGCACATACTTCCAATGGGCCTGGAGCTCCTTTGTCCTCAGTATACTTTACTTCTCACGGTTTTAGTGTTTTTTTTTAACAACACTTAAATGATTAAGTGTGCAAAAAAAAAAAAAAAAAAAAAAAAATGGTTTTGGCTGCATTACACTCTCCATCAAGAGGAATTTCAATCTAGCAAATTTGGCTAAAATGAAAACTGTTATACAAACACAGTGGAGATAAAATCTACATGGGCTTGCTCAAATGCCAGGTCTTTGTGATACTGTGTGTGTGTATACATACATATATATACATTTTGATCAAGATAAATATTTTCAAAACTTTCTCCACCATTAATGTGACCTACAGTACCAAACAAATGAAATAGGGAAAGTAAAGATAACTGAGATAACGTGGTTGCACAATTGTGTATACCTTCTTATAACTAATCTAACCAATCACATTCATGTTAAATGGGAGTCAGCACACAATTTAAAGTGCTTCTGATTCAGCCCAAATCAATTTCAGATGTTCCAGTATGCTTTTCCTGACATTTTTAAAGTCACATCTTGCAAGCACAGGGCATCTGCAGAGAACTTACACAGCATCAGAGGAATCTCATTGTCTAAGTGTATCAGTCAGGAGAAGGTTATCTTTTTTTTTTATAAATACATTGAAACATTTACTGATGGAGCCGTGAGAAAATACCCTCAAATGATAACTTTGAGTCATCTCAACCAGATGGTAGGATAAAATAAAGAAAGAAAGAAAGAAATAGAAATAGAGCACGAAAAAGAACCGACACGTGGCGTGATTCTGTGGGAAAACACTCCAGGCGTGACGAAGCAGCCATCATCGCAAGTGACTAAATATAGTGGCGAACAATATCTGTGCCAAAAATGCACAGCGATGGTGTGGCAATGAGTAAGTGTGGCAGGGCCATGTGCAGGCCTTCCGGCAAGATGAACGGGCAAAGTGATTTCAAGATGACGTCGGTTGTATTTCTATGAGCAAACGTTTCTCCCAATGCCAGCAACCTTTTTTTTATTTTATTTTTTTTATTTTTATTTGGAACTGAAAAGATATCAGTCATTCCCCAACATCGATGCGTTAAAATCAAAATATCTATGAAATTAACAAAAGCTAGGCTTCTCAAAGTCAACAGTTATATGGCATTCAGCCACAATATATGTGAGTTTAACAGTTAAACCTTGTTTTCAATCTTTGAGGTTACGCTGTATTTCTATGCAAATGAATGATCAGTACAGTATTTGGATTATTTTGGTTAAGTGTCTCCTGCATTGCACTTCCACAAAACCACTAATTGGAAATTGGTAGGGGGCCATGTAGGATGTTACCAACTCCAACAATCATTCTACCAGGGGTGTCAAACTCAATTTAGTCCACTGGCCACATTCTCCCCAATTCGATTTCAAGTGGGCCAAGACAACAATATTTGTGGCTTAAAAATCCATATATAACAACTATTCAAAATTCCCCCCCCCCATTGTTTTGGTGCAAATTTCGGAAACTATTCACATTTATTCATTAGTATCTTGTTGCAAATTTTGTTGCTAATCATGAGCAGTCTGAAATTTTAAACCAAACATTATTTCAACAGTATTCTGAATCATTGAGCGTGCACCAGTTATGCATCCTTTGTAAATTTATACATAAAGATTTAAGCTGTGGCAGTGCATCGAAGACAAAAACAAAAAGGTTCCAACAAACCAACCTATTTTTAAGTGAAGCTTTTGACTCAAATTTTGTAATATTCAATGTCTTAAAACATTTCTACAGGAGGTATTTATTTTCACAGAATTGTAGTGTGAACATGGCACATCCTTTTATATTAAGGGCAGATGACAAAGATGTTATGGGGGCAGTTCAAATTCATATTTGCATTGTTTATATGTTATGTAATACATGCACGTAACTTCCAGCAAGTTTTCAACTATAATGGCACCGGAGGGTTGCCAATATTTTGGAGCATGACTATACGCATTGCAAACTCAATTCCAATGAAGTTGGGACATTGTGTTAAACAAATAAAAACAGAATACAATGATTTGCAAATCATGTTTGACCTATATTTAATTGAATACACTACAAAGACAACATATTTAATGTTCAAACGGATAAACTTGATTGTTTTTTAGCAAATAATCATGAACTTTGAATTTTAGGGCTGCAACACGTTCCAAAAAAAGCTGGCACAGGGTCATGTTTACCACTGTGTTACATCACCTTTTCTTTTAACAACATTCAATAAACGTTTGGGAACTGAGGACACTAATTGTTGAAGTTTTGAAGGTGGAATTCTTTCCCATTCTTGCTTGATGTACAGCTTCAGCTGTTCAACAGTCCGGGGTCTCCGTTGTCGTATTTTACGCTTCATAATGCGCCACACATTTTCAATGGGAGACAGGTCTGGACAGCTGTCAGGCCAGTCTAGTAGCCGCACTCTTTTACTACGAAGCCACGCTGTTGTAACACGTGCAGAATGTGGTTGGGCATTGTCTTGCTGAAATAAGCAGGGGCGTCCATGAAAAAGACGTTGCTTGGATGGCAGCATGTGTTTCTCCCAAACCTGTATGTACCTTTCGGCATTAATGGTGCCTTCACAGATGTGTAAGTTACCCATGCCATTGGTTCTAACACATCCCCATACCATCACAGATGCTGGCTTTTGAACTTTGCGTCCATAACAGTCCGGATGGTTCTTTTCCTCTTTGGCCCGGAGAAGCCGGCGGCGTTTCTGGGTGTTGTTGATAAATGGCTTTTGCTTTGCATAGTAGAGTTTCAAGTCGCACTTACGGATGTAGCGCCGAACTGTATTTACTGACATTGGTTTTCAGAAGTGTTCCTGAGCCCATGTGGTGATATCCTTTACACATTGATGTCGGTTTTTGATGCAGTGCCGCCTTAGGGATCAAAGGTCACGGGCATTCAATGTTGGTTTTCGGCCTTGCCGCTTACGTGCAGTGATTTCTCCAGATATTCTGAACCTTTTGATGATATTACGGACCGTAGATGATGAAATCACGAAATTCCTTGCAATTGTACGTTGAGGAACATTGTCCTTAAACTGTTCGACTATTTTCTCACGCACTTGTTCACAAAGAGGTGAACCTCGCTCCATCTTTGCTTGTGAATGACTGAGCAATTCAGGGAAGCGCCTTTTCTACCCAATCATGGCACCCACCTGTTCCCAATGAGCCTGCTCGCCTGTGGGATGTTCCACACAGGTGTTTGATGAGCATTCCTCAACTTTTTTTGCCACCTGTCCCAGCTTCTTTGGAACGTGTTGCAGCCATCAAATTCTAAGTTCATGATTATTTGCTAAAAACAATCAAGTTTGTCAGTTTGAACATTAAATATCTTGTCTTTGGAGTGTATTCAATGAAATATAGGTTAACATGATTTGCAAATCATTGTATTCTCTTTTTATTTACGTTTCACACAACGTCCCAACTTCAATGGAATTGGGGTTGTATATATTCATATATGTTTCACTGACACGCAACAAGCTTTTACATAGTATGCAGTATTCCTATATATTGCGTGCGTTATAACACGCCGCACAGAAAGTCTTTGCCCTGTCTGTTGGCTTGTTATATAGGCAAAAGTACAGACGACAGTACTGCGTGGGTCTTTTTTTCCCGACTCCACAGTGCATAGTAAACATAATAGAGTCGTAGGTGTATATACAAGGAAATCCTCAGCTCTTGTCTGCGCCGCTTCACCTGCGAGATTTAGTTCTCTTGCTGGCGGTTGAGGTCCCGATGGCCGTAGGAAAAATAGTTGGCACCGCAGCAGATTTCAGCCTCTAACTCTGCATCCAATGCTTTCTGCTAAGTCTTTCTCAGAACACGGCAGTTCCAAGTGATCAGCATGGAGTTTGGAATAGTTGCTAGGCAACCATAGGTGACCACGTTTCTTCGCCTGTTGACTGATTTTCCCTATCCACTGGTCACGTATTCCTTTTTCACTTGGAACATTTCCAAGGACGGGAGCAACAGCATGGAACAATAGCACACAACGCCGAACGAACAAGCTGTTTGCCTCGTGTGACGTCACAGCGCCGGATAGAGCCGAAGACCGGAAATAGCAGAAGCCGCAATCTGCATCATATTTATCGTTTTAACTGCTGTATATCTGCTACATGATCACGTCAAAATGGAAGATGCGGTTTGTAAAAGGGTTCTAGAGTTGAAAAAAATGTTTAACCTCTTTGTCCTCTGACCTTTAGTGTGCTCCTGAAACTTGGCATCGTCTGGCCTTCACAAGTGCATCAATGTCATTTAAGTGTTGTCAGTCCACCCTCCAGTGGACAAAATGTACAACAAAAGTTAGTATTGTTGAAAAATAGCAGTGAATGTGTTGTCCATCCCCACGGGTCGGATTGGACACCCTGACGCATGTTTGACACCCCCGGGTTGGACAATGTATTCTTGCTAATTCGTCATCTAATTTAAGGCATTACGGCGAAAGCATCATAGTCTGGTAATTACCTGGACCGTCAACTGATCTAGTTGCGCACCACGGTTGTTTAATGAGTAGAATACATGCAAGCCTCCTGGATTCAATTAGGTATAGCAAGTCACTTACAGAAACCATTAGCTCAATAAAGGGGATAGCTCCCTAGAGGAAGAATCCACATGTGGTTTTCCAGAGATTTCTTGTGCTGAAATGATTGCCCTTTTCCACGAAAAGCAACACTGATATTGTCGCCTCCCGTTGTTCAATATTGGAATCCCCGAATTTAAAAAGAAAGAATTTAAAAAAGTTCAGTTCAGAAGTGTTTTTGTTGGCTTTTCTTTTTTTTTTTAAACCAGCACAGAAGGGTACCTTTGATTGCAGTTGCATAGCAAGTCCATGTCTCTGTCCAAGCTGCGCTAACCAATTTGGCTAACTGTAACAAAAGAATCAAGGATAAGGATAAAACGCCAACGCCCTCTGAACAAAGTCAAGTTGCGCGCACACAAATGTGTGACGGTTAACGATGCAATGGCACCATGCACACCAGTAGGTCTTTTCAGGGTGTTTCCAGGGTTCAGAGTGCAGGCTGTGTTCAGTGGGAGCCTCGCACATTTAACGAGACGTTTAATCACGTTTACCATTCAAACGGCCACAGGGAGCACATTGACAAGAGTGGAGGTCTGGACTGCATGAGAGTACACGTCTCATATATGCCTTCGAATGAACTGCTGCATGGACTTATTGAATCGGTCATGATAATAGTGAAATGATGTAAACTTCCCTTTGAGGTTCATTTAAAAAAAAATAATAAAAATCTGGAAAAGTGAGCTATCGAATATTTGTAAACGGGAGGTGACATTTTATTTTTCACCAAAATTATTTTTACGCAAATATCACCGTCATTAACCGCTATCGAATACTGCACACCAGAACGACCAGAGATTCCGACACATTCTCCTTGCCGTTAACTTATTTTTCATTTTTCGGATATCGGGGAAAAAACGGACCGTCGGGACTGAAAAATGTGTTCAAAAATAGTTTTCATTTTCAAGTCTTTGGAGTCTGGAACATGCTATTTTTGGTACAGTAACAGGTTTTTTGTAAAGCTCTTCACCTTTGGCAACTGATTTGGAACTAGGCAGCACACAAATTACCCACTCATGAAAGCGACTCACCTATGATGAGTACTGTATGTCAACGATGTCACCATAACCAAGCATACCGACGTGTGAGTTTGGATAAAATGTGAAACTTTCAAACATTTTCAAGTTTTTTTATATCCATCCATCCATTTTCTACCGCTTATTTGAGGTCGGATCGCGGGGGGGGTAGCTTTAGACTTCCCTCTCCCCAGCCACTTAAGCCAGCTCTTCCGGGTGGGGGACCACGAGGCGTTCCCAGGCCAGCCGAAAGACGTAGTCTCTCCAGCATGTCCTGACTCGTCCCCGGGGTCTCCTCCCGGTGGGACGTGCCCGGAACACCTCACCAGGGAGGCATCCAAATCAGATGCCCCAGCCAACTCATCTGGCTCCTCTTGATGTCGAACTCCCATGCACCCTCGAGGACCCTGCCGAGGGTGTAGAGCCGGTTCACTGTTCCACGGCCAGGACGAAAACCACACTGCTCCTCCTGGATCTGAGATTCGACTTCCCGACGGACCCTCCTCTCCAGCACACCCGAATAGACCTTACCAGGGAGGCTGAGGAGTGTGATCCCCCTGTAGTTGGAACACACCATCCGGTCCCCCTTCTTAAAAAGGGGGACCGCCACCTCAGTCTGCCAATCCAGAGGCACTGTCCCCGATGTACTGCTTAGGAGGTTTGGCAACAGACCCATTAACGTCGACAATCGACCACAACATAGAGTGCATTGCATCCGAAAATAACCCCTATCTTCCCACATCAAATCCATCACCAAGTCAGTCTTTTACCACCTCAAAAAGAATTTATCACTGAATGACTCAGGAGCACAGACCCTCATCCATGTCCCAACAACTTCCCATCTGGACTATTACAACATTGTCTTGGACAGACTCCAGTGTGTACAGAACTGTGCTTCCTGGGTTGTCACCTCCTCAGAACCTCGACAGCACTTCTCTCACACTTTAATGCCAATTCACTGGCTCCCAATTAGGCTCAGCATAGCTTCAAACACATCTTCACTTACACCTACATATACCTTAAATCATTCTTGGCCAGATCACCCATGAGAACGAGAACTCGCTCTAAAGGGTTTTTTTTATTTTCAGTAGTTAGATAAATGTTTTGACATTACTGATCTCTTCTATTCCTACACCCCTTCCCAGAAGCTAGCTACCATACTACTGTAAAACCCTTTGAAATCATTTATCCATCCATCCATCCCTCCATTTTCTCTCCCCAAAAAAATCTGTCCACATTAGGGTCATTATCATTAGTTCACATGTAAACACTGGCATAGGTTCGACCATTTTAGGCGTTACATTTGGTGGCGGCATTTTAATGAACTACGTTGGCAAACAAACCCTTCTCCCTGAGGTTTGCATGATTCTGGCAAACACGCATGCAAACGCGCACACCTGGATTTCATGAGGCCTCAGGACTGACAGCAATGTCATTCATCAAAATGCCAAAGTTCATCTTAACCAATTTAACGGCAAATCTAAAAACTCCCTTTTTTTTTATTTGCAGTCCTTCCGAGATAATAATTTTAAGTGAAACTTACCATAGTGGTACAAAAGAATTTTCTGATTTTCAGATGCATGGATAAGAGGAAGCCCTTTCCAACCAACATCCACTTCTACCGAATAACACTTTCTTCCTCGGGAATTTCCAGTGCCAGTATAACATGTTTATCAGCTAGACAAGCTGGATTTGTTCCTGTCGTGTTATGAAATTCTACCTTCTTAATAATTGATATGCGTCTTGTGTTCTGGCTGTTAAATGTGGAAGTTGGCAATGTAGGTAAACTGTATCTGAGCCAAGCCTTCAGGGTACTGGCAGCACTACACGGAAGGGAAATCCTTGGAAGCGCTAAGAAAAGCAACCTCTGACAGTTCAGACACCAGGGAAAAAAAGGATTCCTCACCGTTAATAGCCCAGATGCAGCGAAGGAAAAACAAAATGTGTGTCAATAATTAAGTTATCTGCAATTATCATCGACAGATTTGTGGCCTATTTCCATATATTTTTGGAAGACCAATGTGGTGATCATAGATGCAGCAGGTTCACAATAGTTTATGTTTGGACAGTTCTAAGAGTTATCATGTTTCACCAAAATCCAAGTTATAATATTTTCCAAAACTTTGCAAGCTAACAAACCAATACTAGTGTGAGCGGTTTTGGACAATTTTAACTCAAAAGATAAACGTTCTAGCCCAACTGTACTGTTAAAACTGTCAACCTAAACAACCACTAAAACATGTTTTTAGCATATCCCTTGCGGTATGCCCACTGACCGCAAGAACTGTCTTTCAAACACATGCTTCAGGCACCTCCCAGAGTCCAACTCAAAAACGAAAACCATCAATGTCAAGACGGTCAAGAAAAGGTGATCACCCTTACTTTGGTTCAATAAACTACATGCCTCGACTAATGAACGCAATATTTTAAACAGGTGATGAACGATAAAGGTATGTTCTGCTGACGCATAAATTAGCCATTAAACTATTAATTATGCTGATTCTAATCCAAATTTCCCTTGCTATCCAGCGTTACAAGCTGAGAGGAACAGCGATTTACAATTAAATGTGTGTGTGTGTGTGCAACATACAGTGATTGCTGTGAAAAGATAGAGTTAAGCTATCGAAAACGATCATTTTTGCCACATTTTATGAAATATGTTGCGAGAAAAGAGTTTGAATTGCTCCTAAAAAAAGAAAAACGGACCGCGATGATAGCTGTCTCGGTAGGTCACTGACATTCGATAAACATCACGAGTTTGATGCGTGAGTCTCAGAAGTGCATTCAAGAAGATACCTTTCGTTCTGTAACCCAAAGAAAAGAGGGACAATCAACCTGAGCAATTCAAACGAGAACAAACGCTGCAGTGGGTAAAAGAGTGAATGGCAAAATATTTCAAAGCCTGGTCTTGAAGAAAGTCCTTCCCTGCAATTATATTGAGCAATAGAAGCGCAACATGAATGAATAACAAAACAAAACGAGTCATCTGAAAACCATCAGCTACCTACCAATGGATTTCCATTTTAGATGCCAGCGCACATCTTTCCTTGAGGACAAAAAGGGAAGATTTGCAACGTGGATCAGAAGACTGGACCTGCATGACTCCACATGCGGATTTGCTCAGTGCTACCTTCCAGTGCTTGCTTTTTTTTAAACCCCACCAGCCCCACTTTTCACCAGTCCTTTCTAATACACTGCAAACCTTTCCCTGGTCTTGAGTAGCCTCTCTGTCTTAGATAGACCTTCCCCTTTCTATGTAGATTTGCGGTTGGTATCTCAGCTAATCTGACAATTTCCTTTTCTCTACCAAACTGTTGTCCTCTTCACCACAGCGGGGTTCCAGTCACCCCCTCCCACAGAGTCTAAGAAAAGCCACTGTATCAGGGGGATTCCTTACTTATTCATACGTGCCATGTCAGCAAGTCAGCCAGTACGTGAGAAAGCGAGTCAGCGGTGCTCTTCCCATGGCAGCAGCAACCGCCGACAAGCATACACAGAGTTCATTCAGTCGCGGCTTTCTCGCTGCAGCCGCAACACCGGCCAGGTATCCAGGCAACAGGGTCTTGCGCTCTCGGGGCTCCGTGACAGAGGCTATGGGAAAGCTGCTATGGAGAGGAAATAACAGCCCAGCTCGGCTCAGCTCCGGAAGGTTCCACGGTGGTGGGGAGTGGCTGTCTCTCGCCTGCGCTAAAGCTAACTCACGTTGCTTGCATCCCACTTGATCTTGCAGTCTTTCATCCGTTCGTGGCTCCCTCCCTGCCTCCCTTTCCTATCTTCGCTTGCAGCTTATCTGCATTACTCTCTGCATGCGCTATTTGTAACCTGCCAGACACCCACCTAACTTGGCTCCCCCTCTCTCTCTCTCTCTCTCTCTCTCTCTCTCTCTCTCACTCACAGAGAGATAACTATGTTAAGTGAGTTAGGAAGATTGAGCCAGTCATAATTAATAACTGGTGGTTTGGTGGCACTGGAACAAAGGCCACTCAAACATGAAGTTAAACACGCTCCAGCGACACAAAGGATTAACAGCGCTTCCAGCTCTATAATACAGTATGTAAGCTTATTGTACAAGCTATTTCTGCCTGCTATTGACTTATTTCCATTTCTTTCACAACTGAATGTGTCTTGTGACCAGATGATGAGCAATGTTATTGTGAAAGTAATTCCACTAGTAAATATTATGCATGAGTCCATACTTAATCATTTGGTGGTTCTTGGTCGTCTAGGTTTACAGGGTGTTTCGGCCAAATGTTTGTCGAAGATGCTGACAATCTTACTGGCTTTTACTAGCTGCTACGCCGACATTAGGCTTACTTGGCAATTTGCTCTACAGTCGAAGTAAAAAGAAACTGCTGACACCATCATTTATTAGCAGAGAACAGCTGTGGGTTTCTCTCGATTGTGTTTAACAGATACAGAATCTTTGAATTCGAAAAACGTGATTTATGAAAGACGTTTAACTCTTGGCCCCGAGCATATGGTTGCTTTAAAAAAAAAATATATATATATATATATATATAGTTGAAAATTAATTTATAGTACTTTTTTTTTGCACAGAAGAGATATGATCTGCAACAATCAGATATAAACAAACAACCATTCGCACTCACATTCACACCTACGGGCAATTTGGAGTCTTCAATCAACCTACCACGCATGCGTTTGAGATGTGGGAGGAAACCGGAGTACCCGGATAAATCTCACACAGGGCAAGGGGAGAACATGTTAACTCGACACAGGCGGGGACGGGATTTGAAACCCGGTCCTCAGAACTGTGAGGCAGATGTGCCAACAAGTCGTCCACCGTGTTGCCCATCTGGAATCAACGCATTGTTTTAAAAAAATTAATTAATTTAAAAAAAAAAAAAAAAAAAAAAAAAGATTATACTGTGCTGTTATTACTTTTAAAACAGGATTTTATAATTATCCATGTCTCCTTGATTAACTACACACACATTTGATACCACTATCTTTTATTTAAACATACAAATTAGAATGCCAAATTTGCAAACTAAGCGTGTATTAAAATTATTGGCAAAAACATCACAATAGCCTTTGTTAAATTGATCCTGAATCATTTGCATCTGCATCACAATACATTTAAAAATCGATTATGTCTTCTGTGGTGGAAGGGTGGACAAGTGGTTAGCACATTTCTGAGGTTGGGGGTTCAAATCCGGGCTCCAACCTTCCTGTGTGGAGTTTGCATGTTCTCTATGTGCTTGTGTGGGTTTTCTCTGGGTACGACAGGTTCCTCCCACATTCCAAAACAATGTCTCTTAGGTCAGTGAAAGACAACATCGTCCATAGGTGTGAATGGTTGTTTGTCTAAATGTGCCCTGCGAATGAATAGCGACCATTTCAGGGTGGAATGTCAGCCGGGATTGGCTTCAGCACACCCGCAACCCTAGTGAGGATGTGGTACAGAAAATGGATGGATGGATACTGTTCTCTTCCCAACTGTTTCTCTAAAAAAATTTTGCATGGCAACTAATATTAATCCCTTTGAAGCAAATATGAAGGAACATATTCCTTCATATCTAAGATGGCACCATCTAAGATGGCGCCTACCAGTGTGGTCGCCTCGTTAACGCGCTCTCTAGTATTGTCTTTGTTTTTGTGTTTTTTGTGTTTTTCGTCCGTCTTTGGAGACCTTACACGACTCACTTACACAAGGGGAGACCTGCTAACCATCAAGGAGTCTACTCCGGACTTTCTGTCACCAACTTTCGAATATCCGCTCAGTTTTTTCCCAGAGTTACTCACCGGAGCGGCGTCCGCGGTTTTCGGCGCATGGAGACGGAAGCGTCGCCACAGAGGGAAGCGAGCAGGCATTCAGGTGAAACTCCGCAAGAGAGGACACAGATTGGCGTTCCCGTCGATCCACCTCGCGAATGTACGCTCCCTACCCAACAAAATGGACGAGCTTCATCTTCTGTTAAAGACCAGTAAAGACTTCGGACGTTCCGCGGCCGTGTGCTTCACGGAGACCTGGCTTTGCGACGCTGTACCCGATGGCGCTGTTATGCTTCCCGGTTTCCATATTCATCGAGCGGACCGCGACATGGAATCATCGGGGAAAACAAAGGGCGGCGGGATATGCCTCTATATCAACGAAAAATGGTGTACGGACGTCACGGTGCTCAGCACACACTGCAGCCCGCATTTGGAGTCGCTATTCGTAAACTGTAAACCATTCTACTCCCCACGTGAGTTCGCATCATTCATTCTCGCTGGCGTCTATATTCCGCCTCAAGCTAACACGAACGCCGCATTGCTAACGCTCGCCGATCAAGTCAACGAAATTGAAAAAAAACACCCCGACTCACCCCTCATTATTCTCGGGGACTTTAACAAAGCTAAACTCAACCACGAACTCCCTAAATACAAGCAACACATCGACTGTCCTACCGGGGAAAATAATACTTTAGACCACTGCTACACTACGGTAAAAAACGCATACCGTGCTATACCTCGTGCAGCCTTGGGCTCGTCTGATCACTGCTTAATTCACTTAATACCGACGTACAGGCAAGAACTTAAATGTGCGAAGCCTACAGTGAAAACAGTCAAAAAGTGGACAAATGAAGCCAAGATGGAACTTCAAAGCTGCTTAGACTGCACAGACTGGAGTGTCTTTGAAAATTCAGCTGGCAGCCTGGATGAATATACGGACACTGTTACATCCTATATCAGTTTCTGTGAAGAGGTCTGTGTTCCAACAAAATCATTTCGCACATTCAACAACAATAAGCCGTGGTTCACTGCTAAACTTAAGCAGCTTCGCCAAGCTAAGGAGGACGCATATCAGAGCGGGGACAGGGCCCTGTATAATCGAGCTAGAAACCAGCTGACCAAAGAAATTAACATTGCAAAGAGGATCTATACAGCAAAGTTGGAAAAACAGTTTAGCGCAAACGACTCTAAATCAGTCTGGCATGCATTCCAGTCGCTGACTAATTACAAGCGACGATCCCCCCAAGCTGAGAACAATAGCACACTAGCCAACGACTTGAATACCTTCTACTGCAGATTTGAAAAGGACAGTTTCACACCACACACCAATCCGGCCGCACCCGCGACCACAATCACACCTCTGACCTCTGCGTTAACCATCCATGAACAGGATGTGAGACGCATCTTCAAACAACAAAAGATTAACAAAGCGGCAGGCCCGGACCACGTGTCTCCATCCTGCGCGGACCAGCTCGCGCCAGTCTTCACTCAGATCTTCAACAGATCACTGGAAATGTGCGAAGTTCCATCCTGCTTCAAACGCTCCACCATCATCCCAGTCCCCAAGAAACCTGCAATCTCGGGTCTGAATGACTACAGGCCTGTCGCTTTGACATCTGTGGTCATGAAGTCCTTTGAACGTCTTGTGCTGGACCACCTCACAGGTCACAGGTCCCCTGCTGGACCCCCTGCAGTTTGCCTACCAAGCGAACAGATCTGCGGATGATGCAGTCAACATGGGACTGCACTTCATCCTAGAACACCTCGACAGTGCAGGGACCTACGCGAGGATCCTGTTCGTGGACTTCAGCTCAGCGTTCAACACCATCATCCCTGAACTCCTTTCATCCAAGCTTCTCCAGCTCAGCGTCTCACCTGCCATCTGCCAGTGGATTTACAGCTTTCTGACGGGCAGGACACAGCAGGTCAGGCTGGGGGAGGCCACCTCATCCACACGCAGCATCAGCACTGGGGCGCCCCAAGGTTGTGTCCTCTCTCCGCTGCTCTTCTCTCTCTACACGAACGACTGCACCTCAGCGAACCCGACTGTCAAACTCCTGAAGTTTGCAGATGACACCACTGTCATCGGCCTCATCAAGGACGGTGACGAGTCTGCATATCGACAGGAAGCGGAGCGGCTGGAGCTGTGGTGCGGCCGACACAACCTGGAGCTGAACACGCTCAAGACTGTAGAGATGATCGTGGACTTCAGGAGGCATCCTTCGCCACAGCTGCCCCTCACGCTGTCCAGCTGCCTTGTGTCAACCGTCGAGACCTTCAAGTTCCTGGGAATTACAATCTCCCAGGACCTGAAGTGGGCGACCAACATCAACTCCGTCCTCAAAAAGGCCCAGCAGAGGATGTACTTCCTGCGGCTTCTGAGAAAGCATGGCCTGCCACCGGAGCTGCTGAGACAGTTCTACACAGCGGTCATCGAATCAGTCCTGTGTTCTTCCATCACAGTCTGGTTTGGTGCTGCTACAAAAAAGGACAAACTCCGACTGCAACGGACAATCAAAACTGCTGAAAGGATTGTCGGTACCCCCCTACCCACCCTTGAGGACTTGCACGCTGCCAGAACTAAGACAAGGGCGTGCAAAATCCTCTCGGACCCTCCCCACCCTGGTCACCAGCTCTTCCAGCTCCTTCCCTCAGGTAGGCGCTACCGATCAATGCAAACTAGAACTAGTAGACATTCCAACAGCTTCTTCCCTCTTGCAATCAACTTCTTGAACAGCTAACTTACAA
This sequence comes from Phyllopteryx taeniolatus, assembly GCF_024500385.1. Classification (NCBI taxonomy): domain Eukaryota; kingdom Metazoa; phylum Chordata; class Actinopteri; order Syngnathiformes; family Syngnathidae; genus Phyllopteryx; species Phyllopteryx taeniolatus. The sequence goes on along the minus strand of NC_084519.1, from coordinate 1,897,299 downwards.
TTACATTACAACAAGCTGGCAATTTTTTGACTTGAGTTCGTTGTCACATTTCTGTATTATGTATTACTTGTGCACTCACTGTAGTTGTCTCGCCGTGCTGCACTATTTGCATATAGTGGCCACTCATGCCAGAGTAGCATCTGCTCCATTTGCACACTGATTGAGGAGTATCTGTAACATTTGCACAACCATTGTCCCAGATTATCGCAGTACTCGTCACTTTAAACCGCATACACTCCTTGAAGTCTCAGTGCCCTTTGCACAATGGTCATTGCACCGGACTATTGCGATATTAGCCATTCGAACTGAGGACTCTGCATCTTTTTGCACAATTGTTGTTTGTTGTTGTTTTTTGTCAATGTCTTTATGTCTCCAAAGTGTTCTGTAAATTGACTGTCTGTTGTACTAGAGCGGCTCCAACTACCGGAGACAAATTCCTTGTGTGTTTTCGACATACTTGGCAAATAAAGATGATTCTGATTCTGATTCTGATACAAATACATTGCAACCTCAGTTCACTTAACATTTCAATTCACGAACAGTGTCTCGGAACGAATTGGGTTTGTGAACTGAGGCCTTTTATTCGGATTTAAATGGAGGGAAATAGAATTAAATCCCTTCCAGACCCAGAACCAGACCCAGAATAATGTGAATCAAGTAAAAGTAAAAAAATAGGGCGGCACGGTTTACGACTGGTTAGCACATTTGTCTCACCGTTCTGAGGCCTGGGGTTCAAATCCTGGCCCCGCCTGTGTGGAGTTTGCATGTTCTCCCCGTGCTTGCGTGGGTTTTCTCCGGCCACTCCGGTTTCCTCCCACATCCCAAAAAACATGCATGGTAGGTTGACTGAAGACTCTAAATTGCCTGTAGGTGTGAATGTGAGTACAAACGGTTGATTGTTTCTATGTGGCCTGCGATCGGCTGGCGACCGGTTCAGAGTGTACCCCACCTCTCGCCCAAAGACAGCTGGGATAGGCTCCAGCACGCCCGCGACCCTAGTGAAGATGAGCGGTACAGAAAATGGATGGATGGATGCAAGTAAAAAATATTCTTCCAAATAATGACTTGAGTAAGAATAAGTAGTAAGTGAAAAAAAAAAACAAGTATTTAAAGTAGTACCGTAATTTCTCGTGTATAATGCCCATTTCCCCCCAAAAAAATATCATCAAGTCAATAGTGTGCATTATATATAAGTATAAGGGAAAACGGGTTAGTAAAAAGCTGTACAATTTCATTTCAATATGCCACCGCCACCTAGATGTTATGAGAAAAGTGTACACCTTCATTCTAATATGCCACCGCCACCTCGAGTTTATGAGAAATGTGTAACCTACACTTTCATTCCAATATGACAGGGTTACATGTGACTGCATATATGTACAATTGTGCTCACAAGTTCACATACCCTGGGAGAATTTGTGAAATATAGCTTTTTTCCCCCCAATACAACTGATGACTGAACAACAGTATCATTAATTTATTTACGGTTATGTTTTGTTTAATGGTAACGCTTTTCTGAGACGCTTGACAGTTTAATTTGAACCCCATTCAAATAAAATGAAATCTGTTTCGCCTGGCCCTTTACCCATCCATCCATTTTCTGAGCCGCATATCCTCACAAGGGTCACGGGCGTGCTGGAGCCTATCCCAGCTATCTTCGGGCAGGAGGCGGGGTACACCCTAAACTGGTTGCCAACCAATCGCAGGGCACACATAAACAAACAACCATTCGCACTAAGGCCTAAGGCCACGTAGGCACGGGGAGAACATGCAAACTCATATACATGGCTGGGCTACAAATACAAAATACAAATAATACTTCATGTTTTGATCATATGTGCATAAGCAAAATCATGCATTGTAAAAATGCATTATACATAGGTAGAAGGGTTTTTCAAAATTTTGAGGTCAACTTTGTGTATGTGGGGGGCGGCACATGTGCGCCTATGTATTATACATGAAAAAATTACTGTAACTGGTGAGTAACTTCTGATTTATTTAATTTTAAACAAAAATATAAAATCGGAATGTGCAAATTCAGATTTGTCCAAAAAATATCACCTTAACTAAAATACAAATACATTTTTAAAAAACAACATATTGATACATAAAATTGAAGTCAAATCCAGCCATAAGCAATGGTCTTTAACTTTTATTTTTTTTTTGCAAAACAGACCAATAGGTTCACCAGGCAGAGATGATTAAATATTATGCTTAAAATTGTATTATATTGAAGTTTGACAAATGGATTCACCCACATCACCACATCAATGCAATTCTGACATCTGTTTAATCAAAAACAACGTGAGGTCTGCCAATTTTCATCTTTATCTTCAGTACTTAATGCAGCCCTATGGGGGGGGGGCACAAGCCAGTGCAAACTTTAGGCCGGTCCCAAGCCCCAATAAATGCAGGGTGCTGCGTCAGGAAGGGCATCCGGTTTAAATCGTTGAAAAACAAATATGAGCGTTCATCCAAAGAATTCCATATCGGATCGGTCGTGGCCCGGGTTTACAACATCCAGCGCGCCGGTGGAAATTCAGCTACTGTGGGTCAAAGATGAAGGAGAGGTGGAAAGCGGGTTCTTGGGCAGAAAGAGAAGATAAAAGCACAGAGCCTAGAATTGAACGTGGGGACATTGAATGTTGGGACTATGACAGTTGGTTGACACTTTATTGTTTTTAGCAAATAAAAACAATAAATGGCTGCAACACGTTCCAAAAAGTTGGGACAGGGTCATGTTTACCAATGTTTTACATCACCTTTTCTTTTAACAACATTCAATAAACGTTTGGGAACAGAGGACACTAATTGTTGAAGTTTTGAAGGTGGAATTCTTTCCCATTCTTGCTTGATGTACAGCTTCAGCTGTTCAACAGTTCGAGGTCTCCGTTGTCATATTTTACGCTTCATAATGTGCCACACATTTTCAATGGGAGATAGGTCTGGACTGCAGGCAGGCCAGTCTAGTAGCCACACTCTTTTACTACGAAGCCACGCTGTTGTAACACCTGCAGAATGTGGTTTGGCATTGTCTTGCTGAAATAAGCAGGGGCGTCCATGAAAAAGACGTTGCTTGGATGGCAGCACATGTTTCTCCAAAACCTGTATATACCTTTCAGCATTAATAGTGCCTTCACAGATGTGTAAGTTACCCATGTCATTGGCACTAACACAGCCCCATACCATCACAGATGCTGGCTTTTGAACTTTGCATCCATAACAGTCCGGATGGTTCTTTTCCTCTTTGGCCCGGAGAAGCCGGCGGGGTTTCTGGGTGTTGTTGATAAATGGGTTTCGCTTTGCATAGTAGAGTTTCAAGTTGCACTTCCGGATGTAGCGTCCAAATGTATTGACTGACATTGGTTCTGAGCGTGGTGATATCCTTTACACATTGATGTGTATTCAATGGGCATTCAATGTTGGTTTTCAGCTTTGCCGCTTACATGCAGTGATTTCTCCAGATTTTCTGAACGTTTTGATGATATTATGGACCGTAGATGATGAAATCCCTAAATTCCTTGCAATTGTACTTTGAGGAACATTGTCCTTAAACTGTTTGACTATTTTCTCACGGACTTGTTCACAAAGAGGTGAACCTCGCCTCCATCTTTGCTTGTGAATGACTGAGCAATTCAGGGAAGCTCCTTTTCTACCCAATCATGGCACCCACCTGTTCCCAATTAGCCTGCTCACCTGTGGGATGTTCCAAACAGGTGTTTGATGATCATTCCTCAACTTTCTCAGTCTTTTTTGCCACCTGTCCCAGCTTTTTGGGAACGTGTTGCAGCCATAAAATTCCAAGTTAATGATTATTTGCTAGAAACAATAAGGTTTATCAGTTTGAACATTAAATATCTTGTCTTTGTAGTGTCTTCAATTAAATATAGGTTGAACATGAGTTGCAAATCATTGTATTCTGTTTTTATTTATGTTTAACACAACGTCCCAACTTCATTGGAATTGGGGTTGTAGGATAGGTGGCTGTGGAGTTTTTGACCAGGTTCCTCAACACAATTCTAGCAGGTGGGAAGATGCCTGAGGAATGGAGGAATTTTTTTCAAGAACATGGGTGATGTGCAGAGTTGTGCAAACTATAGAGGAATACATTTGATGAGACACAAGTTATGGGACTTTAAATACTTTGGGTCAACAGTCCAGAGCAATGGTGTGGCAAGAGAGCTCGAGGAAGACCAAAAGAGAAGGTTGATGGATGTCGTGAGGGAAGACATGAGGCCAGTTGGTGTTGGAGAGGAGGATGCAGGAGATGGGCTTACATGGATAAGGAAGATGATCTTCAGCACTTTGCATACATTGTGGATTGCTTTTTTTTCCCCTGCTTCCCTGACAGTCTTTTTTTTGGGGGGGGGCGGGGGTGATCTAGAAGGTAAATATACATTTTTGCCATGTTTCACGTAAATCGGTTACTTTGAAAAGAGTGACTGTGTGCGGTTATGTGACTGCCTGGCTCCATTTGATTGGTGACATGGAGTCAAACATCACAAATGGTTCAACTGGATTGGTGGAACAAGTAACAGCGCCTCAGGCAGAAAATAATAATAATAATAATAGTAATGATGATGATGTGTAAGCAATAATAAGTTGACAAAAATACAACTAGAGAACAGAATGTTGCTCAACGTAATGGAGTAAAAGAAGCATTTCTTAACAAAAACACTCAAGTAAAAGTAAGAAGGTATGCTGCATTATAACTAACAATGTATCACAAACATTCCTGAAATGTAACCGTGTGAATGTAGCGTATTACTACGACCCTCTGTTGAAATTTGACAAACTGCTTGTGAAAAAATGACAAATCTAAAGTCACAAAAACATTTAAGTTCAAACAGCCTCAACAAGCGATGAGAACAAGAATGTGAAAGAAGAATAAACAGCAAACGTTGGTTGAAGTCAGGGGAGACTGATTCAAAGCAGTTAGACTTAAGGATCCCCATAAGCAATCTCACAAGTGTACGTAGTATTTAATTGTTATACACTTGTATTTTGTTAAAAAGATGCATGGGGTGCATGGTTGGTGGATCGTTAGGTCATGGCCCCCAGGCGCTTCAAGTCGACCCCTGCACTAGTGTGTGCATGGAGGGACACATTTTGTGACGAAATGACAATGAATCCTGTTCATATGATCATAGCCGATGTCTCCGCTCTGTGCTGAAATGTCAGCTTTGCTGAAGATGGCAGAAGGGCTAATATGATTTTTGGGTTAGTGAGCAGTTGTACTTGATCTGACCGTATGTGACATGTGGCCTTTCAAAAACACGATGCCTGCAAAAGGTCCAGTGCGGATCAGGCTTGTACTCCTGACACCACCGCTACACAAAGGTGACAAACCGTTTGCCCAAACTGATCTACTTGTTAGATTGCTTCTTCAGCAAATCTGACGGATGTCTGCACTTTCTCATGTGCATGACACAATTTGAAAAGCATGATCATTTTAAAGAATTGACAATTACCTATTGGAAAACGTTTTAGATTTTCATTTTATCTGTTGACGGCTGCCTCAACCATTATGGAAATGGCTCCAATTCTTTAAGATCATGTTCTGGACTGTGCTGTGTTCTCAGGGTAGGGCAGAGGATAATGCAAACACCGAAGGGGGTACTAACATGCACGCGCGCACGCACGCACACTCGCACACACATACACTCATGTACACAAATTTACAATGGCAGGACTGCAAGGGAACACTGTACCAAATTGGCAGGGGTCAGAGGCAACAATGCTTGAGGATGCGAAATAAGTTGTGGCTTCTTCCAACACTCTAAAATACACACTGCTGCTGTAAGGACAGCAACACTATCAGTTGATATTCGTCTCAATTTCTTTTCTTTTTTGTTGGTTGTTAAGGAATGCAAATGGTATTTTCTTAATTACAGTATTGTGAAACTACCTCATAAAAGTGGAGTTGAGTGCTCGAGTTTTACCTGGGGACACTAATTGTTGAAGCTTTGTAGGTGGAATTCTTTCCCATTCTTGCTTGATGTACAGCTTCAGCTGTTCAACAGTCAGTCCGGGGTCTCCATTGTCGTATTTTACGCTTCATAATGCGCCACACATTTTCAATGGGGGACAGGTCTGGACTGCAGGCAGGCCAGTCTAGTACCTGCACTCTTTTACTACGAAGCCACGCTGTTGTAACACGTGCAGAGTGTGGTTTGGCATTGTCTTGCTGAAATAAGCAGGGGCGTCCATGAAAAATACATTGCTTGGATGGCAGCATATGTTTCTCCAAAACCTGTATGTACCTTTCAGCATTAATGGTGCCTTCACAGATGTGTAAGTTACCCATGCCATTGGCACTAACACCGCTCCATACCATCACAGATGCTGGCTTTTGAACTTTGGGTCCATAACAGTCCTGATGGTTCTTTTCCTCTTTGGCCCGGATGACACGACATCCACAATTTCCCAAAACAATTTGAAATGTGGACTCGTCGGACCACAGAACACTTTTCCACTTTGCATCAGTCCATCTTAGATGAGCTCGGGCCCAGAGAAGCCGGCGGGGTTTCTGGGTGTGGTTGATAAATGGCTTTTGCTTTGCATAGTAGAGTTTCAAGTTGTAGTTACGGATGTAGCGCCGAACTGTATTTACTGACATTGGTTTTCTGAAGTGTTCCTGTGCCCACTTGGTAATATCCTTTACACATTGATGTCGGTTTTTGATGCAGTGCCGCCTGAGGGATCCAAGGTCACGGGCATTCAATATTGGTTTTCGGCCTTGCCGCTCACATGCAGTGATTTCTCCAGATTCTCTGAACCTTTTGATGATATTACGGACCGTACATGATGAAATCCTCAAATTCCTTGCAATTGTACGTTGAGGAACATTGTCCTTAAACTGTTCGACTATTTTCTCACGCACTTGTTCACAAAGAGGTGAATCTCGCCCCATCTTTGCTTGTGAATGATTGAGCAATTCAGACTTTTTCAGTCTTTTTTGCCACCTGTCGGAGCTTTTTTGGAACGTGTTGCAGCCATCAAATTCTAAGTTCATGATTATTTGCTAAAAACAATAAAGTTTATCCGTTTGAACATTACATATCTTGTCTTTGTAGTGTATTCAATTAAATATAGGTTGAACATGATTTGCAAATCATTGTATTCTGCTTATGTTTATGTTTAACACAACGTGCCAACTTCATTGGAATTGGGGTTGTACAGTTGAGTGAAACATGTGCAATGTTAAGAAAAGTCTTTTTTTGAACAATATTCAATAACATAAAAATAAGGCACATTTTGAATCACAATTGCAATACATAATGGCATAAGCAAGGTTTGGTACTCTGTATCGGCGAATATTCCTATGCAAGTACTCACATTGGATCTGGGGGGAAAAAAAGTGGAATCAATGCATCCCTAATACATACTGTGCATATAAACAAGTTTTTCCTACACTGTACATAATGACTGTATCCTATTCATCAATGTCATCATATACAGTATCATCAATATTATGGTTCCCTCGTTGCACTAATCATTTAAATACTGGTCCAGCTTAATTGGACTATTTTAACTGAATCCTCTGCCTGTTTCTTCCTGCTTAGAATATATTTCAATGCCCTTTAATTACTGTCAAATCCTGCGCTGGTATTTGTATTTTTTATTTTGTTGGCTCCTCCTCCATCAGTTTATATTTGTGACTATAATCAATCCATTGATCTAATTAGTATAAGTCACTATACGGTGCCTTGGCCAAAACACACTGAAAGGTGACAATGGAATTTAAGTTGCAAAATAGCAAGGCAACTAAAATAAAAATGTTCTGGTCTGGAAAGAATAAGGTTTTAGGTTTTCATACATTGATTTGATTGAACAATACGATTAGCTGACTCCAGCTGTGTCGACAGAAGAATGTACTGTATATCGTTACAGGCTCTGCAATAACTGTTGTGCTTAAGATAATTTAGTAAAGTTGTGCTAATGCAGAGAACCCCGAAATAGGATTTCGTATGCAGGAAGCCCAACCCCGACCCCCCCCAGTCCAAACAATATGCTTTTAATATGTCTGTTAAAAGATGATCAAGTGCTCTGTAATACTTTGGTTATTTTTATAAGCGCATTTTATTAGGACACCTAAGGCCTGTTGTAATTTGTGGGGAAATTGATGGCTTTAATCGACTGCTGTCAAAGCATCTTGAGGAGAACAGTGGGACACCGTTTGCTTGACAGTAACTTGGTAGAAAATATCTGACCCCACCGCAAACCCCACTGCTGAAACACAAACACTTGTGTATGTCCCATGGTAGGTTCCATATCAAGTAGCAAACAGGTGCACCAAAACCATAAGGCACTGACAACTGATAACGAACCTATTGTCCTGACACAACAGCTGGGTGCGAGAGCTTTGAATCGAAGGTGCTTCGTTAACATTTGACACGAACATTTACCAGAAAATAGAGGACTGAAAGCAACCATTGTCTCCTCATCCATTTTAACCCTAACCCTAAACAGATGAGTTTACATGGTTTCGCAGGAATAAATACATTTTCTTTTGGAGACAGTTCAATTCATATCATTGAAACTAAGAGTTAAGGCTAACTGACTTTTTTTTGTGTAATAGGAACTAGGCTTTACACGATCAGGACTTTTGGGGCCGATCACCGATCACAGAGTTTAAAAAAACGATAACCGATCACCAATCCGATCACGTGATAGAGTAATTGTCTATTTAAATGAGCCGTTCATTTACTGTATATACTTGTGAACCTAATTGCTAAAAAAATTATATTTACAATAAATAATGTGTCTTTGTTCCTCTATTTATGACAGACGGAACAAATGAATGGTCTTCTATTAGATGGCAGGAAGTAAATCCAGTCATTAATGGATCCATTTTTTGTGACATTTTTGTTTGTTGGGGTGCCGTGAGATTTTTCAATTGTAAAACATGTTCCTTGGCTCCATTAAGGTTGGAAATCACTGCTCGAAGTCAGATTGTGTATTCTAATCAGTCAGGTCAAACCAACATGACAACATGACAGAAATAATGGCTGCTAACTTAACTGTAATTAAATTACTTTATTTTTCATTAAATGACTTCACCCACACCAAAACCTTAGAGCATGATTGGACAGAACGACGGCATGTTTACGTACAACCGTTCTAGATACCACTAGCTTGCTAGGCTACGTAAAGTTTTAAAGCCTATCAGCATACCGTTCTAGATACCACTAGCTTGCTAGGCTACGTAAAGTTTTAAAGCCTATCAGCATACCGTTCTAGATACCACTAGCTTGCTAGGCTACGTAAAGTTTTAAAGCCTATCAGCATACCGTTCTAGATACCACTAGCTTGCTAGGCTACGTAAAGTTTTAAAGCCTATCAGCATACCGTTCTAGATACCACTAGCTTGCTAGGCTACGTAAAGTTTTAAAGCCTATCAGCATACCGTTCTAGATACCACTAGCTTGCTAGGCTACGTAAAGTTTTAAAGCCTATCAGCATACCGTTCTAGATACCACTAGCTTGCTAGGCTACGTAAAGTTTTAAAGCCTATCAGCATACCGTTCTAGATACCACTAGCTTGCTAGGCTACGTAAAGTTTTAAAGCCTATCAGCATACCGTTCTAGATACCACTAGCTTGCTAGGCTACGTAAAGTTTTAAAGCCTATCAGCATACCGTTCTAGATACCACTAGCTTGCTAGGCTACGTAAAGTTTTAAAGCCTATCAGCATACTGTTCTAGATACCACTAGCTTGCTAGGCTACGTAAAGTTTTAAAGCCTATCAGCATACCGTTCTAGATACCACTAGCTTGCTAGGCTACGTAAAGTTTTAAAGCCTATCAGCATAAAATGCGTTTATATGACGCCATTGTCATTTAAACTCATTGTGAAAATGACACCATTTCAGTCAGGTTTTGTGTACAGCAATCGAGCCAGTATCCACAATTTGTCTTTCCGTAGCAGCATTCACACACTTCGATAGCAGGGAAACATTTGCACTGTGTCCACAGCTGTGCCTCAGTTTAATCAAGTGGAGTCATGGGCCTCAGATTGCAACCTTTGGATTTTCTATTAATATTATGATGAAGATTAGTCAATACAAAATTAGCTCTGAACAATCCATAATGACGCCATAAAGTTAAAGACTTGGGGTAAAAATAATCAGAAACACTTGACTCGCAAGGTCACAGAGCACATATGCAGCAGTACACTTCAATTCTCTACGCATGCTCAGCACCATAGCGCTGTGTTGTTGTCGTATGACCTGCGCTGCTTCTGCTGCCCCGCCTGGACAATTATGTCATTGTTGCAGGGTGAATTTGCCCCATATGGCAAGTCTGACACCATGTTGACAGATGCACACTACAGTACTTTTTGAGACAAGGAATCACTCCGCAAAGACTACTTACTAGCTTGATCAAAGTATCAATTGGATTTTTTTTTTTTTTTTTTTTTAAACGTAGATTGCTCTACGTCAAGCAAATTAAAACGGGATGCATTCTCATATGTGGATACTTGTAAGACATCATGAATTTATATTCCGGACCGGGTGAAAACCAGGTACAGTATGTCCAATTACCCTTATTTCACGGGTCAGAAAATGTGAGTCAAAAATCTACTGTTCCCTGTCCCTCTCAGCTTGTAGTGACTAACAGGAAAGTAAAACAAAATAGTCCAACAAAATGCAAATACTGCATTGATCTTTTGCATCAAAATCAACAACTAGAATATCTTAACAGCTACTGTTTAAAGCCACCTGATTTCTACTTGCATGCATCAATCACAATTCAGTGAAATTAGACCTTGGTTGTCAATCATCTTCACAAGACTAAGTTCATGATCCAAAGCTGGCATAACTTGGTTCATGAAAACAATGTAACAATGATGGATCAGCCTGTCTGAACCTAGTACACGTTTGACGTACACTTCTGAAGGCCCATGAAGATCGTTGAAAACATGACTTCACAACATACTCCAGAAGCCGTTTAGTTCAACGGTTTTGACCGTATAGTACATCATTAAGTGGACTTAGATGGTTTTCAGACATTCATGTTGAAAAAGATGAAAGACAGAACAAATACTGGACTGTATATTTAGATTGAAGCACACAAATATCAAATTAGACTTTTTAATTGTTTTCTCTTCTGCACAACTCCTTTAGGAAATTACAGCAACTTCAGAGGCAGTGAAGGAGAAACGTCTCCTTTCACCGCATGGTGTGATGAGTCCTATCGTGTACCAAGAAGAATCTTCCTGTGATTCGACTCAGAGGAGTAGGACAGTCACAGCTATTCTATAAATATAAAGGCTCTCCATATGGTTAGAGAAGACCCTTTCGACAGGGACGCCAAATAATGAATGACAAGATGATGGCACTTAAAGCTAAAGTTAGTCACTAGTCTGAGAGGGAAAGGGGGAGGCGCAAAGCAACGAACAATTTGGCAGATTGGCTGCCGTGACACAGTAAGATTACTAATCTTCAATCATAAAGCAGCCTTTAAGATACCACAGCACTGTAAACCACCTCTACAGGATTAATACTGTATAATAGAGGCTTGCTGAATCGGTAATTTGACAACGTGACCTAGACTATCATTTGATCCTGACATCCAATCAAAACTCCAACTGAGCAACCACAAACTTACGAGTCACGAGTCATCTTGGCAACAACAATGGGTGAATCCAGCACCTCCGTCTACAAGAAAATTCAGTTGTTGGAAGTATTTGTTCGGATTGTTGAGGTCTCCACTTTCTCCGCAGACTGCTTGGCAGGCTGGAGGACTGACTGGCTGACTTCAGAGGGGGGAAAGTGACCAGGGTTTAGAACGACAGTGACAGTGGGAGGGCACACCCCCCCACACACACTGCCAGCTGGAGCATGCACCCACCCACGCTCACTCACCTCAATGGAGCCCGGGCTAAAAGTGGAGTGGCTGGGGGAGGGGAACAGTGGGGTGCAGCTGATGTACTGCTGGGGGCTGTGAAATTCTTCTGTTGAATTTATCTCTCCTCTTCACCAAAAATAGATATTGTGACCTGCATGCATCATCAGCCAGGATTATCTGAGAGATTTGTAGGGAGCCACCAGCACCAGGTCTATTCATTCCATCGAGATGATGCCATATTTTAGAACCAAAGGAAACCATTGCTGATGTCATCAAGTTGCAAAGTGGTTTAGGACACTGATTAGGGAGTTGTTCCCCCCCCCCCCATACACTAAATATCAATCAAGGATATTGTATCCCTACAAAAGGTTTTAAACTACGTGTGATCAGGGAAGTTTTTGTACAGTACATTTTAAAAGCTACAAAACGATGGCCTTGTTTTACACACAATGCAGTTGTTATAGTCAAAATTGTGTAGCCTCTTGGCCTTATAGTGAGTCATAAGTCATGAAACCTCATGAAAAACCTTGGGTGTTACTTTATTTAAATTCTCTTCAACAAAATGAGCACACTTCAAGGGTATTTCAGTGTCAGCATAGATTTGTAAAAGTCAGAAACCCTCCTGTCACAGCAAAGAAGAGACTCCTAGCACTGTGGCAAGAGCATTCCCACCATGACTGAACTCTTTTGCCTTGCGACGATGTTGGACTTGCTTTTCTGTCCTGAAAAGAAATGATGAGCCCACACTATGACACATTATGTGTCAACAATTTAAGGAACTGTGCGAAGTACATCCTCTTTCAAACACTCCACCATCATGCCAGTCCCCAAGAAACCAACAATCTCGGGTCCGAATGACTACAGGCCTGTCGCCTTGACATCTGTGGTCATGAAGTCCTTTGAACGTCTTGTGCTGGACCACCTCAAGAGCGTCACAGGTCCCCTGCTGGACCCCCTGCAGTTTGCCTACCGAGCGAACAGGTCTGCGGATGATGCAGTCAACATGGGACTGCAGTTCATCCTAGAACACCTCGACAGTGCAGGGACCTACGCGAGGATCCTGTTCGTGGACTTCAGCTCAGCGTTTAACACCATCATCACCGAACTCCTTTCCTCCAAGATTCTCCAGCGCAGCGTCTCGCCTGCCATCTGCCAGTGGATTTACAGCTTCCTGACGGGCAGGACAAAGCAGGTGAGGTTGGGGGAGGCCACCTCATTCACACACAGCATCAGGAGGCATCCTTCGCCACAGCTGCCCCTCACGCTGTCCAGCTGCCTTGTGTCAACCGTCGAGACCTTCAAGTTCCTGGGAATTACAGTCTCTCAGGACCTGAAGTGGGCGATCAACATCAACTCCATCCTCAAAAAGGCCCAGCAGAGGATGTACTTCCTGCGGCTTCTGTGAAAGCACACCGCCTGCCACAGGAGCTGCTGAGGCAGTTCTACACAGCGGTCATCGAATCAGTCATGTGTTCTTCCATCACAGTCTGGTTTGGTGCTGCTACAAAAAAGGACAAACTCCGACTGCAACATCAGAATCAGAATCATCTTTATTTGCGTGCAAGCCCTCAAGGGTGGGTAGGAGGGTACCGACAATCCTTTCAGCAGTTTTGTTGTATGTTGTTGAGTTTGTTGTCACATTTCTGTGGGGCCAATTATGTATTACTCGTGCACTGACTGTAGTTGTCTCGCCATGCTGCACTATTTGCATATACTGGCCACTCATGCCAGAGTGCCATCTGCTCCATTTGCACACTGATTGAGGAGTATAAAATTTAGGAGAACGCGACGACAAACCTTTATCAGTCTCATAATCTAAAGGTTGCTAAATTTTATGAAATACGAGTCCTCGACGACAGAGGTCTCCTTATTGAACTCAAAAAACACAAAACCCAACAAAGAGTGGAATTGTATAGAATATTTAATGAAATTGACAAGGGATCTGTAGGGAAACACACAGAAGCTAACTACCGGAAGAAAATAACTTATACTGGTGAAAGAAAGAAAGATAGCCAGCCGCACGAAAAGGGAAATAGAACACCGTGTTGCTGGAATAAATAAAGAAAACGTGAGCCTTAAATGTGAGAGAGAGAGAGAGAGAGAGAGAGAGAGAGAGAGAGAGAGAGAGGGCAAAGTTGGCACTTTGTGTAAAGCTAGTAATTTCCGTGAAATTATTATTAGGCACTAATATTGTACATCCTAGCAACGCTTGTTGTGGTACTCACGACCGTAGATCAGCTGGTCGGCGGGATGGTCATTCTCCGGAATTCTCAGGAGGAAAACGAAGCAGGTTTGATTTAAAAAGAAAAAAGATGCACAAAAATAAAACAAAATCAAAAGAGACGGCAGAAGAACATTTGTTGTTCGCCACGCCTATGACCGTCTCTCTCCCCGCCTGTTTCCGGGATCCGCTAACAAGTTCAGAGAACTCACGTTTGGCTGTGAGCGTATCTGGTAGCTCAGCAGCAACTGTTCTGGAGGCTGAGCAGCGGTGATCCACGGAAGCCAGGGAGCTGGATCTCCATCCCCAAGCCTCCCCTTTGCCAAGCCGCGTGTTTGAACAAAAGGGGAGGGGCCGAGCCGTGCCGAGGCAACCCAGAGCAAGCCAGAGACGAAAGAGGCTAGACACGAAAGAGCAGGAGGAGGCGGGAGTCAGAGGTTAAATACCAAGGGGGCGTGTCTTAGAGGACAGCGGACTGGACAAGACCACACCAATCAACTCGAATTTAGTCTACAAACTTTGCCATAAAAGTGGCGTAGAAATCATGTCTTAATATAAAATACTGCCAACTTTGAACTCTTTACTCCTAGATCAAGCATATAGAATGACTGTTCAAACTTTAGTCTTGGCTAATCAACTGCTTATGGTTCAATCACATTTAATGCTGCTTAGCTTCAAACCAAGACAAACAGTTCTCAAAGTCTTGCAACCGCATCTGTAAAGTGGACACACTGACACAGACACCAAGGCCTACATTTGGAATATTTCTGCAGCGTTCGTGAAATATCAAGACTGACATTTTATCTTCAGTCAGAACCCTGAATGGAAGCCCACGGGTTGCAGTACTCTCAAACGCCAGTGAGTGGCGCCTTGTGTGCATGTTTGAATATTAAGCAAATAGTTCATTGCTGTATTTGCATTCCATTGATCTGTCCCAGCTTGGTCTCCCGGAGAGAGGATCCAACCTTTCAGCTGCTCTCAGTTCAAACAAAGAAAAGGACTCTGATGAACGAAGATTTCAAGAAGATCTGCTAATTAATTTAGGGTCCACTTGACATATGCCAGGCGTCCTTTTAATTGCAAAATATGATGCTTTTTTTGCAATTAGCAATCGAGTACTCTACTGACAATTCTATCAGAATAAACAAGGATAAAATAGATTTTTGCTTGCTTAAAGAGCAATTATAAATCCACAAGATGGTTTCCTCTTTTAGAAAACCAACAGTACTTTTCTTAAATTCACATTGTGCATATAGCAGGAAACCGCATTTTTTTGATGCGACACGGCAGATGACTGGTCAGCACATCTGCCTCACAGTTCTGAGGACCGGGGTTCAATCCCCGGCCCCGCCTGTGTGGAGTTTGCATGTTCTCCCCGTGCCTGCGTGGGTTTTCTCCGGGCACTCCGGTTTCCTCCCACATCCCAAAAACATGCATGGTAGGTTAATCAAAGACTCTAAATTGCTCGTAGGTGGGAACGCGAATGCTTTTTTTGTTTATATGTGGCCTGCGATTGGCTGGCGACCACTTCAGGGTGTGTACCCTGTCTCTCGCCCAGAGTCGGCTGAGATCGGCTCCAACACGCCGGTGACCCTAGTGAGGATAAGCGGTACGGAAAATGGATGCATTTTCTTGTCTAGAAACATTTCTAGTGAGCAACTTTCAAACACAAACATAAATGGATTTCAGTTATAACTTGGCATTTCTTGTGAATATCACAAACAAAAGGCACTAAATAATGTTTTTTTTAAAAAGAGCAACACAAGTTTGTCATCTTGTTATAAAGGCACAATTTTATCCAACCGTGGTAACTCAGTCAGGACAGTAGGGGGCACTACGTAAAAAGATTACGTCAAACAGAGGCGAAGAAGGAAAGGACACGAAGAAGAATGTTATTTCATGTCAAATATATGCTAGCTGTGTGCTGATCGAGCAGTAAATATTAAAAAAAAAAAAAAAGAAATACAAGACTGATTCTTGAGAAAATGACACTCACTAAACTAGACTGTAAACAACAGGAAGCCCGGCGTGTAACTATTTGCGTGATCGTTCACAAAGCTAGCTGCTAATCCTAACGACAACAAGCATACGTGACATCGAGCCGCACGATTCCCACAATTCAATGTGGATTTGTTGTTGTTGTTGCAATAATTAACATCCTTATGGTTACGTTAATTGTCGTCGTTTCTGTGTATGTGAACTGTAGTTCTTGGAATTATACCTTATTTAACTGCCACATTTATTGCTGATTTATGTTGTATTGTTGTTGTTTTTTTTCATGAAACCATTTAGGAAGTGTGAAAGAATGACCTCTTGGTCAATTCCTCTACCAGCAGGCGTCCCCAACAGGGCGTGAACTGTTAAAAGATAAGAACTAATTACACATTAGCAATAATAGCGTGGAACACTTCGACCTAATAAAAAAAGACTTCGAGTGGGTACGGAAAGTATTCAGACCCCCTTCAATGTTTCACTCTTTGTTATATTGCAGCAATTTGCTGAAATTATTTAAGTTGATTTTTTCCCCCTCATTAATGTACACACAGCAACCCATATTGACAGGAAAAGAACGGAATTGTTGTTCTTTTTTAAATAAATCTGCAAAAAATTCAACAATTGCTTGATCCGTTTTAGCCGCATGCTGTGATGATATCGCCATCAATATCGCCATCGCAACTTTCATTTAGTGGCCGCACATACCACCTACACCGCTGCCTTCTTGATCGATTTGGCAATATAAATAAACGCATCATCTGGGGCCTCATGTGCAAAGAATTGCGTGGATTTCCTACTGAAACATGAAGACACGCAACCAGGCTAAAGACAAACTAGGTTTTGGATTCAAATATCACGCGCACGCGGCGATGCGGAGTGAATTTCTTTTGCGGAGCCCATCGATGACGCCATTGATCGGCTCGGCGCATTATGACATTAAAACCGATCAGCATAAAATGCTAAATATCGGCCAATACCGATCAGCTCGATCAAATCAGTGTAAAGTCTACTTTCAATATATGGGTTTAGGCCTGCCACGATAGCAATTTTTTTAGAACAATGTAATTTCCAAAACGCTTTCAAGATAAACCATTGATGTTTTTATTTTGTTTTACGCCACTGATAGAATGACAGAGCATAATAAAGACTTCTCCACAGGTTAGAAATTCTGCCTTGGTAATCAAACATATGAGCACAACTGTGTAATGTAATAAGGGCTGAATTTCACAATAAGAGCAAGTAAATAAAAAGAAAGTTATACATTTCCAAATGAAGTGCTGAACTTAAGAAAAATAAAGTTTGAGTTTCACCTTTTCTGTTTGGCATCTTGACACAACAGTGAAGTCTCAAACAATTTTACATAGCTTAATTTAACAAATCTTAACTGAATCGTTTTAGAGGTTGTGTTTGTTCAAAAGCTTTGTTTTGGCTCATAATGGTGTAATAATAATACAGTATTATATGCACTTTTATTAAGAGCTCAATTGACAGACAACACTTTTGGGACATAAAGACACTGAGCAATAAAGGGTTGCTTGTTATCTGGTAATGCCGGTACATTATTATTATTTTTTATTTTTTTTTGACAATTGTGCAAAAAGATGCAGGGTCCTCTAGCCCTTAGAGCAGTTTGAATGACTAATATTGCAATGACCATTGTGCAAAGGGCGCCGAGACTTCAAGCGAGTAGTGCGATAGTCTGGGACAATGTCGATTGTGCAAATGTTGCAGATACTCCTCCGTCAGTGTGCAAATGGAGCAGATGCTACTCTGGCATGAGTGGCCAGTATTGGTCAACAACAGATATGCAAATAGTGCAGCGTGACGAGACTACTACAGTGAGTGCACGAGTAATGTATAAATGGCCCCACAGAAATGTGACAAACTCAAGACAAAAAAAATTGCCAGCATGTTGCAATGGAATTCTAGATTAGGTGTTTAAGAAGTTGATTGCAAGAGGGAAGAAGCTGTTGGAATGTCTGCGAGTTCTAGTTTGCATTGATCGGTAGCGCCTACCTGAGGGAAGGAGCCGGAAGAGCTGGTGACCGGGATGCGGAGGTTCCGAGAGGATTTTGCACGCTCTTCTCTTAGTTCTGGCAGCGTGCAAGTCCTCAAGGGTGGGTAGGGGGGTACCGACAATCCTTTCAGCAGTTTTGATTGTCCGTTGCAGTCGGAGTTTGTCCTTTTTTGTAGCAGCACCAAACCAGACTGTGATGGAAGAACACAGGACTGATTCGATGACCGCTGTGTAGAACTGTCTCAGCAGCTCCGGTGGCAGGCCGTGCTTTCTCAGGAGCCGCAGGAAGTACATCCTCTGCTGGGCCTTTTTGAGGACGGAGTTGATGTTAGTCGCCCACTTCAGGTCCTGAGAGACTGTAATTCCCAGGAACTTGAAGGTCCCGACAGTTGACACAAGGCAGCTGGACAGCGTGAGGGGCAGCTGTGGCGAATGATGCCTTCTGAAGTCCACGATCATCTCTACAGTCTTGAGCGTGTTCAGCTCCAGGTCGTGTCGGCCGCACCACAGCTCCAGCCGCTCCACTTCCTGTCGATATGCAGACTTGTCACCGTCCTTGATGAGGCAGATGACAGCGGTGTCATCTGCAAACTTCAGGGGTTTGACAGCCGGGTGCGTTGAGGTACAGTCGTTCGTGTAGAGAGAGAAGAGCAGCGGAGAGAGGACACAACCTTGGGGCGCCCCAGTGCTGATGCTGCGTGTGGATGAGGTGGTCTCTCCCAGCCTCACCTGCTGTGTCCTGCCCGTCGGGAAGCTGTAAATCCTCTGGCAGATAGCAGGTGAGACGCTGAGCTGGAGAAGTTTGGAGGAAAGGATTTCTGGGATGATGGTGTTGAACGCTGAGCTGAAGTCCACGAACAGGATCCTCCCGTAGGTCCCTGCACTGTCGAAGTGTTCTAGGAAGAAGTGCAGTCCCATGTTGACTGCATCATTCGCAGTTTGCTCGGTAGGCAAACTGCAGGGGGTCCAGCAGGGGACCTGTGACGCTCTTGAGGTGGTCCAGCACGAAACGTTCAAAGGACTTGATGACCACAGATGTTAAGGCGACAGGCCAGAGATCCAGAGATCTCTTGAAGATCTGTGTGAAGACTGGAGTGAGCTAGGTCCGCGCAGACTTTGAGGCAGGATGGGGACATATGGTCTGGGCCTGCCTCTTTGTTAATCTTTTGCTGTTTGAAGATGCGTTTCACATCCTGTTCGCGGATGGTTAACACAGAAGTCGGTGGTGTGATGGTGGTCGGTGGTGCGGCTGGGTGGGAGCGTGGGGTGTTAAAGTGTTCTTTTCAAATCTACAGTAGAAGGTATTCAAGTCGTTGGCTAGTGGGCTATTGTTCCCAGCTTGGTAGGATCGTCGCTTGTAATTAGTCAGCGATTGGAATGCATGCCAGACTGATTTAGAGTCGTTAGTGCTAAACTGTTTTTCCAACCTGCGATTGGGTGGCAACCAGTTCAGGGTGTACCCCGCCTCCTGCCCGATGACAGCTGGGATAGGCTCCAGCACGCCCGCGACCCTAGTGAGGAGCAGTCGAAACAGCTTTGAAGTTCCATCTTGGCTTCATTGGTCCACTTTTTCACTGATTTCACTGTAGGCTTCGCGCATTTAAGTTCTCGCCTGTATGTCGGTATTAAGTGAATTAAGCAGTGATCAGACGAGCCCAACGCTGCACGAGGTTTGGCACGGTATGTGTTGTTTAGCGTAGTATAGCAGTGGTCCATATTGTTATTTTCCCTGGTAGGAAGGTCGATGTGCTGCTTATATTTCGGGAGTTCGTGGTTGAGTTTAGCTTTGTTAAAGTCCCCTAGAATAATGAGGGGTGAGTCCGGGTGTTTTGTTTTTTTTTCAATTTCGTTGACCCTTTATGAGCTCAGACGTTCGACGGTATTCATAATTAAGAGACACTCCGCAGCCTGCAGCGCTAACGTTACGTTAGTAAACTAGACTAACGTTAAGATCAGCGATTTGCACTTCACCTTCGTCTCTCGGGTCCCGCGACTCAGCGTCATACTGGTCCATGTTACAATGAACGGGTGATCGCCTTGCATATTTCACGGTGAAATGCGACCCCACTTTTGCCATTTGTCTTGTTTCTTTCTCTCCTACAACCGCTGTCTTGGTGCTCCTGAGTCGAACGCTTTCACTTCCGCGTCCACGCATCCGTGAGGTAAGCGCGTTGTGTCATCTACGCCACTTCTGACTTCCGTCTCCACGGTAAACCGGATTTGCGGTTTTGCTTTTCAATGGGTTTTCTGATGCGCAAAATGCGAATTTTGACCCGGAAAAACTGCAATGCGAAACCGCTTAATTCGAGCCTTGCACAACATTGTTGCAATGTTGTGCGTCAAGCAGACGCACATTCACAAAGCTTTTTGAGTCCGTCATCACTTCTTTGCATCGGGGACATGAGACGCACATCAAACGAGATCCCTGCCACTATATGCAATTTTTTTAAAGCAATATTTCTTTATGGGTTTTTTACAGTATGTTTGTTTACTGCAATGTGGAAAAGGAGAGCCACAGTCGCCGATACACTTTTCAGACATTTATTTATTGAATGCCGGGAGAACAGTAAAACAAAGACAGGCGCTGCCGTCGGCCACAGCTCACGCCCAGAGACTCACGTGCAGAGTCGTAGATGTCACATGCCACCCACCCCACCATCTTTTTTTTTTTTTTTTTTTTGGCTGCAGCTAGAGAGAATTTAAAGAGCAATCAAACAGCTAAAACCTGCTCGTGTATTCGAAAGAGGAACACCGACAGCAGCTGAATAGAACAAGCTACACTATCTCCCCGAGTGCTGAATGACTCAGACACATTCAATCTCTGTAATTTGATGGGAATACTAATGTTAAAAAAATGGAAAGAAATGGGGACAGAACACAAAGACGGAGGGAGGGAAAGTATAAAAGCTGAGGGGAATGAAAAAAAAGAGAGAGATAAGCCTGAGCGAAGTTCTCTTTATCTTCAGCTGATAAGAGCAGACTTGGCTAAGACAGAAGAGCAGACATTGCTTCAGGTCTCAAACACATGCAGAGGTTACCAGCCTGACATTTGGAAAGTTATGTTGAACACAGAAACCAATGTGAGCACATAATAATCAATTAACTACTACCAGCGGTGGGTAGAGTACAAATATTGTACTCGCGTAAGAGTACAGTTACTTTAGAATAATATGACTCAAGTAAAAAGTAATCATCCAAATATTTACTTGAGTAAGATTACTCAAAAGTACTACAAGAGTAGTTTGTGAGTAACTTCAGATTTTCTTTTTTTTTTTTTTTTTTTTTAATAAATCAGAGCATGAACATCAAATAAAAATTTTAAAAATAACAATATATGGAAGTTGACACACACACACACACACCTGCCACCATTTAAATTTTAAACTGCCAACAACATGCATTGGGCCCTACAGAAACATTTGCTTTACTCACTTAAATGACTTCATGAAGAAGCTGTTTGCTGACTTAGTGATTGTGCAACACCATAGGGATAGGGCTAACGTTGCCATATCCACTTCCAAAACAACAATAGAAACATGTACAACTTACCGCAAAGTGTTTTCTCAAGTTAGAAGTGGGCTGAAATATCAAAGTCTGGGCAGTCACAATTGAAGAGCTGCATGATAAAGCTGTTGTTTTTTTGGAGTGTGTAAAGTAAACTCACTCGCGCAGCTGTTCACCCCCCAAAAAAATGAGTCATTTTGATTGGCTTGCGGAGGCTACATGTGCGGTCATGTGACAGCCTTGTTTGATTGGGGGACTTGAGTCAAACGTCACTGTGGTAACGTTGGATTGGCGCCACGGGCACTCTATGCGGAAGTCGAAGACGGAGTCTAAAAACAGACGTGCACACGTAAGAATGGATAAATAAAAGTAGTGAACAGCATGTCGATCATTGTAACTGAGTAAAAGTATCA
This sequence comes from Phyllopteryx taeniolatus, assembly GCF_024500385.1. Taxonomy (NCBI): domain Eukaryota; kingdom Metazoa; phylum Chordata; class Actinopteri; order Syngnathiformes; family Syngnathidae; genus Phyllopteryx; species Phyllopteryx taeniolatus. The sequence continues at coordinate 1,875,297 of NC_084519.1, read as the reverse complement.
ATCCTTCACATAAATACTCTGGTAAAAGTAAAAAGTACAGTGCATTTATCGAAAATGTTACTTGAGTAAGTGTAGCATGTTACGACCCACCTCCGACTACTACTAATTAACTACGACCGCACTTGTGCTACAGCACAAACGTCCACCAAGCCAGAAAACGTGTGTCCTGTAGCAGTGTAGGAGTGCATGGTGTACCGGTACGAGGATCAAATTCAATTTACACACTCATGTTTATTTTGTGTTGCACTACACAAAGAACCCATACGCGGAGCACACAGATGACATCAGAATGTAAGGGGCTAACAGTGACGCACCTCTTGAGCTGGGGGGGGCACGGGGTCGGTGCCTTGCTCAAGGGCCCCTCGACGGTAGTCAGGAAGAAGAAAAGCATCTCTCCAACAACTAGTTGCCATTTTTACATTTTGTCCGGAGTGGGACTCAAAACCATAGCCCAAGTCCTTACAGATGGAAGCACACAATGTAACATGTTGTGCTTTGGTCCGGACAACAACTAAATTACACATGAAGACTGCCTAAAGTGAAGTGCAAAACCGTTACTCGGTAGGGACGCGTCTTTTACAGGGATGTACGGCGAGAACGACAGACTACAGAGGTTAGTTTGTGAGTCTCGACTTGAGTAAAAACAACGAGCGCAGACAGCTGCTGGGGACCAAAAGCAGACAGATGGACAAACAGAGCAGCCACCTGTTTTAGTGTGAGTGCTCACAAATACACGTGCCAAACACTGATTCATATAAATGGCACAGACAAGAACGCATCACAGTAACCTTCCAAATTGACGCCTCGGGAAAACTTGGTTAAAAATAACAATTGTGTTATGGCGAACACGAGAATTTTGTTTATAAAAAAGGTAGACCTGCATATACTGTAGACGAGTAAATAATCATCCTACATCATTTGCACATCAAAATGATGATCATCTGCAATTTAAACACTGGATTCAGACAGGTTTAGGCGGGCCAGTTGTGTTTAAAAAATAAACCATTCAAAAAGGCAATATGCTTTTCATTTGTTGGCAGTCATTATTGGACTGGGAGAGCTGCAGCGAATGTGAGAGCAAGCAGAGAGCATCTAGTTTGGACTGGATTATCACACAGCTCCCTCTAAAACATACACCGACACACAAAGCCTTGGCTGGCAGGGTTTGGGGCATTAGGATGTAGAAGGCATTACAGCCTGCCATGCAACCCTCTCCCCGGCAATGACATCTGCTGCCTGAGGTTACATGCGTGGCAACAACAGCACTTACTCTGATATGTCGAAAACACAGGGGGAAGCTGAATAACACATTGAAAATGTTACATCAAAATGATTTGGGAAACAGTCAAAGCAAAGCATAAGGACAATAAACAAAGGAGTTGTCCAGAGTAATTAGGGAAGGAGTGGGTCCATTGGAAAAAAAAAAAAAAAAAAAAACAGACGAACACCCAACTGTGTGTACATCGTCTCAAGTGTCAATATATGGTAACCCGGCAGCTCACAGTTTCACAGCTGCTGCTCAAAAGCTGTTAGCAGACGGAGAGAAAGCATTGTATTGGAGACCTCTGAAAGTTTCATTAGGGTCTCATTTTCTAGATGGGAGCTCGTTCGTGGAAGACGTTCGATTCAGAGAATTGTTAAAAGTACGGACCGTAGGTTACGGTCAATCGTCGATACAGGAACGCATATCCCGAGTTTCCTTTCCTCCTGGTTCACTCTTCTCTAGGAGGCGCTAATGCACATAATCTGCTAGCCAACTGGCAAACAAATCAAAGATAAACGATTTTGCGCAACTAAATATATGACTTTCTTCTTCCTCCTCCTCGTCCCCTCTCCTTCCATGAATCAGCAATGCACAGGCCAAATCTATGCAGAAAATTCAAGTAAACCCATAGCTACTGTGAGCTGGGTGCAAAATGCTCCCTTAGCCAACCAAAATGAATTATTCAGAAAGTACACACCGTGCTTGTCGCCGCTGCACACACTGGCGCATGTCTTATTTGGACCGAAATCAATTAGAAAGCCATTTTTCTGAGACACGCACAGCCTTGCATGAACGAGGGCATAATAAGGCTTGTTGATAAACATGTAAGAACAGTCATCACTTTGTTCGTATTTTTCTTACGATTTAAGTGGTACATACATTCCTGTCACAAATCAATGCAAATTTATAGAGCACAATTCAAAAAAACAACCGCAGTTGTAAACAAAGTGCTGTATATAAATAAAAACCAGACCCAAAAAAAAGTCCAAGTTGCTCCTGACAACCAAACTGAGGAGATATCGCTGTTTTATACGAACAAGACCAGAAGCCTAAACATATTAATAAAGTACTTTTTCTAATAATACCATTGTCCTGACATACAAAATATAATGCAAATAAGTAGACTGCAATATACTATACTGTATTGTATTGTGATAGCAAGTCTTTTTATTGCTTCCTTTTGGCAAACTACAAATAAAGAAATACAGAATCCATCCATCCCTTTTCCGTACCACTTATCCTCAGTACGGTGTAGCGATTATGGCTCAAATAAGAATAATTATTAATTATTCTAAATAATTAATTTAGAATAAAGTAATAAGCCGGGAGCGACCTTTGCGTTACTTCCGGTTTATTATCATTTTGATTTCATTGTTAAAATCAAACTAATGTCTTTTTCCAAGCTTAACTTTAGGCGAAATGACGACAAACCTTTTTAATCAGTCTCATGATCTGGAGGTTGCTACACTCTCCGACATTTTGAGTCCTAGGTTACAGAGGATTACTTAAATTCAGAACACGCACAAAATACGACCAAGAGTGGACTTTTATGGTATGTTTAATGAAACACAACTACAACTACAAACGACATCAAGAAAATAACACTAAGGGTAAACGAAAGAAATCAAATTAGGCGTACGAAAATGGAAAAGAGGACATCGTGTGTGGTCGCTGGGCTAAAATAAATGAGCGTTTAATGCGTTGAGTCAGAACGAGAGAAGGCAAAGTTGGGATTTTGTATGAAGCTAGTAAATTCCCCACAATTATTACACACTGATGTTGTACATCATAGTAGGGATTGCAGTGTCGACTCACGAACGCAGATCAGCTGGTCTTTTGGGGTGGTCGTCCTCCGGACCTCACGCGCGAAAGAAGCAGGTTCAGTTGAAGAAAAACACAAAAATAAAAAGAAATAAGTCAGTTGTTGTCCCGTTCGGGATGCGCTCACAACTTCCCTGCCGGTTGACCTGGTGGCGGGCCGAGCTCTGGCCCTCAGAGGCGATACCGGCAATTGCTCGTTGAGGCCCCGCCGACCGATCGTGGATAGGGAAAGCGATCGGTCGACTTATTTGATCGAAAACGCCGCCGGGCTTGGTTGCGGCGGGCGTTTTCGCGCACGTGGTGGCACTCTGAGGCGCCCGAGGACAAAAAAGGGAACCAAAGAAGGGGGACGGGTGGCCACCCAGCTGGCGAGCTGCCAGCACAGGTACGAGGAGAAGGAAAAAGAAGCCTCGACTCAATTCCAACTCAACTCAACTCTCTGAGAAAGGTGTAAGTTGAGAGTTAAATACTCCGGGGGCGGGGCGTAGGAAGAGGGTGTGTGCTGACTTGGGGAAGACCACGCCCACCAGCCTGAATCCCGTCTGCAAATTTTAGTAAACGGGTTTTTAAAATAATATTAATGACCTGTCAAAAGTGAGAATGGGGACACAGACAGCAAGGCGTACATTTGGAATATTTCTACAGAGTTTGCAAGATATAAGAACAGACATTTTATCTTCCGTTAACAAACATCAAAGGCACGTCCACAAGTTCTGGCGCTTGCAGTTCCTCTCAACGCCAGTGGGTGGAGCCTCACGCGCATGGGTGAATATTAACAACATAGTCTTCCCCAAGGAAGGCGTCTTTTGAAGACGGGAATCAAGATTTGACGGGAAGCTGCTAATTAGGTTAAGGTCCACTTGACGTAGACCAGGCACTGTCCTAGTCGTCGTTGTCACATAGCACGGTAGCGCAGAGGAGTAGGGTTCTCAAGTGGGTGCGAGTCTCTGTGGCGCCTTGATTTGCGGAGCGCATGCCCACTACAACGGTCACAGGTGTGCTGGCGCCTATATCCCCTGACTCCAGGCGTTAGGCGGGGTACACCCTGAACAAGTCGCCAGCCAGTCAATGGGTAGTTAATATAGTTAGTCTTCAAGAAACCTACCATACATGTTTTTGGAAGTCAAACACCTGTGCGGTCATTCAATTTGACATTTGACCAAAATTTAGAGTAAAATACACTTCAAAAGGAGATCTCGGTTCAGTAACGATCAAAGGAATAAGTTGAGGATTAACTTTTACGGTTTTGTGTGGCTTCTTTGCCGCCATTATCACCACATGCGTCATCATTTATCCAAGTAAAAGTATTGTTGTTTTGTACATTTTAGTGGGGGTTTTTTTTTTTGTTTTTTTTTACATTTGTTTTTAATAAAATGAAATTTGTGTGATATGGAAGATCCATCAGCTACACAACTCTCCACCAGATTGTGAATAAGAAAAAAAGAAGAAAAAAAAAAAAAAAAACTAAAAACACCCAAACAGTCGTTAACTTGATTTAAACGTAGTTCATGTTCTTGGTGAGTTCGACAGTGTCACTTTTTGGTTTTGTTTACAAATGATTTGGCTAGTTGACTCCGCTTCGTTAATGTTGTCCCTTTTCAAGTTGCATATTTCCAATCAAAATTTGAAAATTGGATCTTTTTAGCTGCTTAATTTGTCACAAAATGGCACAACCTGACACGCACTTTGCCATTAAAAAGAACCGTTCCCTAACTTCATTCATACACTTGTGAGGCTATAATTGATTGTTCTTTTGTTAACATAAAATTACCTGGCCTTTTTAACCATATTTTTCCATACTCTACAAGGTCACTTTTACACTAATTAGACAGCATATCTTTGAACTAGCCCTGATAATTTATTGAATGAGAGAGAGAACCTCGACAGTAGCCAGGACCAGACTTTTTTTTTTTGCATATTTCACCCTCTCCTAAGCGCAAGTCATTACAGATGAGGTACTACTGCCCCCCAAAAAAAATCAACATACTTTGGTATCAAGCATGCACTTGACGCTGTAGGATGGAAGATGTATGCCTCACGTTTTAGGATCTGATCAGCGGCAATGAATTTAATCTCCGCAGTCCTATTATCCTTACGTGCCCCATGTGTGGTACTGTGATTATTTAGTATCTTTTCTTGTGCTTTCCCGCACAGTAGTTTTACCAAGAAATAATTAGCTATTGTATTTGGGGAGTTCCTGAATCATACATGCGGTTCACAGGAAGAATCTCAGGAGCATGAAAAAGAAAATTCTTTTCAATTCTTTCAAGGCACTGACAGACAAGACAAATGAGCAGTTGTCCTCAATGTCTCCAGGGTCAATACGGGATGCTTAAGATAGCTGGTCATGATGCTTTGCGTTTCCATTACTGCTTTGCAATCCATGCAAATGTAAAGCTGCGTGTTGGGTTTGTGAGCAAACAGGAAATGTAATCGATAGCCAAAGGAATGTGAACTAAGGCAACACTCGTGAACTGTATTCCTTTCTCTGAACAGCCAAATTATGAAGAGAACCTTGCTTAGGAACATCACTGGTGGTTTGTCAATGATACATTGGGTAATATCAGTCGTAGTTTGTCTTGGACCTCAACTCTGCCTTTTCCAGATGCTAATCTGCAGGGGGGTTTTTTTTGTTTTGTTTTGAAATTAAGATTGCAGGTGCATATTGCACAAACCCCAATTCCAATGACGGTGGGACGTAAAACGTAAATTAAAACAGAAAGCAGTTTGCAAATCATTTTCTACCTACAGTATATTTATTGTTCATACTGATAAACTTTGCTTTGTGTTTTTTTTTTTGTTGTTGTTGCAAATATTCTCTCATTTTGAATATGATGCAACAACTGAGCCTTTCATGGATGCTCCGTTTATATCCAATCAAGTCACTCACCTGTTTCCAATGAACCTGTTCATCTGTGAAATGTTCCAAACTGGTGTTATTTGAGCATTCCTCAATTTTCCCAGTCTTTTGTGTCCCCAGTTGTTTTCGTTTTTACCTCCATGACAACAGAAAGCTGAGATGTACACTGATGAGCCATTGGCTCCTCTAAAGTAAATCACACAGCTGAGATGCCACTGGTTCGAGTTGTACAACATCATGACCGGCCAGATGCACCTATCGGAAAACAAACGTACAGCTTCACAAAGTAAAAGGTGAGACGCTCAAACCTGGCTCAGACAGTCAATTTAGATATGAGAGTCAGTTTAAGACCAGCAAGTTATTTAACCATGCATTAATCATATCATGTTAGCTGATGATACTGTTTGTCAATAGGTGAAAAAAAAAAAAAAATCCAAGGTTCTCGTTCTTTACAACCCGACAGACACGTAGTCTGTCTCTCACAAACAAAAAACTGGGCAGCCTCCGCAACTTTTGTTTCCAAGTTAACCCTGGCGTTTCGTCTCGACACCCAACTGTAAGTTCACAGCATTCCGTCCTCTCATTCCCAGTAAGTGATGTCAGTGGCGGGAACTTGCCAAAGCCGCAGGATGGCAAGGACGCCGGCTTGCAGGTTAAATAAACAAGCCTTCTGTCAATCACACACACAAACTGAAGGAAAGATTTAGAGCTTTGTAAAAAAAAAAAAAAACTAATCTGTCTGTCAGCGCTACAGTCACATTTATGCCATTGTTTTGTTTTCACTTGGCCGATGGTTTGAGAACAGCATGACATAAAAAAAAAATAAAAAAAATACAAATAAAAACATTATCCCTGATAATAATCAATAGAAAATGTACACTGACAAGTTCCATCATTTGTAGTTAGCAGCTCAGAGGTAACAGATGATTTCCATAGCAGGAATAACAAATTGATGCTATGCTATGCTATTGATGCTAAAATAAAAAAGTACAAGGCCATATGACAAAACGGTTGATTAATAAGAAGACCTTAACTTTATCAGGAAAAAGTTTCACCTCCCCCCCCCCAACAAGAAAGGAAAATAAAAGATCTTCAATGACGATGTTCCTACAATCACATTGTGATCTGCTCTGTTCACCATTGGGAAAAGAACTACATTACTCCAATGAAACAACCAGACGAGTGAATGGAAATTCAATGGACGGGTGAGGGCGAGGTTCTTTGGATGAGATCCTAAGTGAATGAAGAAGCATCTTCCACATGTTAGGTGACCTTCCATGACATGTTCAGCAGTGGCAAATGTCTTTACACGGTTATGTCTATTTTGGTTCTGTGGTCATGATCACTTTTCTTTTATTCACATTTCTATTTTGTTCACATATGTGACGCGTTGTCACAAGGTTGCAGAGCAGCAAGTATGGGTGAAAGTGACTTGCACACCGTTTTTCCCAAAAGTGACTCGAACTTTTGAAAAGCCCCTCGCTTTGCAAACGTTTACAGCCCTGAAATCAAGACATTGAATGGATTTATTTCCATTCCAAATTGGCCTCGTTCAGATCCGACAACACCACCGGTCACAGGCCAACTCAAACCCGTGAGTTCCGACGCTGCAAGTAAACCGGTCTCCGCTTCTCTCTTTTATCTGTGGTGTCAACTGCTGCGCCTGGGAGGCACGTCGCCTGTCCACAGTTGTCAAGGCGTGCTACAGTGACTCGTCACAGTTCACTAACCCTGACGACGTCGCTTATCTTCCTCGCCTCGATAAGCCGACATCAGCGTTATGCGCGGCCTAACGCATTGCAGGCAAGTCGACTGACTGCCAACCATTTCTTTATTTTTAGGAATGAGCTCTGTCCTGGTACCGTCGACCTTAACAGATGGAACTAGAATGGCAAGAATACAATGAAACGTACATTTGGATCACCGCAATAATTCTGGATCCAGATCGAAACAATAAGCAACACTTTAGTCGTACTTGGGTCACGCCAATTAACACACTAAACTGCACAGCTTTTAGGTTTAAAAAGTCCAGTTGCAATATTTGGATGTCTTCTTTTTATACCTCGGCAAGATGTTAGGTGCTCCATGTTTCTTTGAATATTTGTGCTATAGTATGTGCTTTGGGGCTACATAAATGACACTTGTTGAATACTATTGATGCTGGCAAGGCAACACACAATTCAACGATAGACTATTATTATTATTATTTACTATTTCGGTTTTATTACATGGAGAAAAAAGAAAATTGGAGAAAATGTTATTGAATATGTCGAAGTTGAACACATAATATGTAGTGTGTATACAGAGGGGCCTTGAGATATGAGTTTAACTTGTTCTGTGACTACGCTCCTAAACCAAAACACGCAAATCACTTATGAGATGCTAATTATCGGCCGATACCGATAGCACCGATATTCAATATTTACGACCAAAACTCTTCGTGTGTTGGGAACGCCAACTTCTCCCGTGTCGTGGCTGCTCAGTACAATATGGCAACAGCAATAATTCAAACTGAATATCAAACAATGGACATTTTTAAGTGGAGACTCGACTATGAAGTACAAGCAGATTTTATACAAATGTTAATGTTGTGCTGCCCCTCTGCCTCTCAGTGTCCTGCATGAGTCAGCTGTGAGCAGCTGGGACTGCCATTCATACAGACACATGCTACACACCAGACGCAGACACACAAAAATACCACCCTTCTGGATACACATCTGCCCCTTGCAAAAAAAAAATTTTTAAAAAAGGCAATCAGAACAATAAAAGAAAGTTGTTGTCATGCTGGAACGTGCACAGCAAGCTGCTCTTGAGCAACAACTAAAGCTTTTGTTCACTTCAGTTTGGCCTACAACTGGATGCAATTAAGGCCTTTCATTAAAAAAAAAAAAAAAAAAAAAAAAAAGTAGTCTTATCCACTCTTCATGTCTCATATTTAACACAAATTCACAATAGGTTTCATTCCAGATTCAAAAGAAATCAAAACCACACACTTGCACTGAGGTCGTTCGGGACTGAAATGAAATGGAGCAGATGCATTCCTGTAGCTTGGGATCATTGTTGCCCTTCGAAAAAGTCAGCCAGCGTTGTGTTCTTGGCGCGCTCGGCGAAACAATGCATCGAGGTTACACAACAGCAGCAATTTGCCCTCGAAAATGAGCACCCGATGTCATGTTTAAGGGAGAATCCCTCTGGTGGCTCGGTGTCAGTCTTTGGGTTATGAAGGTGAGCGCCGCACGTTGAAGTATAAACTGTCATTTGGGTCAGAGGCATATTTCTAGCTTTCACTTCCCACAGTCGGTCATTCAGTGGGCATTGCCCTTTCAAAGGCCGGTGTCAAACCGGTGGCCCGCGGGCCAGATTCGGCCCACCACATCATTGGATGCGGCCCACGAAAGCCAATCATGTCTTTTGCTAAAATACCAAAATTGCAAATTGTCTTCACTTTCCATAACATTTAAAGTAAATTGAGTATTAGTCGAAACCATTTTTTTTTTTTTTTTTTTTTTTTTACTGGCTTCTGATTTCCAAACTAATCATCACAAGAATTTGTTGCGTATATGAAACGATGAAACGATCCTGCGCTAATATGGGGTTCACAGTCAAAACGGCCCTCCGAGGGAAACCACAACAACAGCACCCCCCCCGTCATAATCCCTCTTGTGTCCTCCTGCGTTGTGTGGGAGAAGCCGCGGAAAACAGCACACGCCATTCCCAACCCCGCTCGTTCGAAATGCTGCACAAGCAAGTTGCCCGCCCTTCACAAAAAGCTGGCCCAAATTTTCATAACGTCATCTTGAAAACAAGCACGGCAGACATGGCGCTGTGTGGCGTATTCCGTTATCCCAATCGCATTCGGAGCATACTTTAGGGAGCGTCGGCGCTGCCTACATCGACATGTTTAGCTAGTATGCGCTGCTCCCAACTTCGTTGGTCTTTTTTTTTTGGGTGACATTTAACGCAAACCGGGGCTTCTTACCTCATGGTGAAAAGTGTCGTCACGTCGAATATTTCCCGGACAGGCTGGTGTTTCGACGACGTGTGACTTGCTTGGTAGTTTTCACCAAAGTTCGCCGTTCTAGGCTTCAAGGCGAAGACGTGAATGAGACAAGCCAAGTGTGTCACTTTTTGTCAGACCAGCCGAGAAAAAGTACAAACAAATAAAAAAATAAAAAATATATATATATATATTTTTTTTTTTTTTTTTTTTTTTTTAAATAAATCACAACCCGCAGCAGTAAAATTCTACATGGTCAAAAGTATTGCTGCTCCACTTCTGGTGACGACTCACGGAAAGTAAAGTGAGGGGGAAAAAAAAAAAAAAAAAAAAATGGCAGTTTGGGGGGTTTTGGTCACGTACTTGAAGAACTGATGTGTTGCGGCGATGAGCCGCTCGGATGCCGAGCCGCCGCAGCTGAGTGTTCGGCTGGAACCAGTGCTGCGTTCAGGGACATGCCGGAAACTTTTGGGGTAACTTTGCGATGCGTTTTTCACTTCCATTCAAACGCATATTGCTAATACACACTCGAGAAGTTATTTTGGATCAAAATAAGTTACTGGGTAGTGGGTATTATTTAAAAAAAAATAAAAAATAAAAAGTTGACACCAGTCGCTCTGCTGTAAAACCTTTTTGGGTGGAGTATGCAAATACTGGAAAAAAAAATTGCTGGCTATATAGTTTAGGTTTTACGTTTAACAACATAAAAACAACATTTACTTATGTATTCATGGAAAAAAAAAATAAAAATAGGGAGATTAGCGAATTTATTCGTGAGTAGGTCGTTTAAATTTGGACTTTGTGTGCGTGCGTGCGTGCGTGTGTGTGTGTGTGAGAGAGAGAGAGAGAGAGAAAGAGAGAGATTTGTCGTCGAGCTCATGCACTATATTTATAAGATTTCCCATCGCACTTTAAGGCAGCATGTGACGCCATTGGCCAGACGTAGCACGTCCAGGTTGCCCCTGACAACCAAACTGAGGCGAACTCGCTGTTTTGTATGCACGAGACCCGAGGCCTGAACATATTCATGAAATACTTTTTGTCATAATAGGATTGCCTGACATACAAAATATCCTGCAAATAAGTAGACCACAATAGAAAGAATCTTCTTGCATGTCTTATGTCCCCATCTATTGCCAGACGACCTGCATTCATTCCATCCAGCGAGGACATCTTCTGGTTTGGCTGGTGATTGAACACCTTCCATCTCCATGCTGAGAATCACTCTTCAATTGGATGTAGTAGTAGGAGTAGTAGGACTTGGACTTTGGAGTCGGAGGACACAGGTTCAAGCGGGTATCAAGTCCCACTATGCACAAAAACGTAAAAATGGCAACTAGTTTTTTTTTTTGGAGCGATTGTAGTCTGCTTGCTGGCGACTGTCGACGTACCCTTGAACAAGGCATTGTCCTTCCCAGTCCAGCTCAAGTGGTGCAGCACTCCCTGCACACCTTTCACTCTCAATCTCTCCTTGCATTCCTGCATGCGTGTGATGTGGTTCTGTGCGTGCTTCAAACCTCAACATCTTCATTTCCGCCACCTCCAACTCTGCTTCCTTTTTGTCTCTAATCCGTCCATCATGGCTGGCCTCACCACTGTTTTAGAAACTTTGCCCTTCATCCTAGCAGAGACTCTTCTGTCACATAACACCCCTGACACCTTCCTCCACCCGTTCCGACCTGCTTGGACCCGTTTCTTCACTTCCTGACCACACTCACCATTGCTCTGGACGGTTGACCCCAAGTATTTCAAGTCCTCCACCCTTGCGATCTCTTCTCCCTGTCGCCTCACTCTTCCCCCACCACCCCTCTCATTCATGCACAAATATTCTGTTTTACTTCAGCTAATCTGCATTCCTCTGCTTTCCAGTGCATGCCTCCATCTTTCTAACTGTTCCTCCACCTGCTCCCTGCTTTCAATGCAGATCACAATGTCATCTGCAAACATCGTGGTCCACGGGGATTCCAGTCTAACCTCATCTGTCAGCCTATCCATCACCACTGCAAACAGGAAGGGGCTCAGGGCTGATCCCTGATGCAGTCCCACCTCCATCTTGTTTGGCCTTTGCAACCTCTACCTTCACCCTACGTTGCATCTCCATGTATTCCTTTCTCCTCTCCTCAAGTCCTCTCAGTGTCCCAGTTCTTCCTTCTTAGCTAACCTCTTTCCTTCTATGATTTCCAGTACTGTTAGGTTCCACCACCAAGTCAACACCCTCAATTTGAAGTTTCAGCCTCATCACTCGATCTGATACTCTTTTCACCTCCAAGACATTCTTAGTTAACTCTTCCTTTAAAATCACCCCTACTCCACTTCTCTTTCCATCTCCACCATCGTAAAATAGTTTGAACCCTGCCACTAAACTTCTAGCCTCACTGCCTCTCCACCTGGTCTCCTGGACACACAATACATCAACCTTTCTCCTAATCATCATGTCAACCCATTCCCGAGCTTTTCCTGCCATGGTCCCAACATTCAAAGTCCCCACATTCAGTTCTAGGCTCTGTTCCTCTTCTCTTTCTGCCGAAGAACCCGCTTTCCACCTCTCCTTTGTCTTCAACCCCCAGTAGCTGAATCTCCACCGGCCCCCTGTCGGTTAAGTTAACACTATGAACTAGTGTTAAGTAAATTCAACACTGACCTGTGTTTAATTTCAACAACTAAGAGTGTTATCCCTACTCTGTCAACTAAGCCTGTGCCGCAGCCAATCGAGGAAGGTAAAGAGGTGCTCCGTGTTGTTGGGACCAATTGTAGGGATGTGGCAGCGGACCCTATAGTCGGAGATGGTAGCACACATAGTAATATTGGCAGCCTCCCTCAATATCAGCCCATGGTTGATGACATTTAATCATCCCGAGCCTCACTAAGGTGCTTTGACCGACCATCGTTATGCAAAGTCAATCCAAATACAGTTTTTTTTTTTTAAATAATTACTTCAACACTAAATCCCATTCTCTGAACACAATCCTCAGTGACCTAAACTCATTTTTTTTTAATCAGACATGCTTTTTGGCTAAACCTTCAACAAAAAAATATTTGCCTCGTTTTAAACTCGTGCATTTAATGTTTTCAGTAAATTGACTTGACTTGAGGTATATGGAGAGAAATAAATTATATTTTTATCAGTCTGCAGCATTAGTCTTGTCTAGTGAATTTACGAATTGTATATTTGCACTTTCTCTGTACTTCACTTACAATACGCACTAATCACTAAGAAAGTGTTTTAAGTTCGAAAAGGCAATGTGTAAATGGTTCAGACAAAATGAAGTCGTATGAAACGCGTGTGTTTCAAATGAAAACAAAATATTGTTTCTATAAATGAGTGTATGGTTGTGTGTGCATAGTTGTGTGTAGTGTTTTGAAAATGAATAAATAAATAAATTTCCCTGTCCAGCCATGCAATTCTACTTCTCAGTGATTAGCGATTGCAATTCATGTAATAAGTGTAATTGCAAATACTATATGCAAGATGGATATGAACCAAACACGAGACAAGACCAATGCTGCAGAGTGATGAAAATAAGATTTATTTCTCTCCATATACTCAAATCAGTCAACATATCAACACAGAGAATGGGTGAAATTAGAAATGAACAAATTACGGCTTCATGTCCATGTCCTTGACGTTGACTCGCCCCTGCCAACATGTCCGCTCCGCAGGCACGGCCGTTAGCTTGACTCGGCACTTTCTCTTCATATCTGTGCTCTCGTCTCATTATTTCCTGTTTAGTCACAGGCACAGTGTCAAAATAAAAACTTCGACATATTATTGGTTGTACGTCTCGATATGTGTTTATATATTTTCTAAATACGTAGAATTTTTCATAGTTGAATAACATTTGCTTGTTGACAATGGTATGATTGGTTCATAGATAACTACATTGAGCCAGGACTTCAAGAGTGGCCGCCATCTTGAACCGGAAGTCCAGCGATTATACTGCTCCGCCATTCATTTCTATTTAGGGCATAAACGCGCATATATATATATATATATATATATATATATATATATCCATCATTGATACCTAATGGTGGGCGAGTGATGCCTCATGAAGCACTGAGGCTTTCCTAACAATTGTGCCGGAAAAGATTCAAAGCTTCAAGGCTTTCAGTGATGGTGACATCTGGTGGACAACTGAAGCCATAGCAACCTCTAAAGCGCACGACTGAAGCACTGGCACTGTTTCCCACGACAGCAATAAAAGTTCAGAAAAGTCTGTATGGTCATTCAAGTGTTTTGTTTATTCTTCCCAAATAATGGTCATATCGTCATGACAATAAAATACGCAGATGCTCTCCCCCATACTCTAAAACACATTCCAGATTAGCACAAAGAATACATGCAAATGACAAAAAGGGTTTAAATGTTGGTTGGTTGTCATTGGCTCAGAATGCGTTGAAACGCCATGAAAACATTTTGAAGGAATGAAACGCGAGGTGGACGTCATCGGTCACATGACTCGGGTGTTTTGATACAAGCTCCGACACAACGTTTCGAAATCACGTTTCGAAGAGTGACACAAGCTCCAAAGCCTTTACATCCAAGGTCACCGCAACAGTCTACCAGAATGTTTTCAAGGACTTCATGATTCCTTCTGCTGAGGATCTGTAATGGAGATGCAGATTTCATCTTCCAGCAGGACCTGGCCCCTGCCCATACCGCCAGAATCACCAAAACCTGGTTTGATGCCCATGCCATCCCAGTGCTTGACTGGCCAGACAAATTGCCAGATCTAAACCCCATTGAGAATCTATGGGGTATTATCAAGAGGGAAATGAGGGGCACCAGACCCATAAACAAAGAAGAACTGACAGCAAGCGTCAAGGAAATCTGGGCTTCCATCATATATATATATATATATATATAGTAACCGCATTTCTGATGTTTCAACGATTATGTTTAATTTACTGGAGCCAAACAACCTTACCTCTATACAAGTGAATGGAAGAAATGACTGGGGAGTCCCGTTTCAAGATGGCGGCTTTCAAGTATCCATGTGCTCATCCAGCCGCGGCTTGCTCTAGTGGTTGTATATCTGTATAATTTGGTTCGCCCACTCAAAGAAAAAGTTCTTTTGTTTTGAAAAGGAAATCCGGAACTACTTATACGCCACACTCTTCCTCTCCCGATTGGCTGGCTTCACGTTGCTGCTGATGTGGTGTTCTGAAGTCAGCGTAGCTGTTCCTCCGTTTCACCCAGGTTCTTTGACATAAAAAAAAAAAAGCATTTGCACCTCCTCCAAAAATAATGCCTTACTTTCAGACTTGGGACGAGTTTTCTCGCGCAGCAGAAAAATTGTATCTGACGGACCCCATGAAGGTAAAATGCTTCTTCACGTATTTGGTACCAGGCTAGCCCCGTAGCATTTTAGCCTGGAATCTCGTTAGCACTTGGGGAAACAGCTGCTGGATTAATTTTTGAGTTTGCTTGTTGTTTCTTCTTCGTCTTCTTCTTCTTCTTCTTCTTTCTTCTTCTTCTCTTTTTTTAGGCCAGAGTGGTAATCAAGTACAGGCACTGCGACGGCAAAATTTGCATTAAAGTGACCGACAATTCCGTGGTAAGTTTGATGTCACTCACGACCAGTCATTACAAAATCGGATTTCTAGGTTTCCAATAATGTTTCTGGTAACATCCGCTAGATAAGAAGAAACAAGTTGGAGAGGGTGACACAAATAAACATTGGAATAACCATTACTAACCAGTCTTTGGCACTGACACGTGCTATTGTTTAAACGATCCCTACATATTGTCGAAATTAGGGCCCGGCCGATATGGATTGATTTTAGATCAATACAGAAAACGAGATTTGGCCGAATCAAATTCTGACCACTGATTTAATTAATTTGAAAAAACATATAATGAAGAGCAGAACTTCTTTTTGGGTCCCTTAGTGCTTGCATGACAACAATAAATACATAATTTAGGCAGAACATTTGACTGTTTTACAATACGTTGTCCATGAGTATTTGTTTAACTTTTGAACACCGAGGAATTTTTAAGTAGAAAATCACAGAATCATAGGCCGAAGGCGGGGACCTTGGCGATCCGATCCCCGGCTACAGAAGATGGCTCTTGGGATGTGGAATGTCACCTCTCTGGCAGGGAAGGAGCCCGAGCTGGTGTGTGAGGTCCGACTCGGGTGCTGGAGAGGAGGTTCTGTCGGGAAGTCAAATCTCAGATTCCGGAGGAGCAGTGTGGTTTTTGTCCTGCCCGTGGAAAAGTGGACCAGCTCTACACCCTCAGCAGGGTGCTCGAGGGTGCATGGGAGTTCACCCAACCAGTCTACATGTCTTTTGCGAACTGGAGCAGTTTGCAGCCGAATGTGAAGCGGTTGGGAAGAAAATCAGCACCTCCAAATCTGAGCCCACGGTCAGAAAAGAGTAGAGTGCCCTCTCCAGGTCGGGGATGAGATCCTCCCCCAAGTGGAGGAGTTCAAGTATCTTGGGGTCTTGTTCACGAGTGAGGGAAGAATGGAACGGGAGATCGACAGGCGGATCGGTGCGGCGTCTGCAGTGATGCGGACTTTGTATCGGTCCGTTGTGGTAAAGAAGGAGCTAAGCTGAAAGGCGACACTCTCAATTGAACGGTCTTTCTACGTTCCTACCCTCACTTCTGGTCACGAGCTGCGGGTCGTGACCAGAAGAACAAGATCCCGGATACAAGCGGCCGAAATGAGTTTCCTCCACAGGGTGTCCCGGCTCTCCCCTCGAGATAGGGCGAGAAGCTCGGTCATCCTGGAGGAGCTCAGAGTAGAGCCGCTGCTCCTCCGTATTTAGAGAAGCCAGATGAGGTGGCTGGGGCATCTGATTCGAATGCCTCACGGACGCCTCCCCGGTGAGGTGTTCTTGGCACGTCCCACCGAGAGGAGATTCACTTTGCTAGTTTCCCTCCCTCAAAAGATATCAATGTAAAAATTAAATAAGAGCATGATCTCTCATATAATACAACCCCAATCCCGTATTTTGCCGTATGTTTATATTCAATGAGCAAATTATATGTCCCAATAAAGCTTGGCAGTATCAAAAAGTGAAAACCAATGGCTGGATCTTCTCCACTATGTTGTTGGTTTCTTCCTTGCCACAAGTTTTGTGTATTTTGAATTGGTACTTTATGCGTCATTTGAGCAAACAGCCATCGAAACAAACCCTCCTTGTTAGAGCTAATTGCATGCAATTTGAAGATAAAGGCCAACAGTGGTGTGTTGTCCCAATTAAAAAACAAACAAACAAACAGAACAGAGACTTGTAGATGATCTCTCTGTGTATCCCCTCCTCAGTGTTTACAGTACAAGACGGACCAGGCTCAGGATGTGAAGAAAATCGAGAAGCTGCATGGCAAACTGATGAGACTGATGGTGTCCAAAGAGACGCACAGCGGCACTATGGACACGGACTAACGTAGTTGAGACGGAGCACCGCTACCTGGACTAAGTTCATTGTGGTCGTTTGGGAGCACAGAACCACCTGAGTGGGATTCATGGAGAGTCTGACGGAGCGGAGCAATGGGGGAGTCAGAGATGTGATTTCTATATGCTGTCTGTAACATTGAGCTCAGGATTTTGGAACAGTACTTTGGAGTTATTCTCCTGGTTTTCTGCATAAGGCATTCGATCACACATCTCTGATTGTATGTTTGCGAATCTAAAGTGGGTCAAAATGAGAAGTATTGGCTAAATGTGCGAAATGGGCAAATGTGCTGCTCCTTAGCAGCTTTGGCGCCTTCATTTCTGTTAGTAGAGCTGTCAGCTATTTTAATTTTCAAGTGAGATGATCAATGAAGATGTTGCAACCCTAATTGCGAGTACATCAAGTAGTAATTTGATTTGGACCCGGCTCTGAATTTTTCCCCCCCCCCCCCTCTTATGGACATGAACACAAACTTGAAGCGGAACCTGATTTTCTTACAAACCTCAGCATCTTTCTATTACATTTGCTTACAACAGTTACATCTTCAATAAATGTTTATTTACTCCAGTACAGAAATTCTTTTGTTTTATTTTGGGTACTGAGAAATATGTTTTCCTACATGATGTTTTTTATGGTGCGTGACAAAATTGAAAAGGCATGGATATACGAGGGGCAGTCAAAATGTTATGAGCCAAATTTAAATTAACCTACTAATAATTGGGTTTTGAAATTTTCGTGGTTTGTACAACCCCAATTCCAGTGAAGTTGTGACGTTGTGTTAAACAAAAATAAATAAATATAAATAAAAACTGAATATAATGATTTGCAAATCATGTTCAACCTATATTTAATTGAAGACACTACAAAGACAAGATATTTAATGTTCAAACTGATAAACTTTATTGTTTCTAGCAAATAATCCTTAACTTAGAATTTGATGGCTGCAACATTTACATCTCGATGTGTTAATTCAGGACAGAGCACCTTTTGTTTGAACACGCACACTTTTCAAGCGCGCGAAAGTATTGGAACAGACAGGATTCATTTTAAAGTGAATCACATTTAATATTTGGTGGCATAACCCTGACTTGCAAGAACTGGATCAAGCCTGCAACCCATTGGCTTCACCAGACTGTTGCATTCTTCATTTGAAATGCTTTTCCAGGCCTTTACTGCAGCCTCTTTCAGTTCTTGTTTGTTTCTGGGGGTCAGTCTCCTCTTCAGGAGGTAAAATGCATGCTCTTTTGGGTTAAGATCCGGTGATTGACTTTTGCCAGTCTAAGACCTTACACTCCCCCCCCCCGATGAAGTCATTTGTTGTGTTAGCAGTGTGTTTTGGGTCATTGTCGTGTCATTGCCGTACCAATGCCTTTGGAGGTAACTGTATGATGATGATGTAATTAATGGTGACTCTACGATCTTCTCTGATCAATGCCTCGACCCGAGCACTATTCCCAGGATTAAACAGGCCCAAAAATGGCCTGCATCCTCCTCTCGAACACCAACTGGCCTCATGTCTTCCCTCACGACATCCATCAACCTTCTCTTTGGCCTTCCTCTAGCTCTCGTTCCTGGCAGCTCCATCCTCATCATCCTTCTACCAATATACTCACTATTTCTCATCCGGACGTGTCCAAACCGTCAAAGTCTGCTCTCTCTTACTTTGTCTCCAAAACATCGAACCTTGGCTGTCCCTCTGATGATCTCATTTCTAATTTTGTCCAACCCGGTCACTCAGAGAGCAAACCTCAACATCTTCATTTCTGCCACCTCCAGCTCTGCTTCCTGTTGTCTGTTCAGTGCCACTGTCTCTAATCCATCCATCATGGCTGGCCTCACCACTGTCTTATAAACTTTGCCCTTCATCCTAGCAGAGACTCTTCTGTCACATAACACCCCTGACACCTTCCTCCACCCGTTCCAACCTGCTTCGACCCGTTTCTTCACTTCCTGACCACACTCACCATTGCTCTGGACGATTGACCCCAAGTATTTAAAGTCCTCCACCCTTGCTATCTCTTCTCCATGTAGCCTCACTCTTCCCCCACCACCCCTCTCATTCATGCACATATATTCTGTTTTACTTTGGCTAATTTTCAATCCTCTTCTTTCCAGTGCATGCCTCCATCTTTCTAACTGTTCCTCCAGTTGATCCCTGCTTTCACTGCAGATCACAATGGCATCTGCAAACATCATGGTCCACGGGGATTCCAGTCTAACCTCATCTGTCAGCCTATCCATCACCACTGCAAAAAGGAAGGGGCTCAGGGCTGATCCCTGATGCAGTCCCACGTCCACCTTAAATTCTTCTGTCACACCTACAGCACACCTCACCGCTGTTCTGCTGCCCTCGTACATGTCCTGTATTATTCTAACATACTTCTCTGCCACTCCAGACTTTCGCATGCAGTACCACAGTTCCTCTCTGGGTACCCTTTCATAGGCTTTCTCTAGATCTACACAGACACAATGTAGCTCCTTCTGACCTTCTTTGTACTTTTCCATCAACAACCTCAAGGCAAATAATGCATCTGTGGTACTCTTTCTTGGCATGAAACCATACTGTTGCTCGCAAATACTCACTTCTGTCCTGAGTCTAGCCTCCACTACTCTTTCCCATAACTTCATTGTGTGGCTCATCCACTTTATTCCTCTATAGTTCCCACAGCTCTGCACATCACCCTTGTTCTTAAAAATGGGCACCAGCACACTTTTCCTCCATTCCTCAGGCATCTTCTCACGCGCTAGAATTCTATTGAACAAGCTGGTCAAAAACTCCACAGCCACCTCTCCTAGATGCTTCCATACCTCCACAGGAATGTCATTAGGAACAACTGCCTTTCCATTTTTCATCTTCTTTAATGCCTTTCTAACTTCCCCCTTACTAATCATTGCCACTTCCTGGTCCACCACACTTGCCTCTTCTTCATCAACTCCTCGAAGTATTCTTTCCATCTAGCTAGCACCAGTCAACATATTTCCATCTCTATCCTTAATCACCCTAACCTGCTGCAGATCCTTCCGATTTCTATCCCTCTGTCTGGCCAGCCTGTATAGATCCTTTTCTCCTTCTTTAGTGTCCAACCTGGCATACATGTCATCATATGCCTCTTGTTTGGCCTTTGCCACCTCTACCTTTGCCCTGTGTCGCATCTCAATGTATTCCTTTCGCCTCTCCTCAGTCCTGTCAGTGTCCCACTTCTTCTTAGCTTTCCTTGTTTGATTTCCTGTACTGTATGGTTCCACCACCAAGTCTCTTTCTCTCCTTTCCTGCCAGAAGATACACTAATCACATTACACACAACACCCTCAGTTTCAAGTTTCAGCCTCATCACTCGATCTGATACTCTTTTCACCTCCAAGACATTGTTTGCGAACTCTTCTTTTAAAATAACCCCGACCCCATTTCTCTTCCCATCTACACCATGGTAAAATAATTTAAACCCTGCCCCTAAACTTCTACTCTTGCTGCCTTTCCACCTGCTCTCCTGGACACACAATATGTCAACCTTTCTCCTAATCATCATCATGTCAACCAACTTCCGAGATTTTCCTGTCATAGTCCCAACATTCAAAGTCCCCACACTATAATCATAAGAATAAGCACAGAAGTCTACTTACCCACATTGTTGGTGACATAATGTCACAGCCGAGCATAGCACCTGACAACAGCGGTATGGTAAGAGGAAGCCCAGGTAGTTAGACACTGCCCCAAACACTAGTATCAAGTTACCCATGAAGCCATGTTGTCGCCGGTGAAAGTTTACAAAACGGTCAGTTGTAAAATGCGCGCTGCAGAGTTGGGTGGTAGTGTTGATGTTCAGCTCACCAGCTGCGTGTCTCTAAAGTCAATCCATCGCTTTCTTTATTTCATTTTTTGGGAGCTTGAAAGACTTCACCGAGCTGTTCTGTAAATTGAGGCATCCAGCGAAGATGCATTTTTGGGGTGTAGCCATCGTGAGCTTGCTAACTGCACGCTGGAGTGGTAAATGGGCCTTGGTATATAAGCTAAGCACAGCTAACTCACAACTGAGCAGCATAGCCAAAGGAAATGAAGTCACTTTGTACTTATATAGTGGGGAGGGCACTTCCGCTAGAAAGTATAGGCCCCAGGCCTGTGACGGCACGAAGCGGGTTTAGCCCCGCCCACAAAATCAGGAAAATGCAAAGACCTACCAAAGATGGTCTGCCACGCCTTTGCTTGTCACAGAGGTCCCTCAAAGCTGTCAAAAAAGCCTATCGCAGTCACAAAGACTATCGCAGCTTCACCATACACATTTTGCAACCTTTTGAAAATGTTTCATGGTTCCCCTTCCATTGCAAGAAATTCAATCACAGCTCTCTGCTTCTGACGGGCCTCCAACAATTAACAATTTCCAAAACAGGACAGGCTTGAACCAAACCTTCAAACAAATATTTCAACTACCAACTGATAATTTCATAAAAAAAAAACAATATTTCAATTATTAGCAGGTTCAATGAAGTGGGCTCATTACTTTTCGAGTGCCCCTCGTCTTTCAGCATTAGAAATATAATTTCAGTTCGATATAATCCCTCATAGTGTGACGCGGGGCTCCATTTGATAGCCACATCCAACTATGGTCTGCAGTATCCAAATGTCTGGTTCAGAGGGTTAAATTCGGACAGAGAGGGGGGAGGGGCTAAAGTTTCAGTGGGCTGGGGCCAGTGCCGGAAGAACTGCGGTCGCTACAACGCACGCACCGCGCAGCAGCTCGACAACAGGTACAAAAAAAAATAAAAAATACACTTTTTTTTTTTTTTTTTTTAAAAACAACTTTGTTTCACGCTCACTTACATTATAACGTGATCGTTCTGCTTTTTAAAAAAACAAACAAACAAAAAAAAACGTTAAAAGTATCAGGCGGGATTACGTTGCAAAGTCTACTTGAGAATTATGCAACTACTCGACTTAATAGTCATGAACAACATTCGTATTCAACTGCGTCTTGTGAATTCAGATCATGACTGTTTACAATGTCCCGTTGGCCGAGCATATTTCCTAAACGAGGGGCCTGCTCACGTCTGTTCTTTCCATAATCCTCCACGTTCATTTTTTTTTTTTTTTTTTTGTTCGACGAACTGCTGCCACTTTTTTTTTTTTTTTTTTTTTTTTTTTGCAGCAAATTCTTGGCTCGTGAGCTGCGTGGTAAGCCCCAGATTCAAACTGTCTATTGTGAGCCCAGCATACAAATAGCCTGCGTTGCTCACATGCAATTGTAGCACCGCACAACACACATTATTTGTCCTCAAAAAAAAAAAAATGTTGTATTGCTGTTATACAGTTCCACAACAAACTGGAATAATAAGCACGTTGTTAATTTCCTATAAAATATAGGATGAATACCTCTCGTCAATCAAAATGGACCTATCATCTTTGTATTTAAAAAAAATAAAATAAAAATAAAATAAAAATTGTTTAATGCAAACTTCTCGTTGTTTGTCATCTTTGACGATTTTTAACATTAGCTGAAACAGTTGATCATTTATAGGATATTTTTATGTTCATTTCCGTCTACTCAATTCGTGTAATTTTAATGAAATGTGTTTCAGAATATACAGTGTCCACAACAACAACAACAAAAAAAATGTTTTTTCTCTTTGATTTTTTTTATTTTTTATTTTTTTTCATTATTTTTTTCAACGTGTCCTTTTCAGCGGCTTGGTCAAGCAAAATGGTGGACCTGTATAGGCCTTTTTAGGCTGGAGCAGTTTTCTGTGTAACAGGGGAGTTGAAAATCCTCATCCTGTGGTTGTTGTTTGTATTGGGGGGGTGGGTGGGGGGGGGGGGGGCAGAGAAAAGAAAGCAAAAGTGGGGAAAAATACCAACAAAATAGCAATAGTTCAAATTAAGAATGCTGATATCGACATTGAAGATATTTAAAAAGTGGACTGTATATTTTTTTTTTTAAATGTTTCCCCCTGAACAATTTTTTTACAAAGGTTGAATCAAGATTCCGTTTTTCATGGGTAACTTGTGGTCATTTTACTTAAGCGTATGTCATCCTCAAAGATGCATAGTTTTCATATTGGTCTTCATGCAATATACAGGTATGCGATTGAGTTTGTAAATCAGAAGTATTGGAACTTAAATGGTGTAAGGAACTGAAGGCAGGGCTGG